>NW_006408569.1:5421602-5429350 GCF_000296735.1 Chrysochloris asiatica | reverse complement strand
TGGGGGGGCTTAAGGGGAAGTGTAGGGGGCGGGTTTCTAGGATATACCCTTTGGTTGGTTGATGATGCATGGAGGGGATTGGAACCATGGCAATGAGATGATATACGATGGAATGAATGTAAAACTAAAGTTCTCTCATGTAAACTACCATATAATTCACAATAAAACATTAAAAAACAAAAAACAATGTGGACAGAGCAACTTACAATGTTGATAATGATTACAGTTATGACAATGGTATATTTGTATAACAAATAAAAGTTAAGTCTATACCCCCAAGAAGGTTACAAAATGTGAGTTATATACATTGGATCATCTGATGAATATTATATGTGCATATTACACACACACACACACACACACACACACACACACATATATATATATATATAACTGACCAGCCACTCCTTGGAAATCCTATACCAGGTTGTTGTGAGTCGGAACCAATTCAGCGTCACTTAACAACAATTTGTACTATATGAAGGGTTTTCAAAAAGTTTGTAGAAATACTTCATTAACTTTTAATTCCATTCCCCCTAAACTTTTTAAAGCTCCTTCATATTCATAATGTTGTTGCTATGTGCCGTCAAATGGGTTCCAACTCATAGCAACCCTGTATAGGGTTTCTGAGGAGCAGTCAGTGGGTTTGAATTGCTGAACTTGTGGTTCGTAGTCTCATGAATGCCACACCAGTTCTTCTGTGTTCATAATGTATAACATAATGCATATTGGATGAGCAGATCTAAAGAAGTAGCCATAATACAGTGTAATAAATATTCTGCTGTACATAGGCTCACTGTGAGTTGGAACTGACTCTACAGCACCTAAAAACAAACAACAATTCTTTTAAGGGAAGGAGGTGGCTTCTTCAATAAGTCATACTCATAGTTGAGTCAGGTCTTATAGAAAAAGTAAGGTAAATAAGGGGAAGAAAAAGGGGAGGTGGAGCAAAGGTACAGAATAGGGAAAGTATGGAAGTCAATTCAGGGAAAGGGTAGTTAATGGTCCTGTGGAACCTGAGGATAAAAGGGGCAGAGCAGTCATACCACCCTATTATTTTAGGGTGAGACTTCTGGGATAGTTTCATCATTTATCACCTACAAGTCTTAAAGAAGAATATCACCCTTACTATGATCCTCTAAAGGAGCTCTGGTAGCATAGTGGCTACGAATCTGGCTGCTAACCTCAAGGTTGGCAGTTTGAAACTACCAGCTGTTCTACGGGAGAAAGATAAGGCTTTCTACTCCTGTAAAGATTTATAGCCTTGGAAACCCCATACAGGGTCACTATGAATTGGAGCCGACTCCATGGTACTTAACAAGAACAACAAAGATCCTCTAGTGAAACCACACTACTGGTAGATACATACCCAAACCCACTGCCCTTGAGTTAACTCCAACTCATAGAGATCCTATAGGACAGTGCAGGACTTTTCTATAGGGGTTTCAAAACTGTAAATCTTTAAGGAAGCAGATTGTCACCTCTCTCTCCCATGGAGCGACTGGTGAGTTTGGACTGTCAACCTTTTGGTTAGCAGATGAGCTCTATACTGTGTAACCAAGACTCCTGGTAGAGTCAGTTCCTACTCAGAGCAACCCTGTATAGGTTTCTGAGACTATAAATCTTTATGGGGGCAGAAAGCCTCATCTTTTTCCCATGAAGTGCCTGGTGGACTCGAACTACTGACCTTCTGATTAGAAGCCCAACGTGTAACCCACTATTTCATCAGGGATCCTTGGCAGATAAGATAGATTTTGGTTTTTGTTAAGTGTCGTTGAGGCGATTCCAACCCATAGCAATCCTGAATAGGGTTTTGAAGGAGCAGGTGGTGAGTTTGAACCACCAACCTTGCAGTTCAAATGACTTTGCAGTAGAGGGGCAGAAAAACCACAAAGTAAAACATAACATGAAAAGGAAGTCGGACGAGAGTCAACGTGGACAATTGACCATCCTTGGAGGGGATACCTCACCCCCACCCCCAGAGGGTTCTATCGCACATACACACAGATCTGCTAGGAATTTAAGGAGAAAGGTTCTGCTTAAAACCAAACGGAAGTGAAAAACGGCCACAGCCAGCCCTGATCTATTAATCATTAGGAAAAAGGCCTGAATGGGGGTTGAGGAGCGGGAGAGAGACAGACTAAAAAGGAAACTGGCCAAAAATTAAATCCTGAGTTATATCAGAATGACCAACAGTGACATCTTGAAATTTCTTAGGTGGTCTTGAAGGCTAGAAGCTGAGGCAGGGAAATAAAGTCATATTCATATTTTGCTACAGATGATTTTTTCTCTTCCCTCTTTTCTGCAATTATAGACTATAGTATCCAATCTGTCTTTTTTGCTGTTGCTGTTTTGTTTTTTTGGTCCCCTTTTTACCTTTAGGGGGCTCTTTCTCTCCCTACATTATTCAAGAAGAGACAGCAATTGTGATCATATAGTCAAGCTACAATCACACCCTATAAAATTCCACCATCCAGGCAAGAACCCTTACCAGCTGCCATACACCAGAAAGGCATACAACACCTGTGACAGTTACTCTGAGTTGAGTAATAAGAAGAGTGAAAAGGGAAGCCCATTTCCTGATCACATTTACTTGGAGCCAATCAAAAAGCATAATAACATATCAACAAAAATGCATCTAATAATTAAGGTCGCAGCTAACTACTGAAGATACCCAAGAAACAGATGACCATATTGGCACATGTCCAGAAATAAGATAAAGTGACTGAGACACGTGAGCAGGAAATAGACTTAGACAACACATTGGAAGGAGGGCAGGCTTTGGAAATCCCTGAAAAGGAATTCAGAAAAATGATACAGAAGTATCCAAACACGTCACAGAGGGTTTGAGAAAAATAAGGAAGAAGTCAGGAAAGCACTACAGGAACAATCAAATAAGATAGATACAGCTTTGGGAATAATTCAAAACCTGCAAAGAGAGGGTTCACATGATTAATAATAGAATATCAGAAATGGAGAATATACTGAAAGGGCAAAAGAGTAGAACAGAAGAGATGGAAGCCAGAACTAGTGAGCTAGAAGACAAATCTCTCAATACTGCTAGGATAGAAGAAGCAGCAGAAAAAAGGATAAAGAAATCTGAAGAAAGTTTAAGTTTAATGTAGAACAACATGAAGAGGAATAACTTAAGAATTATTGACATTCTGGAACAGGAAGACTCACACAAGCCCACAGAGGATATAGTTGAAGAGCTCCTGGAGGAAAACTTCCTTTAAAACGAAAAGATAAGCATTCAAGAAGCTCAATGAACCCCAGGAAGGATAGACCCCTAAAGAAAATCACCAAAACATATAATAATCAAGCTCTCCAAAATCAAAAACAAGGAGAGAATCCTGAAAACAGCTAGGGAAAAGAGGAGTGTTACACACAAAGGTAAGCAAATCAGATAAAGCTGGGATCTCTCAGCAGAAACCATGCAGGCAAGAAGGCAATGGGGAGTGATATAGGAAACATATATATGAAAGACATATATGAAATATATATATGAAAGAAAAAAACTTCCAACCAAGGATCTTCTACCCAGCAAATCTGTCAATCAAATATGATGCTGTTACAAAAACATTCCAAGATAAACAGAAGCTAAGGGATTTTTCCCAAAGCCAACCCTGTGCTGCAAAACGTCCTAAAGAGAGTTCTATGGACTGAGAACCAACAAGCATAGACAACAACCAGAGATTGACATATGTAGTAGCATGACCCAGAACTCAATTGACAAATGGAAGAGGTGAGAACAGAACAAAACTATAAGAACTTATTCAGAGGATTTGGGAGGTCAGTCTATGATCAAAACAATTACAATATGAAAGAAGGTAAACACATAGGAACAGAGATCCAGATGGTGAGATGGTCAGGTCAATTACAGGATAAAATCGACTGTCTTAAATGGAGGGAAAAGTTAATAGAATATAAGGCAATCTCAAAGGCGATGAATACTTCACAACATATCAAGAAAATGAAAATCCAAGAAGAACATGGAAACATTTAAAATATGAAGAAACTGACAAGTAAGAACACAAAAAACATGAACTCAGCACAGGAAGGCATGCAGAACAAAGAAACCAGCAGCACCACAAAAAAACAAACATAATGACAGCAGTTAATCTATACCTATTGATAATTACACTGAAAGTAAATGGATTAAATACACCAGTTAAGAGATGGAAAGTGGCAGAATGGATGAGAAAACAATATCCTTCAATATGCTGTCTGCAAGAGACACACGTTACACACAAAGACAAAAACAGACTAAAAGTTAAAGGATGGAAAAATATATACCAAGCTAACTGCAATAAAAAACAAGCATGAGTGGCAATGTAAATCTCTGATAAAATAAACTTTAAGGCCAAAACCAGCATAATAGATAAAGATGGACATTATCTCATGATTAAAGGGTCAATTGAACAAGACGACATAACCATAATAAATATCTATGCTCCCAATGAAAGAGTTCCAAAATATATAAAGAAAACTCTGAAGATCTGAAGAAAGAAATAGACAAATCTACAAAAATAGTGGGAGATTTTAATACACCACTTTTGAAAAAGGATAGAACAAGCAAAAAGAAACTTGACAAAGACACAGAGGAACTAAACAACACGATCAGCCAATTGGATCTCATAGATGTGTACAGAGCACAATACACATTCTTTTCCAGTGCACATGGAACATTTTCCAGAATAGACCATGTCTTATGCCACAAAACCAGCTTCCATATATTTACAAACATCAAAATACTACAAAGCATCTTCTTAGACCACAATGCTATCAAATTAGAAATCAACAATAGGAAGACCAAGGAAATAAAGTCAAATACATGGAAACTGAATAACACCCTGCTGAAAAGTAGAAGAAATAAAACGTGAATTCACAAAGTTCCTTGAAACAAATGCGAACAAAAGTACAACATACCAAAATCTTTGGGACATGGCAAAAGCTGTGCTGAGAGGACAATTTATTGCAATAAATGCATATATCCAAAAAGAAGAAACAACCAAAATCAATACATTAACACAACGACTAGAAACAGACCAGCAAAGTAAACCTACAGTCAACAGAACAAAGGAAATAATAAAGATTAGAGCAGAAATAAACAAGATAGAACACAGAAAAACTATAGAAAGAATCAACAGGACAAGAAGTGGTTCTTTGAAAGAATTAATAAAATAGACAAACCACTAGAAAACCTAACAAAAGAAAATAGGGATAAGACACAAATAACATGAATAAGAAACCACATGCCAGTCGACATCCACATATAACATACCTTCTGTTCTTTATCAAAGTAAAAGCAATTCTCCTGACTTTTCTGAATACAAGTCACGGACATATGGCTATGGTGTTACAGAATAGTTCAAAGCTTCCTTTCCAAACACATCTTACTACTATTCTCACTCCTTCTTCCTTTTCCGTTCTACAACCTGTCTTTTTCATTCATTATTTTCTCTTCTCAGTTTGTTGGTGATGTTGTTTAGTGTTGTTTAGTTAGCTCCAACTCCTAGCAATCCTCTATAGGTTTCCAAAGAGCAGCTGGTGGGTTTGAACTGCCAACCTTGAAGCTCAAACTGACCTTGTGAGCCAGTACTTTATCCAACAATGCCACAGATGCATCTATGGAAATTTTTTTAGCAATGCTGATGGTTCCCCAAGGTCCTGGTGTAGCACTGAAGGAGAAACACTGGACTGCTAACCACAAGGTCGGTGGTTCAAACCCACTAGCTACTCTTTGGAAGCCCTATACAGGATCATTGGCACTTAACAACAACAATAAAGTTATAATAGGATTACAGATATGTACAGAGAACCTCCAAGAACTAATAATGGAACTCTTAAGAAAATCTGCATGATCTGAAGCTAGGAAAATTCTTAATGAACATTTGAAATAATTGGAATACAGTCAAATAATTCTTTCTTTCTCCATACTGTACAACTTTTAGTGCTGGAAAAGATCTTACCAAAAAAATAAGTAAATAAACCAAATCCACTATCATCGAGTTGATTCTGACTCATAGTGACCCTGTATAGGGTTTCTGAGGCTGTAAATCTTAACGAGAGCCTTCTCCCATGAAACAACTGGTGGGTTTGAACCAATGACCTTGTGATTAACAGTTCAGTGCTTATTCTACAGCACTAAGAGGGCTTCTTGGAAAAGACTTAAAACACATTTAATACAATGCTTTTGCTTTATACTCATATATTGGGAAAAAGAGAAGAAAGGTGAAATGATTTGTCCAAGGCATACAGTTACTGATAAACAAAAGTTCTAACACTTAGATTTCCTATGAAACTACTTTTATTTCCCTTAAGGTGGAAATAACATGTATGGAATTATTTATTAGTTTATGTAATAGTCTACTGAAGTCACATTTTTAGTGACAGCAACTCCCGTGCATTTGTAGGCAACCGTCCAACCTTACATAATATCAAGGTATATCAATATGATTTGGTGTCTTCATTCAAATTGCTTTATTATAATTTAATGAGAAGGATTCCAGGTTGAATGAGATTAATTCTTCCACATAGCTGTCTATTTAAAGAATAGAGACCTTGATAAATTTTAACTTATTAAAATAAAAATAATTCTGTTTAATAAAGGCAGCATAAGCAAAGTTAAAGACAAACCTTAGACTGAGAAATGATATTTACAAAGCACACAGTCTACAATGAGTGGGTATCCAGAATAATCTCTTTCAAATCAATAATAAAAAGACTAACAGTCAAATAGATTAATGGGCAAATGAAAAGGTAATGCAAAGCAGAGGAAAATCACATAGCCAATTAATGCATGAAAAGATAGTAACCCTCACTAGTAAATGGGGAAACTCACATTAAAACACAGTGAGAGATCAGTTTATATACACAAAATTAGCAAAATGTTTAAGTCTGACAATATCAAGTGTTAGAGGATGCACAGGAAGTAGAGAAGAAGGAATTCTCATAAACTATTTGTGGGAATAAGAAGTGGCTTTTGAGAGCAATTTGGCAATACGTACTAAAGTTAACGATACCCTCTAAACTCAGAAATGGCACTTTGAGGTAAAAAATATT
This sequence comes from Chrysochloris asiatica, assembly GCF_000296735.1. NCBI lineage: Eukaryota > Metazoa > Chordata > Mammalia > Afrosoricida > Chrysochloridae > Chrysochloris > Chrysochloris asiatica. The sequence continues at coordinate 5,422,285 of NW_006408569.1, read as the reverse complement.
TCATATATACATACAAGGAGACATGTACAATAATGTGTATTGGAATACTTTCTTTAATAGTGAAAAATAAGAAACAATCTTAAAAAATTCATCAACAAAGAAATAGATAAACACATTGCTAAAACAATCATTCCAAAATAAAATAATCTTCCTTGCTACAATGAATAGGCATTATATAAATAGAGCTAAATCTCAAAAATGTAATACTGAATGAAAAAAGCAAGTTGTTTAATTATACAAAGTATGACACAAATTTTGTGAATATTAAAAATATGCCAAACACTATTATGTTTCTAGAGTCCTGGTGTGGTGCTGTAGGATAAAGCACTCTGCCACAAGGCCAGTTTGAACTGAAAGGTTGGTGGTTCAAACTCACCAGCCACTCCTCAGAAACCCGATACAGGGTAGCTATGAGATGGAACCGACTAGAAGGCACTTAACAACAATTAAAATGTTTCTAGATGCAAGCATGTGTAGAAACACATGTATGGAAAAAGCTCATACCACCTTCAGAATAGTAGCTCTTCTGAGGATAAGAGTAGGATATGATGGAGTGGGTCACGACAAAATAAATCTTAACTAGTCAACTCTGGTAGCGTAGTGGTTACGAATCGGGCTGCGAACCTTAAGGTCAGCGGTTCGAAACTACCAGCTGCTCCGCGGGAGAAAGATGAGGCTTTCTA
>NW_006408569.1:5416211-5420799 GCF_000296735.1 Chrysochloris asiatica | reverse complement strand
ATCTATCCTGTGTACTGAGGCGGTAGGAATGATCCTCACTGTAAATATTCATCCCCTCTTTTGAGCTGCTACATCCATAAATATAGGTCAAGTTAATCAAATTGCAGTGGATTACTCTTTTTTCCCTCTTCTTTCTTTCTCTAGTCGAGTTCTGATCATCCAGCCATTGAAGACAGGTCAAGTGGGTACTATCTGTAAGTATGGGTGTTCTTGTGCATCTTCCCTCACTTCATATCAGCTGAACGTGTTACTCTCTGCTCTAGTCCTCTGTGGCCATGTCCCTGTCCCTGGGCCCACAGGTCCCCAGTTCTCATCATACTGCTGGCCAACCAGGTCTCACTCCAGGTGGACAGGAGTCTATTGAATGTGATCGCACTTAACACACAACTTCATTGCTATTTTCCCCCCACTTCCCCTTATTGGTAGACCAACATGGTCACCAGCAAGACCATATGCCTGTTCACGTATTCCCCTTGAGTCTCAGTCTTGGAAGGGGATTTGCCCTGAGGGGACCCCGACTGCTTGCCTTGATGGCTCCCCAGTGAACAACTTGCTTGTTCTTGTAGTAGTCAATCAAACTGCAGTTATTGTTTTTTATTTTTCCTGCTGGTCTTTCTTTCAAAAATTATCTTCTGTTCTTCTCGCAGCTCCAGGCTGGTCTGCTTGTCTTTTCAAGTGGAAATTTCCCACCTCAGAAGATTCTGGATGGGGATCAGGATTCCCATAATCTTATGAAATGTAAAGTCTCTGCAGGAAGCCTCCTTCACTGCAGGCGGCTTCTTCTAGGCCCATTTTAGGTATTCCAATCAGCTATAGGCTGAAGATGGACTTATAAGCATTTTGCCTTAAAGTTTATTTTATCAGAGATTAACATTACCACTCCTGCTTGTTTTTTATTGCAGTTAGCTTGGTATATATTTTTTCCATCATTTAACTTTTAGTCTATTTTTGTCTTTGTGTGGAAGGTGTGTCTCTTGTAGGCAGCATATTGAAGGGTCTTATTTTCTTATCCATTCTGTCATCCTCTGTCTCTTCACTGATGCATTTAATCCATTGACATATAGTGTAATTTCAATAAGTATGAATTGATTGCTGTCATTATGTTAATTTTTTGTGGTGCTATTTTTTTTTTTTTTTGCATGTCTTCTTGTGCTGAGTTCATGTTTTTTTGTCAGTTTCTTCTTAATTTCCATGCTTCCTTGTTCTGCTTGGCCCCACCCTCTGATCTCAGCCCAGGCCGAAGGGCCCTGATCGATTCAGAAGTCATTGTGTATTCCTGCCACAGTCAGATTTCCTCACCAGTGGGTGCAGAAAACTGATACCCCCCACCTTATATTAGCTCCAAAGCTCTGGAACTGCTCCAGGAAAGCACCTTCTCTTTTTTTCTGCATCTCCACTGAGGAGCCTCCCCTACCTGTCTCTGATTCTTCCACCCCCAAGCCAGAAGTCCTTTATGTGTATTCATAAAAGTTCAGAAAAAAATATGGAAAATATTAATGTTTGGCAAATCTGTATGGTGGGTATGACTGTATGATTTGGTCTTCTCTATACTTGAACATTTTCATCATACAATATCTTTTATGAAAGAATGTTGCTGTTAAGTACCATTGAGTCAGTTCTGAGTAATAGCAACCCTAGGTACAACAGAACTAAACACTTCCCAGCCTTGCATCATCCTCACAATCTTTGCTATGTTGGAGCCTATTGTCACCAGCCACTGTGTCAATCCATCTCCTTGAGGGTCTTCCTCATTTTACCAAGCATGATTTCCTTCTCCAGGGACTGTACCTTCCTGATAACATGTCTAAAGTATGTGAGACAAAGTCTAGCCATCTTTGCTTCTAAGGAACACTATGGCTGTTCTTCTTCTGAGATGGATTTGTTTGTTCTTCTGTCAGTCAATATTCAATATTCTTCACCAATATCACAATTCAAATTCATCAATTATTCTTTGGTCTAACTTTCACACACATATTCTTATAAAAGAATGTTGTTGTTAAGTGCCTTTGAGTAGTTCTGACTCATTAGCAACCCTTTATAGCATTTCTGAGGAGCAGCTGGTGGTTTTGAACCACCAATATTGTGGTTAGCAGTCCAGTGCTTATCCTACAGCTCCACATTAACAATAGGTAAGTGTGGATTCAAAAACTAAAGTTAACCATATGGCAGACATTATGTCAACTCTGAGTCAGCCAGCAGCTAATACAGTCCAAACCAAGAATTAAGCTTAGGTGTCTCCCCATGCCTCCACCCTTTTCTAATGAGAGCTCACACATAGATGTTGTTGTTAAGCGACCCTCACACATAGATAAGCATATGTAATTACATATTAAAAAGTTTTAACATATGGACTATCAATCACATGATCACAAACTGAAAACATTCATTTCTGGTATCTCAAAGTGACAGTATCTACAGACATCAGCTCTATATTTAAGACAGTGAGATTAGTCACCATGGACCTTTGTTAACTACACACAACATTCTCTATATCCCGGGTGGACTTTGCTGTATTTGGATTGGGGCCAGACCTTAATCTGGAAGGTAAACTGTTTTTTTGGGGGGTTGAGGAAACCACAAGGTTGGTGCTTGATGCTTTGCAAATGCATAGGAAGAGTCTAAAAACTCAACAGGAAATAGTATAAACACATACAATTGAAAGCTCTTCAGTAGTCAGTCAGTGAGGAAGAAAATCCTAGAAAGTTTAGGAGAGAGTTGACATTCATTAATATTAGAAAGTTATTAGCATGGTTTAAAAGAAGGTTTATGAGTGGCCACTAACCAAATCACATTAGAGTCTTGGTATGGTGCTGTGGGTCAATGTGCTGGACTGCAAAGTTAGTTTGAAATACAGTGTTGGTGGTTCAAGCTCACCAGCTGCTCCTCAGAAACCTTACACAGGGTGGCTATGAGTCGGAACTGACTCCACCGCACACAACAACAACAGCATCCAAATCACACAGAATGGAGTTAATGTAACTACCAGGAAATTATCTACGCTTGCTGGGGTTTATATAGATTAAATAGCCTGTTCCCCCCCCCTTTTTTTTCTTACATGATTTATTGTGAATTATGTGATAGTATACATGGGAGAACATTAGTTTTACATTCATTCTATCGTATATCGTCTCTTTGTGCCATGGTTACAATCCCCTCCATGCAGTCCTTCCCCCGTACCCCCCAGGTCTTCAGCACACAGTCACTCTCCCTCTCTGGGTCTAGAGTCTCCAGCTGCTCCATAGCTCCACATCATCATCTCTGGCTCCATTTCAGGCATCACTGCTTCTCTGGGTAGGGTCCCACTCTGTGCTCTTCTCCTTTGATGGTCCTAGGGACCTCTGCTCCTAGACTGAAAAGTCAATCACTCCCCTCCTTGCTATAAAACGTCCACCTTTACATTTCCAACCCTCAGTCAGTCCTGATAACAATTATTCACTATTGTATCACAAGAGACCCGTCTGCATTTCATTGCATTAGCCCCGCCTAGTCAGATTGAATACTACTCACTGGAGATTCTACCTTCCTCCAGGCCCTCTGGATCTAAGTTCCCTCTTGAAAGCTTGTAAGCCAGTCACTTCTTGCCTTTGTAACCCTCTACCCCCCATTTTGGGTAGCCAATGTAAATAGCCTGTTTGTTGATGGACACAACTTTCTACTAATAGACTAATTAATCCAGTCAAAATACAGAAACTCACTAAAAACATTTAAATTCACGTTCAATGCAAATATGCAATTATCTGCAGTTGTGATAACCAAAATAAGCAACACTCAGAACTATAATGCAACCATAATAAAACATTCAAGATTAAGAACTTCACTTTTAGGAGTTAGAAAAGTAATCAAAGAACAAAGCCAGCATGTTAGTGCAAGGTTTCATTCATACAGTGAATTCAGGGATAAAGCCAACAATCTTCAAGGACTAAAAAGCCATTAAGTTTCTCTAAATTTAGGTAGAGGTACAAGGTACATAGACCTATACTCCAAAATGCTACATAGCCTTGCAGTGAGACTGTTCCCTCTGACTAGAATACTCTTCCTCATTCCTTTTAGCTTTCCTACAATTACTTATTCTTTAAGTCTCACCATGAACATCACTTCCTTCAGAAAGCCTCTCCATTTTCTCTACTCCCACATCTGCTAGGCCTTCTATTGTTGTTGTCACATGCCGTCGATTCAGATCCCACTCATAGTGACCCAGTATAGGGTTTCCAAGGAGCGACTGGTGATTCAAACCACCTACATTGTGATTCAAACCAACCTTGCAGTCCTGCACTTATCCTACAGTGCCACACCAGGACTCCTAATAACACTCTGACAATCTCCCTTCTATTACACTCTGACAATCTCCCATTATAGTACTTAAATTTTATTTCAACTGTTGTCTTCCTTACAAAATCATAAACTTATGAGGCAAGAAGCATTCCTTTTGATTATGATTGTTTCCCTCCAGCCTGTAGTAAGTACCCAGCACATAATAGCTACTTGCAAATATTAGCTGAATATATTAATAAATAAATGGATGTATAGAGTCAGGCATATGTATATTAATATGTAGGTCAAATTCAACATTGTTGTTGTTGTTGTTGTT
>NW_006408569.1:5404207-5410836 GCF_000296735.1 Chrysochloris asiatica | reverse complement strand
TGATACAATAGTGAATAATTGTTATCAGGACTGATTGTGAGGGTTGGAAATGTAAAGGTAGACATTTTGTAGCAAAAGGAGGGGAGTAAATGACTTTGCCATCTAGGAGCGGAGGTCCCTGGGACCATCAAGGGAGAAGAGTGGAGAGCAGGACCCTACCCAGAGAAGCAGTGATGCCAGAGATGGAGGCAGAGACGAAGACATGGAGAGATGGAGCAGCTTGGGACTTTAGACCCAGAGAGGGAGAGGGGCTATGTGCTGACGACTGGGGGACAGGCTTGCAGGGTATACCGTTTGGTTGATTGATAATGCATGGAGGGCATTGTAACCATGGCAATGAAGTGATTATACGATAGGATGAATGTAAAGCTAGTGTTCTTTCATGTAAACTATCACATAATTCACAATAAAACATTTTTCAAAAAGTCTATTAGATTATCTGTTGTCCGTATGAGGGTATATCTCTTTAAATTTGATAATGACTTGATTATGCATATTTTTATGGGTAGTGAGGGAGTTTCAAAAACACAAATATCATTGTGCCTAAATGATTCCTGAAGAGTCATAATTCCTCTGCTTTATGTATTTATGCTCAAGCTGTTTCCATCCATGTTTCATTTATTTTATTCCTACAACCTCCAAGAAAAATAGACAAAGACAGATAAAATCATCTGTAATAACATAATTTTTCAAAAGAGAAAATGGATTGAGAAGTGATGTTTACCTGCCCAACTGCAAATGGTATCAAATATCTGAGTTGGTGCTCCAGCCAATAGAACAACATATCTTAGTAAGATTATAATTATTTTTATTGTATTTTTAGAGCAAGAAAAACACATACTAAGGCAGAAAACCATAATTCATACTGACTAATTTACTTCTGGTTGGCAATTCAAACCCACCAGTCGCTCCTTGGAAACCCTATACAGGGTCACTATGAGTTGGAACCGACTCGACGGTATTTAACAACAACAATCTACTTTGGACTCCTGGTGTGGCATTGCAGGATAAGCACTGGATTGCTAATCGGAAGGCTGGCAGTTCAAACTTAACAACCGTTCCTTGGAAAGCCTATACAGTGTCACTATGACTCAGAACCGACTCAATGGTACTTAACAAAAATCTACTTTAACAGTGGAGCTTTCAGACTAAGACAGACTAGGAAAAAGGAATAGGTGGACCACTTCTAAAATGTGAGCTATTGAAAATTTTATGAATTGTCAGATACAGTGCTGGAAAATGAGCCCCTCAAGTTGTAAGGCACTCAAAATATGACAGGGGAAGAGCTGACTCCTCAAAGTAGAGTCGACGTTAATGAGGTAGATGGAGCAAAGTTTTCAGAACTGTCATCTGCTGATGTGGCGTGACTCAAAATGGGAAGAAACAGCTGCAAACATCTATTATGATTGCTGATGTTAGATGGATCTTGGCTGACACCAAAGAATACCAGAAAGAAGTTTACTTGTTTTTTACTGACTATGTAAAGGCATTTAACTGTATAGATCATAACAAATTATGGATAATATGGCAAAGATAGTAATTGTGGAACATTTAATTGTGCTCATGAGAAACCTTACATAGATCAAACAAAACAAGGGGATACGGAATAGTTTTAAATCATAAAGGGTTGCAACCTTTCATCATACTTATTCAATCTGTAAATTTAGCAAATAATCCAAGAAGTTGTACTGTATGATGAAGTATGTGGCATTAGGACTGGAGGAAGGCTTATTAACAATCTTCAATGTGAAGATGACACAATCTTTCTTGCTGAAAGGGAAGAGAACTTGAAGCACGTACTGATGAAGATCAAAACCTTCAGTATGGATTATACCTCAATGTAAAGAAAACAAAAATCCTCACCAATAAACAGCATCTTGATAAACTGAGGAAAGATCTAAGTTGTCAAGGATTTCATTTTACTTTGATCCAGAATCAACACTAAAGAAGCAGCAGTCAAGAAATCAACTGATGTACTGTATCGAGCATCTCTGCTGCAAAGAACCTCTTTAAAGTGTTAAAGAGCAAAGATGTCACTTTTGAGGACATAGGCATGCCTGACCCAAGCCCTGGTATTTTTCAATTGCCTCATATGCATATGCAAGCTAGGCAATGAGTAAGGAAGACCAGATAATAATTGATGCCTTTGAGTTATGGTGTTAGCAAAGAATATTGATTATACCATACACTTCCAGAAGAATGGGCAAATCTGTGTTAGAAGAAGTGCAGATGGACTGTTCCTTAGAAGTGAGGATGGTGAGATTTCGTCTCATGTACCTTGGGCATGTTATCAGGAGGGATCAGTCCCTGGAGAAAGACATCATGTCTGGTAAAGTAAAGGGACAATGAAAAAGAGGAAGACCCTCAATAAGATGGATTGACATAGTGACTGCAACAATGGGCTCAAGCATAGCAAAGGTTGGGAGGATAGCACAGGACCGGGAAGAGTTTCACTCTATTTTGTACATAGGGCCCTATGAGTCAGAGCTGACTTGATGGCACCTAACAACAATAACAATCTGCTTTATAAGCTCTAGTGAAGATAATTTAACCTATGAATTAATGTTACTCAGTTAATGATCAACAATGTGCTCATACATGGCAATAATTGGGAGGCTGGCACAGGACGAGGCTGTTTTCCATTCTATTGTACATGAGATTGCCATAAGTTAGAATGGACATGAAGGCACATAACAAACAAACAAACAAACAAAAAACAGTGAACTAGTGCATATAGGTGAAATGGAGGCTGGCATGAAAGTTAACTTTCCTTTTAAATTGGCAAAATTTTGCATTAACATTGGTCATTCAGTTGATTAGAAGATGAGAGGCATTTGAAGAGAATGACCAAGATTTCAGTTAGAGTAATTAAATCTAATTTTTTTCTGAAATGCAATGGAAAAAAATATTTTGGTCTGATTTATAATTGGAATTAATACCATGTGAAAAGTAGCTTTGAGACTAAAGAATCTATATTAATTGAGCTCCATTTTTGGCCTTATATAATCTAATTTGAGTAACATTATACAAAAACATTACAATAAGGTGCCTTGCCCCATATTTCTGTTCCTTAAAAAAATCAGTACAATCCAATAGGGTGCTTTCAACCACAGGAAGACAAACAGGTGTTGCTCCCAAAGCAGTTCTAAGGGCCATATATGAATCAGACTTTATTGTCAACCTCACATGATGCCTTCCTTTCCATCAAGGTGCTCAGAGACCTCACAGAAGTGGCCATGGGGCTTCATCAGTAGAAGTCTATGGAAGGTATCTGTTCCAAAGTGAAAGGTAATCTCAGATCCTCCTAGGTTGAAATCAAGGAGATCACTGTCATAGGCTCCACTAATGCATTCTCATTTGCAGACCATATTCAAGCCCTATGGAAGATTTCAGAGTTAAAAGAAATCTATGTGTTTATAACATTTATTGTAGCAAATAACAACGAGCATCCCTTTTTCTAGCCTTTCTTTTCTCTCAGTTTGTCTTTTATGTACTGTGATCCTGATTTTTTTTTTTTTTTTCACCTTTCATGGTGATCTCTTTCTGAATGAACAAAACAACAATGTCTGCAAGGTTAACTCAGATGAGGGACAGACCTTGAAGATAATAATTAAGGCTCGCTTTGGTATGTATGTTCCCTTTCACTATACAAACTAAACAGAAACTGGGAGTTGCATTTTACTTGGTTATTTTTTACCTCAAGTCATTTATTCCTCTGCTAAATAGTTTATTGATTCTTCAACATCAATTTAGAGCTGGAGTTTACAGCACTCCCATTAGAAATCTTACAGTGCTCAAAATAAATGACTTGCCCAAACAATACCATGTCAGTGTTAAAGAAGTAACAAATTCACCTAAAGGTAAAAACTAAATACAGATACTCCCTTATACACACACATTTGGGAGTTGACCTTTCTATGAACAAAAAGCAAGACAAAAACAGAAAAACTCTATAATCTACTAAAAATTCAGCAGTATGGTAGTCTAATAAAAATGTTAGAATTCACTATAGCCTACTGCCACCCACAAGTGTTCCATAACACTTATTTAGACAGGAAGCACAAGGTTGCCAAATGTTCTTGCTCTATGTTTCCTGTACTAGTTTCACATCCTACACATCTAGCCCTAGTATTAAAAATATTGTTCATGAGATTTTACTTCCTGGCTTCTAATGCAGGAGCCTCACTCACCTGCCTATAAACTTTCCCAGGCCTCAAATTCCAACTTCCATCCTGCAGAAAGCACATCAGCCTCTCTTCACACACAATCCTATTTTAGCAAACTGTTGGTTCTGCTCAAATGTTTTGGGATTAGACATGAGGAAGTCTTGAATTACATGCCTAAGTATAACCCATTAACTGGGCCAGAGAAATATAAGGAAGACACAAACATTTTAATTTACTAGTAACATCCCGAGTGTAAGTGGGCATGTATGATGACACATGAACAGAGCACTGAATTTCTTTTCCACCCAAGAAGGAATGCAAGTTCTAAACCTTCTTGACTATTAGCATTGCACATTTAAAATAACTGCGTTACACGCTGATCTGTAGCTGCAACTCATCTAGGACACTTAGGGGATTCCCTAAAGTGCACCGGAATTGGGGCACACATGAAATTGCAATTACTTTCTATTCTTTTTCTCCATTATCTTCTTTAGGAATTTATGGAAAGGGGACCAACATATTGGGTGGTCTTTCAAAACCACATAATCAACAAAGATCATTCATTCCACAAAGACTTGCACTGGTTCAGGTGAGTTTAAGAGAGAAGAATTTCTGATTTCTAAGGTTGTCCCTTTTTTGTTTTGTTTTAAATCAGGCAATGGAACAGCAACTGCCATAAGCTATCAGCTGTTGTTAAGTACCATAAGTCAGTTTTGACTCATAGTGACCCTGTATAGGATTTCTGAGGAGCGGCAGGCAGGTTTGAGCTGCCAACCTTGTAGTTAACAGTCCAGTGTGAGTCCTACAGCACCACACAGTGACAGGGACAATATTAAATAGGAAGCCTCCTCCTCAGTGCTGCCTGCATTCTACTGCCCTCCTTTCTAAGTCTAGCATAGCTGAGAACCAGGGAAAAAAGAATGGCTGAACAATGAAACCAGTTTTGCTGCTGAGTAACTGTGACAAATGGAACACTCTCTAAAGGCAGCCTGTCCTCCACCCCTCAACCAACACTTCTCGGAGCCCAAGTCCCCATTGTCACTTTGCTTTCTACTTTAAGTTTAAGGACTTTTCCTCCTCATCATGCCAAGGCAGTACATGGATGAAGTTCAAATATACAAATTATCATTACTATGGGAGAAGGAAATTTCTATAGCGATCATTCATTGAACAGATATTTATGAATCAAAGGAGCCCTGGTAATGGATTACAAGCTGGGCTGCTAACCATAAGGTCAGCAGTTTATCAGTCACTCTGTGGGAGAAAGAGGAGGTTTTCTACTTCTGTAAAGATTTACAGCCTCAGAAGCCGATAGAGGGTCGCTGTTAAGTCAGAACTGACTCCATGGTGCGTAACCACCACCACCACCACTATGAACCAGGGATTATAGTAGCTTCTGGGGATGTATTGGTGGACAAAACAGGCAATACGTCTTCCTCTAACAGACCTTACATTTAATTAATTTATTTATTTCAATTAATCATATGTCTTTTTTCATCTCAATCATCACATTTCCCTCCCTGTACAAACAGTCATCCTGCTTCCACCCTGTTGCTTCCCTTTACATCTTCATTTTCACCAGTGAACAAAAGGCACATTTTGCAAGCCTGCCTTCTGCCGGTGGCACACAGCCTTTCTCAGTGCATGGGCCTTGAGTCTGAAGCAGGTCTATCTCTCCATGTCATCGTCTCTGCCACCATCTCTGCTGTCAGTGTTTTTCTAGGTAGGATCTCACGCTCTACTCATGCTCTTCCTTCTTGATGGTCCTGGAATCCTCCACTCCAGAAAAGAAAGATTAACTACTCGCCCTTTTATTTATTTATTTCAGTTTGGAATCACTGTATTTATTTATTTATTTTAAAGTTTTCATTGTGAATTATGTGGGTTTACATGGGAGAACATTAGTTTTATATTCATTCTATTGTATTTCATTTCATTGCAATGATCACAATCCCCTCCATGCATCATCAAATAACCAAAGGGTACACCCCACAGGCCCACCCCCAATCTTCAGCACACAGCCCCTCTCCCTCCCTGAGTCCAGTGTCCCCAGCCACTCCATCTGTGCACGTCATCATCTCTGTCTCCATCCCTGGCATCACTTCCTCTCTGGGTAGGGTCCCGCTCTCTGCTCTTCTCACTTGATGGTCCCAGGGACCTCAGCTCCTGGCTGCAAAATCAATAACTCCCCTCCTTTTGTCAAAAAACATCTACCTCTACATTTCTGAGCCTCACAGTCAGTCCTGATGGCAATTATTCACTATTGCACCACAAGATTCTTATCCCCATTTCCTTTTGCCAGCCCGGTCCCAACAGGTTGGAAATCATTCAGTGGAGGTTCTACCTACTCCTGCCCCATCTGGAACTAGGCTCCCTCTTGAAAGGTTGTAAACCAGTCACTTCTTGCCTTTATAAGCCCCCGCCTCCCATTTGGGGTAACCAATGTCTAAGCTGCCCATCCCC
>NW_006408569.1:5402905-5403927 GCF_000296735.1 Chrysochloris asiatica | reverse complement strand
GATGCTTCACTCTCCACTCTAGTCCTCTGTGGCCATGTCACTGCCTCTGGGCCCAAGAGTCCCCGGGTCATGCCATAACTGCTGGCCATCCAGGTCTCAGCCCGGGTTCACAGGAGTCTATTGAATGTGGTTGGACTTAGATCCCAACTTCATTGCTGTTTTTCCCCATTTTCTCCTTATCGGTGACCAATGTGGTCACCAGCCAGACCACATGCCTGCTCATGTATTCCACTTGACTCTTAGTATTGGAAGGGAGTTTGTTCTAAGGGGACCCGACCACTTGCCTTGATGGCTCCCAGGTGAACAGCTTACTTGTTCTTGTAGTAATCAATCTGACTGCCATTATTATTTCTGATTTTTCCTGCTGGTCTTTCTTCATGAAGTATCTTCTGTTCTTCTAGCCACTCCAGCTGGTCTACTCGTCATTTCCAGTGGAAATTTCCCACCTCTGACAATTCTGGATGGGATTCTGGTTTCCATCTATGGTCTTATGCAATGCACAAGTTCCACAGGAGGTCTCTTTCACTGGGCAATTTCCAGCCCCCTTTAAGGTATTCCAATCAGTTATAGGCTGACGATGGACTTACAAGCTTTCTATTGTGATGTTTCTGGCTATTCCTCCCTCCCCCCCCCCCCCCCTCAAGTGCGTATTTCACAATGGTAGGCAAGGGAAACCAAGACTCAAATGACAGCCAAGCATCTTAACATTATTCCCCTCTTTTACCCTTTCAAAACTTGCCTCAATCCCTGCATCCCGAAGCCCTGTTGTTCCAATGTTGTGTATATATCATCATTTACCTCTATCCCACTTAGCCCATGTGAACCTGCCTAACTCTTCTCCCATCATATTTGTTCTTCCATTCCCCTCCCCCTTCTGGTGTATTGTCTGCGTTCCCCACCCCTCCAGCACCCAAGCTTTCCTGTATATATTCCCTACTCTGTGCTCTACCTTCCCCTCCCTCCCTCTCTCCTCTCATCCCATACACCCTGGTGATCAGCAATTATATACATAGTTTTGTTAC
>NW_006408569.1:5398021-5401680 GCF_000296735.1 Chrysochloris asiatica | reverse complement strand
AGTGCTTTGCTTATCCTGGGTCTCTTTCCTTTCCATATAAAGTCTGTAATTGTCTCTTCCATCTCTTTGAAGAATATTGTTGGAATCTGGATTGGGATTGTATTATATGTATAAATTGCTTTGGGCTACTTCCCCCTTTTAGGTATACATCTTCTACAATTACAGTTGTGACCATCACAATTACTCACAATTGAATCATAAAATCCCATCCCCATCATCTCCCAATCCCTTTCACCAGATCCATCTGGAAAAGAGGAAAACTATTCAGTGGAAATTCTACATTAACCCCCTCATTCTGAAAATAAGCACACTCATGAAAGCTTATAAGCCAGCCACTTAGTGCCTTCATAGCCATCCCCACCCCTTTTGATAGCCAATGTCTACAGGGCTCACATTTTAAATTGGAGTTATTAAGTTGCAGACGATTTTGTGGAAACCATATAGCTTAGTATTGGTTTAGGTGATTAATTTTCTAATCACCTTTCTAATTTCTACTGTAGAGCCCAACCTCTAGCTAGGCCTATTTCTTCTTGATGCTGTTGATGCTGCCTTCCACACAATACTCCTTCTCCGAAGTCTAGCCTTGATGTTCTCATTCAGCCACCTCCATACACAGCCCTCCCAGATCCTTTCATAGTATTGAATTTGTCTGAATGAAGTTCTCCTTACAATAGTAGTCTGTATTTTTCAGATTCTGGAGGAAACAGTTTGACCAAACTCACCGGGGCACTAAACTCCACTTTCTAGTGGTAGGAATGCATCCAACCCATTTTTCACATCCTTCTTTACCTTAATACCTCTCTAACCTTTTAGTTCTTTTTATCTTGTACATATATGTTTTCCTAAAAAACATTTCAAGTTCAGAAAGGAAGATAGCTGTGGATAGGAAAAAATAGAGTCCAATATATAGAAGTCTGTTAAAAACATATTTTCTGTGTGTCAAAAATGTTTTGAAAAAGAAAGCTTCTGGGTTCAAGGGCCATTTATGTCTTCATAAGGATTCTGATCCCATATACATATATACTGTTGCTGTTGTTGACTGATGTCGAGTTGGTTACAATTCATAGGATTTCCAAAGAGTGGCTGGTGTGTTTGAACTGCCCACATTGTAGTTAGCATTCCAGTGCTTATCCTAAAGCACCATATCTCCTGTGAAAGTCTGTAACCAGGTCTTAAAATAATTGTATTGTGTGTTTCTGGGTTCTTATATGGTTTTAACATTTTGAAACCAGAGGGGCAAAAAGGAACAACTGAAAATGTGATTACTCAGTAGTCAAATCAAATGTTATATGAAATTTTTCTCACCCTCCATTTTTTCCCACCACATATGAAATCGAAAACAAGTAGAAAATATTTCAGTCCTAAGGGAAATTTTATGAAAAAGATAAGCACCTAGGAACAGAGGCTTATAATGAAAGTGTCTCCTCCACCATACAGTCATACTAATATAATTCAATAAAGTTTATAAAACCATCCCTGCCAATCAAAATATAGAAAAGACAATTTCCTGTTTGTGGAAATAGATGTGCTACTGAGCAGAACCAAATCAGGCTACAATTAACTTAGAAAGAAAGTTGATATACTCGACTCAGGTTAGTCAGAAGAAATGTTGCTGCATTTCAACACATTTGTATACTAGGATAATAAGATTAAGATCTCCAAGAAAATTCTCTTGGGGTGGGGATGGGGAGCTGAATGAGTTATTAAAGAAAAAACCTAAATCATAAAAACAGCTACTATTCACTGAGAATTTTACTATGTGCCAGGCTCTTTGCAAAGTTCTTTACATTTTTATGCTCTTTTGTCATCAAAATTGTATCATCTCAGTTTTACAAAGGAGGCAATTGAAGTTTCAAGATTAAGTCAGGAATATGTCTGCATAGGTAATCAGGGGTTAAACTTGATTCAGACCCAGGTCTGCTCTTAACTGCTAAGCTACTTTGCCATATGTTGTTGATGTTAGGTATATTGAGTAAGTTATCACTCATAGCGACCCTATGCACAACAGAACGAAACATTGCCTAGTCCTGCACCATCCTCACAGTTGTTATGTTTGAGTCCATTGCTGCTGCCAGTATGCCAAGCCATCTTATTGAGGGTCTTCCTCTTTTTCACTGACCCTCCACTTTACCAAACATAATGTCCTTCTCCAGGGACTGGTGCCTCCCGACAACACATCCTAAGTACCACAGACAAAGTCTTGCCACCCTCACTTCTAATGAGCATTCTGTCTGCACTTCTTCCAAAACAGATTTTTTTTGTTCTTGTACTTTCAATATTCTCCATTAATACCCTAATTAAAATACATTGATTCTTCTGTGGTCTTCCTTACTCCTTATCCACATTTTACATTGCATATGGGTGATTGGAAACACCATGGCTTGGGTCAGGTACATCTTAGTCCTCAAACGAACATCTTTAACCTTGAACACTTTAAAGAGGTCTTGTGCAGCAAATTTGCCTAATACAATACGCTGTTTGATTTTTTGACTGCTGCTTCCATAAGCAATCTGTTGGAACCCTGGAGGCACTCACTCATTTATGCCAAGAAATTTGGAGGACAGCTACCTGGCCAACTGACTGGAAAAAGTCCATATTTGTGCCCATTCCAAAGAAAGATGACCCAACGGAAAGTGGAAACCATCGGACAACATCATTAATATCACATGCAAGTAAATTTTTGCTAAATATAATACAAAAATGATTGCAACCATACATTGACAGAGAACTTCCAGAGGTTCAAGTCAGATTCAGAAGAGGATGTGGAATGATGGATACTATTGCTGACATCATATGGCTCTTGGCCGATAGCAGAGAATGCCAGAAAGATGTTTACCTGTGCTTTATTGACTAGGCAAAGGCTTTCGATTGTGTAGATCATGACAAGCTATGGACAACATTGCAAAATATGTATTCCTAAACACTTAAGTGTGCTCATGAGGAACTTGTACCAACAGGCAGTCATTTGACCAAAAAACCAGAATACCGAATAGGTTAAAATTAGGAAAGTTCTGCCAAGGGCTATATTCTTTCACCATACTTATTCAATCTTCATGCTGAGCAAATCACCTGAAAAGCTGGATTATATGGAAAAAAACAAAAAACAAAAAACCATGAAAGACTCATTAAGAACCTACGATATGCAAATAATACAACCTTGCTTACTGAGAACAAAGAAGACTTAAAATACTTACTGATGAAGATCAAAGACCACAGCATTCAGTATGGGTGGTGCCTCAATGTAAAGAAAACAAAAATCTTCACCACTGGACCAATAAACAATATCCATATAAATGGAGAAAAGATTGAAGTTTTCAAAGGCTTCATTTTGCTCAGATCAATCATCAATACTCATGGAAGCAGCAGTCAAGAAATCAAGTAACATATTACATCAAGCAAATCTGCTACACAAGACCTCTTAAAGTGTTGAAGAACAAAGATGTCAGTTTGAGGACTAAGGTATGGCTGACCCAAGCTGTGGTATTTTCAATAACCTCATATGCATTTGAAAGTTGGACAGTAAATAAAGACCATAGAAGAATTGATGCATTTGAGTTAAGGTGTTGGAGGGTAATATTAAAAGTCCCATGGACTGATAAAAGAGAAAAAAATAATCTGTGTTGGATGAAGTACCACCAGAATGTTTCTTGAAGGCCAAG
>NW_006408569.1:5357196-5395666 GCF_000296735.1 Chrysochloris asiatica | reverse complement strand
AGAAGGTATTTGAAATAAACAAATCATTTGTCTTGCAGAAATCTATCATTCGTTCTCCAGCATCATTTCTATCACCAAGTCCAAATTTTCCAACTGCTGCTCCCTCCTCTTTGCATTCCAGTCACCAGTAATGTCTCTCATACTTTGGACATATTATCAGGAAGGACCAGTCTCTGGAGAAGGATATCACGTTTGGTAAAGTGGAGGGTTGAAGAAAAAGAGGAGGCCCTCCAACCAGATGGATTGACACAGTGGCAGCAGCAATGGACTTAAATGTGGCAATGATTGTGAGGTTGGTGCAGGACTGGGCAGTGTTTTGTTCTGCTGTATGGTCACTATGAGTCGGTATCAACTCAATCAAAGGTACCTAACAACAACAACAACAGCTTCCATGAGTGTTGATGGGATCCAAGCCAAATGAAGTATTTGACAACTTCAATCTTTTCTCTGTTTACAATGATGTCATTTATTGATCCAGTTGTAAAGTTTTTCATTTTCTTTACATTAAAATACAACCCATTCTGAAGACTGTAGTCTCTGATCTTCATCAGTAAGTATTTTGAGTTCTCCTGACTTCCATCAAGCAAGGTTGTATCATCTGTATATGGCAGGTTCTGAGTCTTCCTCCAATGTTTAGTGATAAAATCAAGGAGCTCTGGAGATGCTATAGGGTGAGCACTGGACTGCTAACTGCAAGGACAGCAGTTCAAACCCACTAGCTGCTCTGAAGGAGAAAGATGAGACTTTCTGCTCCTATAAGATTTACAGTCTCAGAAACCATATATGGGGTCTCTGCGAGTTGGAGTCGACTCTATGGCATTGAGTTTGGGTTTGGTTTCAGTGATGAATTCTAAATGAATTAGCTAGGCATATGGGAAGGAGCTCTGGTAGTGTAGTGGTTATGAATCGGGCTGATAATCTCACGGTCAGCAGTTCGAAACTACCAGCAGTTTTGCAGGAGAAAGATGAGGCGTTCTGCTCCCATAAAGATTTAAAGCCTTGGAAACCCTGTACAGGGTCGCTATGAGTCGGAACTGACTCCACAGCACATAACAACAACAACATGGTAGCATGACACAGTAAAAAACCCCACTTGATTAGGAGTCCTAAGACCTGAATTCTACTCTAGACTTTAAAATTAATTAAGTTTCTTGTGACACCTCCAGGCATCAATTTCCCTATCTGTAAAACAAGGATATCAAGTTAAGGGAATGCTAATACTAATATCTCCTTTTGAGTCCTGGTGTGGCACTGTGGGTTAATGCACCGGACTGCAAAGCCGTTTGAACTGCAAGGTCGGCGGTTTAAACTCACCAGTTGCTCCTTGGAAACCCTATACAGGGTTGCTATGGGTCGGAATAGACTTGAGGGCACTCAACAACAACAACAACAATATCTCATTTAGTGGTAACATTAAAATACACTATGGAATAAATTATAGTATATGCATTACCATGAATGTTTTCATCTTTGAGGTAACTTACTCCAAAAGCAACTTGCATAAATTCTACTCAAATGTGCACCATTGAAAAATCAGTTCCGCTAAACAGAGGGAGCTGATTTCCAAAGAAGCCCCTTTTTATGATAGCAACTGGAACCGCCTGCATAGTCTTTGAACTCTCCTTCACCATCAGCCAAAGAGAAGCTTCAGTTAATCTTCACTAAAAATGACAGTCTGCAAGCATTTTGGACCTGCAGGTTGAGGCTAAGTTGGCAAGAACTAAATGGCAAGAAAACCATTTTACAGGGTCACTGTTAAGCCCAGAATCATGAGATTTCTGAAGAAAGTGTTTATGGGTAACTAAATCAAAGGCCTCAGTTAGGTCAATAAAAAATGATTCTAATAATATAAGCATCATCCTTGTTTCTGAGATATCATCGGTGCTTTAAGTAAAGTTGAATTGAGAAACAGGCTAGTTGTGAAATATCCCTAGACCAGAGTTAGAGGATCCCGTTTTTCTAGGGGCTGAGTATCTGGAAATTTTGTAAAAACTTCACATAACTTTGGCAAGACACTGGGAATCATAATCAATGTAGCAGACTCTAATTGTTGATCCTTTGTACAATGCACAATGCCAAATACATCAATTGAGTCTCTAGAAAGAATGAAAACATTCAAAGGCTCAACTGGCCATATGTAGTGTTCCTGCCAGTATCACTGGGAAGTCTTAAGCTTTTATGTTTGCATTTTTCCAGAGCAAATCTTGACTAGCTTCTCTCTGCCCTACAGCCTTCTCTTATTTGACATAGGAAGCAATGATAAGTCACACTCGCTGCTGCCTTTCCAATGCTCTTAAGAGCCACTGAGCAAAGGAGGTTAATGATCGTGTCTTCTCATATTTACCACTGACTCTGACAGACTTCCTAGACAGCTGGGGTTTTTTCCCTCCTGACAAACTTTATTTTTTAAAATGCAGCCAAAGAAAGGTTGGAGAAAGGCTAAGGTAGAGGAAGAAAGGCTTATCTATTTAGCTATATTTGCAAGTTATTTTTCTCATGGTGTGATACATTTGTGTTTTTAAATTAAATGAAACCCTTTGTGCTCTGGGTGAGAATAGTATAAGAATCCACAGAAGGCTTTTGTAATTGACTAATATTAGAAATACAAAGGTGTCTCAGTGAATAGACAAGTGATATTATCACAGGATTGGAAAGGGAAGAGCCATATGGCAGGTTAATGCAAGGAATTATTACGATAAAATATAAGAGTTGAAATTTGAAAGTGGGTACTAAATTCATTTGAATTGTAAACTATTACAATTAGATAAGAGAGCCCTGGAGGCTAATCAATTTTCATTAATGGATCCCTTTTGACCTAGTTCAGTAGTTTCTAAATTTGTTCTGGCATCGGACCCCTTGGAATAGCTTATCTCTATTTGATGGACCAGTGTGTTTGTTAACTCATACGTTGCCTGTACCAACAGCTCATCCACAAAGTAACAGATGTGATGCTTGTGCACCATGTGAGCTTTGATACCCAACTAAGTCTATAGTGAGCCTAGAAGGGGCATGGAACTGCACAGAGATGCTGATCCCACAGGCCCTCATAGATAAACCAACTTTAGAGCTGAAATTGGCCTTTGAAGCTATCTAATTTTCAATCTTGATCCCAGTAAAGGAATTGTATGTACAGCATGGCTGACAGAAGCATCTAGACATTGGTTACTTTCAGGACTGAAAAGTTCCTGTTTCTCTGAACAGCCATCTACTGCCAGACAATGGGAACAGAAAGGTTTTGCCCTTGAGTAGGTTCTTGAGCCATCCTTATAATAGTTGTTAGGCCAAAATCTGCCTTCATCTGGTTAACTAGGTTCAGATCTAGGCTCCGCCACACCTATGACCTTCGATAGGTGACTTAATCTGTGCTTCAGTAGCAATATTCATAAAATGGAGATAATCCTAATACCTACCTCACTGGATTGCTATAGGGATTAAACAAGTCAAGTGCTTAAAACACAGCTCCTGGCTCAATATATGTGCTCAATAAATGATGGCAAAAGGAGTCCTGATGGTGCTGTGGGTTAAGCACTGGGCTGCTAACTGCAAGGTCTCAAGCCACCCAATTGCTTCAAGGGCAAAAGATGAGACTATCTGCTCTCATAAAGATTTACACTCTCAAAAACTCTTAAATTTTTTTGTCCCATAGCCCTCTGAGTTGTTAATTGATCAGATGGCAATGGGTTGAAATTTTTCTTTCTTTCTTTTTTTTTAATTTTTGTTGTTGTTAAATGCCATGAAGTTGATTCTGACTCATAGCAACCCTACATAGGGTTTCCAAGGAACAGCTGGTGGGTTTGAACTGTTGACTTTATGGTTTAAAGTCCAGTGCTGATACTACAGCGCCACACCAGGAGTCCTACTCTGTCCTATGTTGTTGCTGTTGTTGTTGTTAAGTGTCGTCAAGTCAGTTACTACTATTTTTGGAGTCCTGGTGTCGTGCTGTGGATTAAGGCACTGGACTGCAAAGTTGGTTTGAATCAGAAGGTCGGCAGTTCAAGCTCACCAGTCATTCCTTGGAAACCTCATACAGGGTTGCTATGGGTCTGAACCAACTTGAAAGCACTTAACAACAACAACACTTTGCTATTTTTTTAAACAACAACCACTCCTGGTGGGCGCTGTAGGATAAGTGCAGGACCACAAGGTTGATTTGAACAGCAAGGTTGGCAGTTCAAGCTTACCAGTCGCTCCTTGGAAAGCCTATACTGAGTCACTACGAGTCAGAAACAACTCAGCAACACTTAACAACAATAACACTACTCCTGTCACTACTAAGAGTGCCTTCCAAAGTGACACATAAATTCTCAGTACTCTTATTTATATTATTGATGTTATTAAGTGCCCTCGAGTCGATTCTGACCCATTGACCCTGTATAGGGTTTCCAAGGAGCAGCTGGTGAGCTTGAACCACCACATTTACAGTTCAAGCTGACTTTGCAGCCCAGCATATTAACTCACTTCACCACACCAGCACTTCTTTGTATTAGTTCTTCAAATACTTGAAGAGCCCAAGGAACAGTAGAAGGAGCCCTGGTAGCTTAGTGGGTTACACTATGTATTGGGCTGCTAACTACAAAGTCAGAAGTTCAATTCTACCAGCCACTCAGCAGGGAAGAGCTGAAGTTTACTGCTACCGTAAAGATTTACAGCCTCAGAAGCCTTACACAGGGTCCCTTTGAGTCAGAACCCACTCAACAACACAGCAGCAGCAGGTGGTACAGAAGGGTAAGTTTTGGGATATTGAAGGTGCCATGGGCTGCCAAAAGAACCAACATATCTGTGTTGGAAGAAGTGCAGCCAGAGTGCTCTTTGGAGACCAGGATTGCCAAAATTCGTCTCTCAGACTTGGGACATATTTTCAAGAGGGACCAGTCTCTGGAGAAGGATATCATGTTTGGTAAGGTCAGACAAAAAGATGGATTGGCAAAGTGGCAGCATCAACGGGCTCAAGTGTGGCAACAATTATGAGGTTGACCCAGGATCGGGCAGTTCTGTTGTGCATAGGGTCGCTATGAGTCGGTACCCACTCGATGGCACCTAACAATAACAACAACAGTGGCGCTGTGGGCTAATGCATCATACTTCAAAGTCATTTGAACTGCAGGGTCGGTGGTTCAAGTTCACCAGCTTGAACTGACCTTGTTCAAACTGACCTTGCAGTCCAGAACATTATCCTGCAGCATCACACCAGAACTCCACTTTTGTCCTATAGGGTCACTAGAAGTCAATATCCACTAGACAGCAGGGTTTGTTTGTTTGTTTGCTTGTTTATCCAAAGCTTCAGAGTTTGTTCTTCTAGAAGAACAAACATTAATATTTTCCAACATCATAACTTAAATGCATCAATTCTTCTAGGGTCTTCCTTATCCACTGCTCAACTTTCACATGCATGAAAAGCTATTGAAAATACCATGTCTTAAAACTTTGCACTTGCACATTTTAAAAAGGTCTTTGGGCAGCAGATTTGCTTAATTCAACATGTCCTTTGATTTCTTGACTGCTGTTTCCAAGAGTGTTGATTATGGATCCCAGCAAAATTAAGTTTTTGACAACTTCAGTCTTTTATCCATTTATCATGATGTTATTTATTGGTCAACTGGTGAGGATTTTTGTTTTCTTTACATTGAGATGCAACCCATACCAAAGGCTGTGGTCTTTGATCATCATCAGTAAGTATTTTAAGTCCTCTTCCCTTCCAGCAAGCAAAGTTGTATCATCTGCACATTGCAGGTTGTTAATAAGTTTGTCTACAATCTTGATGCCACTTTCTTCTTCATATAATCCAGGTTCTCAGATTATTTTGCTCAGTATACATATTGAATACATGTTCCTTATGAGCACAACTAAGTGTTCTGAAATACTCATTCTCTGCAATGTTGTCCATAAGTTGTCATGATGCACACAGTTGAAAGCCTTTGCATAGTCAATAAAGCACGGGTAATCAATTTTCTGGTATTCTCTGCTTTCAGCCAAGATCCATCTGATGGAAGCAATGATGTCCCAAGTTCCATGTTCTCATCTGAATCCAGCTTGAACTCTGTCAATGTACTGCTGCAGTCATATTGCATTATCTTTAGTAAAATTAATTCAACAAAGTTTTACTTGCATGCGATATTAATGATATGTCCAATTATTTTCTCATTCCATTGGGCCAACTTTCTTTGGAATTGGCATTTCCAATGAGTTTGCCAGGTAGCTGTCTTCCAAATTTCTTGGCATAGATGAGTGACTGAGTACCTCTAGAGCTGGATTATTGAAAGATTTCAGTTCATACTCCATCAAATCCTGGAGCCTAGTTCTTTGCCAATGCCTTCAGTGTACCTTAGAATTCTTCCATCAGTACCATTGGCTCTTGATCATATGCTACCTCTTGAAATGGTTGAACATTAACCATTTCTTTTTGGTACAGTGACTGTGTATTCCTTCCATTTTCTTTTGATGCTTTCTGCATCATTCAGTATATTGCCCATAGGATCCTTCCTTATTGTAAGTTGAGGCTTGAGTATTTTCTTTATTTCTTTTAGCTTGAAAAATTCTGAGCGTATTCTTCTCTTTTCATTTTCTAACTCCAGGTCTTGCACATTTCATTATTGTATTTTACTTTATCTTCTCCTGCTGCCCTTTGAAATTTTCTGTTCAGCTCTTTTACTTCATTTCTTCCATTTGCTTGAGCATCTCTGTGCTGGAAATTAAGTTTCAGAGTCTCTTTCGACATACATTTTTGCTTCATCTTTCTTTCTTGTCTTCTTAATGACCTTTTGCTTTCTTCCTGTATAATGTTCTTGATGTCATCCCACAACATTTCTGGTCTTTGGCCATTAGTGTCTAATGCATCAAATCTGTTCTTGAGATGATCTCGAAATTCAAGTAGGATATGTTCAAGGTCAAATTTCAGCTCTAGGGGACTTGTTTTAATTTTCTTCAGCTTTAGCCTAAATTTACATATGAGCACTCAATTGTCTGTTCCACAGGCTACTCCTGGCCTTGTTTTGGCTGATGATATGGAGTTTTCCCACAGATGTAGTCCATTTAATTTCTATGTATGCCATCAGGTGAGGTCCATTTGTATAGTCATCTTTTATGTTGTTTAAAAATGGTAATTGCAATGAACAAGTAATTGATCTTGAAAAATTCTGTCATGTGATCTCCAGCATAATTTCTATCACCAAGGCCACATTTTCCAACTATTGATCCTTCCTCTTTGTTTCCAACCTTTGCATTCCAGTCTCCATTAATTATCAATGCATCATGATTGCATGGTTGATCAATGTCAGGCTGAAGAAGTTGGTAGAATTCCTCAATTTCATCATTCCTGACTTTAGTGGTTGGTGCTTATATTTGAATAATAGTGGTATTAAGTGGTTTTCCTTGTGGTGGTGGTGGTTTTGTGCTGTGGAGTTGGAACTGACTCATAGCGACCCTGTACAGGGTTTCCGAGGCTATAAATCTTTATGGGAGCAGAATGCCTCATCTTTCTCCCACGGAACAGCTGGTAGTTTTGAACTGCTAACCTTAAGGTTTGCAGCCCGATTCATAACCACTATGCTACCAGAGATCTTTGGTTTTCCTTGTAGACGTACATATATACTTCATGATAGATCTTGAAATGTTCTTGTTGCTGATATGGGATGCCATTCCTCTTCAAGTAGTCATTTCCAGCTTGGTAAACCATGTGTTTTTCAGACTCAAAATGGCCAATACCAGTCCATTTCAGCTCACTAATGCCTAGGATATCGATATTTATGCATTCCATTTCATTTTTGACAGCTTCCAATTTTCTTAGATTCATATTTTGTACATTCCATGTTCCGATTATTAATGGATTTTTACAGTCATTTCTCCTCATTTTGAGTTATGCTCCATCAGAAAATGAAGGTCCCCAAAACCTTAATCCATTCACAGCATGACAGTTTATTCTACTTTGAAGATGCAGCTCTTCCCCAGTCATATTTTGAGTACCTTCCAACCTGAGGGATTCATTCTCCAGCACTGTATCTCACACTATTCTGGTGCTCTTCCTCATGTTTCAATATTTGATATTCTGGTGCTATCTGATAGTGTTCCACTGTTATTCATAAGGTTTTCAATGGCTAAGCATTCAGAAATAGTCTGCCTCTCCTTCTTCCTCCTAGTCTGTCTTACTCTAGAAGCTCAGTAGAAAACTGTCCATCATGGGCACACCCCTCTGGTATTTAAAATACTGGTACCATAGCTTCCAACATCAGAACAATATCCACAATACGACAAAGTAACACATGACTGGTAGCTTAAAGTCAGATGGCTTTAAAGAATACCTAGGGCATAAGATCATTTTGAAGATGAAAGGATTTAATAGATGCAAAATTCCTGGCACACAGTTTGTACTTAAAAATGTCATTTCCCTTTCCTTCTCCACTTCTATGCTTTCTCTTTCTAGGCACAAAAGTTCCCTTCTTATCTACAATGTGCTATTATACATCTTATCACTTTTGTTTCATTCTAGTATCTCACGTGTCTTTCTTAAGATGTAGTATTCACTATATGAATCTTTATCCCAGGTGTAACCCTAGTAGGCTATGCAGAGTAAATAAAGTGAGACTTCAATCCAAGGGTTCCTTAATCTTAGGAAGATAAAGCTCAGCTAAAGGTAGGAGTTAGGTGTATTCTCTTATCACTATGATTCTTTTTTTGCTTATTGATTTCCTTTTTCTTGGCCCACAGGCTAATGAGTGATCAATTCCATGAAAACGTCAAGTTACTTACTGAATCAGAGCAGTTGTACTGGCTAGCTCCAGAAGCTCTTTTCTAAGACTCTGCTTTTTCAGCTGGTTGTGATGCATGCATAATGCAGTGAATCTCATTCCTGCCACATATATTGATGTGCATTACTGCCAAAGTGTCTTTTCCAATCCATTTTATGTGGTTGCTTTCAGAAGCAATTTATTGAATTAAAAAGATAATAATTTTAATCTTGTTGGTTAGTACTGATTAAGCACCACTAGGCATATAAAGAGGCTGAGTGCATGCTTTGAAAGTATAAGGCTGGAGTTCACTTTCTAGCTTTCCAATGTTCTGAAGACAGTATATATCAGTGAGAATACCACAGACTAGAAGCCATGGAACTGGATAACATACTCTATCTCTGCCACTAACTTTGTGCAGGACCCTGGATAAGTCAGTTAACACTTTTTGGTTGTTAGTTTCCTCATCTGTAGAATGAAAGGACTAGCCTAGTTCATTTTAATGTCTCTTCTGGGCCTAATATGTATGGTTCCATTCTGTAACCTTGTGGTTAATTAAAGAATTATATGTTTCCACACCATACATGCCATTCTGATTAGTTATCATTGAGTATATAGCCCAGGGAAAATAGTAATTTAAACAATTACTGTAATTTTGAAGTCCTGGTGGTAGTGTTGGATAAGCATTGAACTCCTAACTACAAAGTTGGTGGTTCAAACCCACCACCCCCTCCTTGGAAATCCTATACTGGATTGCTGTGAATTAAAACCCATTCTACAGCACTTAAATAACAACAATAACACTGTAATTTTAATGGAGAACTGAAACACTTGGACATTTTCCTTCCCAACTTCTCATTTATATATATTTTAATAGTATTATAGGATAAGTACTGGACTGCAAACCACAAGATCAGCAGTTCAAAAGCACCAGCTGTTACTTGGGTTGCTATGAATTGGAACCAAATGAACGACACTTAACAATAACAATTAAATTGTACTTTACAAAGATCATCATAATCAGGCTGAAAGGGATAATTCACTGTCTACAATTGAAGTACAACAGGGAAAGCTGCAGTGAGCAAGACCATTTGTAATGCATTAACCATAGGAAATGGCTTGGAACTTGACTTCACTAGACATCATCTCCCTTATAGCTCAGGACCTAGTAATATGCTGTGAGAAAGAACGTGACTCGTCTCAATAATCATGCATACGAAAACCCCAGTGCCAATGAGTCAATTCCTCCTCATAGTGACCCTAGAGGACAGAGCAGAATTGTTCCATAGATTTTCCAGGACTGTATGTAATCTTTATGGAAGTAAAGGTTTCAACTGCTGACTTCCCAGTTAGCAGCTGAGCACATCAAACACTCTACCCCCCAAGGCCCCTTAATCACACATAAATGTGTTCAGAATTTTGTTATTAACCTAAATCTTTTTTTTTCTTAAATGTTTTATTGTGAATTATGTGATAGTTTACATGGTAGAACATTAGTTTTACATTCATTCTATCATATATCGTCTCATTGCCATGGTTACAATCCCCTCCAAGCAATATTAACCTAAATCTTAAGGTAGTAGTCCAAACTAGTGTAAAGCAATGTTTTTTTTGTCCTTGAAAAAACCAAAACCCATTGTCATGGAGTTTATTCCAACTCATAGTGACCCTATATAGATTTCCAAAATAAAATTTGTAAGGGAACAGACAGTCTCATCTTTCTCCTGCAGAGCAGTTGGTGGGTTTGAACTGCCAATGTTATGGTCAGCAGCCCAGTGCCTAACCCAAGGCATCATCAGGGCTCTGACTCATAGATACCCTATAGAGGGTTTCTGAAGCTGTACACCTTTGTGCGATCAAAAGCCTCATCAAAAGCCTAATCATTCAGAGTAGCACTCAGCAGTGGGCTCAAACCACCGTCCTGTGGCTTGCAGTCCATTGCTTATTATACAGAGCCACATCCATAAGGGATGTAACAGTATTGATTTAGAAGAGGTTCTAAATGTGAGTCTGACCTCTTGACTAGGCTATATTCATTTTTTAAAATCCTCCAAGAAAACAGTTTATTCAGCTTTTGTTTTACTTGCATGACACCTATAGACATTACTCAATAGAAATCTCACGAATCAACATCACTGGCTATACTTATTCATAAAAAAATTTGAAAAGCTCCAAAAAATACTGATAGAACTGGAGTCTTTTTGGCTTATTTGGACTGCAGAAACACCAACATGTAAGTTATGGGCCAGGAATGCTGGTATTCTGGTATACTGGCATCATAGGACTATTTATGGGGAAATATGGTCCTTTTCAGGAGTCCTGGTGTGGTGCTGAAGGATAAGCACTCAACCACAAGGCAGATTTGAACCACAGGGTTGCTGTGAATCGGAATCGACTCCATGGCAGTTAACAACAATAGTGTTAACTTATAAGCATCCTCCTGAATGTCAGCAATGTTTAGTCAATCACACACACACACACACACACACACACACACACACACTCATATTAGGGTGAAGGAGGAGTTTTCATCCTATTTTGCAGTATATGTTCTATTTGGTAATCAACTATCTTTCCATCAGACAAAAAAGGCAGCTAATAGAAAATCAAGATAACTACAAAGAATCTCTGTTTTTCAACTTTTTGACATTATTTAGCTTCATGCAGAGGCTGCAAGATAAAGCCAAAATATTGGGGGAGGGGCATCCTTGTCTCATACAGCATCATATTTCTAAAGGTCTAGAGAATTTAGGTCCAGGTTCACTTCACATTGTTAATTCATTCCAACATGACAATCACTACTATGATGGTGTGGTTTCCCTATAATCTTTCCAAGGCTACAAAGGAAGAAGCAACACAATTTCCAAAGGGCAATGATCATTACTCTGCTTCCTCCAGGTGTGATCTCTGCTGTTGCCACTGTGACTAAGAGGCCACTACACAACAGATGGTAAGAAAAGAAGACCAAAGGTGAAATTAACAGCCATCACTGCCACTATTAAGCCTCCCATTGACACAACAGGAACTGTGAAATCTGAGTCTACATTACTGCTGAACATCAACAAAGCAGGGCCTTCTTAGGGGAGACAGGGTTTACTGCCTTTCTTAGTACAAATACACCAAGCAAGAATTCATCAAGAAGAAGATAATAGTGCATCGTTAATTCAGTAATTGTCATAGGACTCTCCTTCTCCTCAATTAAACAGTTAACAGGGAGCTGGGATTCACACAAAGAAAGATATTTGCTTCTCCTCCCCTCTTTCCCAATTTGATTTATGCATAGCCCCTGGAGACGCAAATTAATGTCTTCATAGACCAAGAGCCCCAGCTGTTTTGGAAAACTTATGACAAAGCTTAACTAAGCTTCACACATGCACACATAAAGCCTTCATAATTACTAAACTGGGTATTACAAAGCGGGTTCTTCAATCAAGGGTCTAGAGCCAGCCTCATTGGCTCTCTCATCCCCTAGCCTGAATACACCTATAGTGCTCATTTAGTACTACCTGAGGCATTGTGGATTCTGGGTAGATAGACACCTTTAGCAAAGTTTAGGAAGAGATAAAGAACTGTGGGGATTTAAAATCACAATTCATCATTTATTAATATCAGACAGAAGTATTGGAAATCTATGAAACCCCATTTCTTATGGATCTGATATGTTTGGTTTACTAGGGATATATATATGGAGAGAGAGAGAGAGAGAGAGAGAGAGAGAGAGAGAGAGAGAGAGAGAGAGAGAGAGAGAGAGAGAGAGAGAGAGAGAGAGAGAGAGAGAGAGAGAGAGCGCTCTGGTAGCGTAGTGGTTACAAATCCTCTGGTAGCGTAGTGGTTACAAATCGGGCTGTGAACCTTAAGGTCAGCGGTTCAAAACTACCAGCCGCTCCACGGGAGAAAGATCAGGCTTTCTACTCCTATAAAGATTTACACCCTCGGAAACCCTGTACAGGGTCGCTATGGGTTGGAACCGACTTGACGGCACATAACAACAACAACTATATATATACACACACACACACACGAAATCAGAAACTGAGATGATTCATTCCAAGAAAATACTAAAAGACACTTTTAACACCCTCAAACCAGCTTTATATTAGCACAAGACAAGTCCCCTCCCCTGCGCTTGTTCTTCCTATTTTCTTTCCTCACATCCACTCCTTAATCACTGCATTCTGGGTTCTGTCCACAACCCTTTATTGAAACACTCTCTGCAAAGGTCACTGACACACTGTTGCTAAAGTCAATGGTCACTTTTCAGTGCTTATCTTCCTCTTTGTCTCTGCAGCACTTCAGCCTATTGACTATTCTTCATTCTCAAAACTCTCTCTTCCCTTGGCTTTTTCCCTAACTGGTTTCTCCAACTCAGTTTCTTTCATGGACTTACTTCTCTTCTTGAACGGATTCCTTACATGTCAGTGTTTTAAAATGCTCCATCTTCTTGACTCATTTCTTCTTATTCTATACCAGGGCTCTTCACCTGGACCTCATAATGCTTGATGGATGACTATGAGTTGGAATCCACTCAACATCAGGAGGTCTGGTAACCCCCTAAAGTTGTATGCAGAATTGTGTATGTGCATTTCATGGGAGAAAGGGTCTGTAGTTTTCAGATTCCTATAGGAGTACAAAGCCAAATAAAGGTCTAAGGGCCACAGCTCCTCACACTCACTTTCATTCTCCACGTCCAGTAGCCAAGTCCTATGGAATTTACTGCCAATCTAAAATCTGACCCCTAGAGCTGGGTTACAGGATTCCTCTTCTATGCTCTGATAACATCCTACTTCTGCTATGGAAATATCTATGATACTCCTAGTGTATTGTGATTTCCAGCTTCTCTGTTTCTCTATTTTTCACCAGAGTTTGGAACCGACTTGATGGCACTTAACAACAACAACAATAAACAAAGAAAATTTTTCTCTGCTCCCTTATGACTTGGAAATTCTGTAATTCTCTTCTACCTTAACTATATAGTTTTCATACTCTAAACCCCACTTTAGAGTTCTGGTATGCTGTAGCACTGAACTGCAAGGTCAATGGCTTGAACCCATCATCCTCTCCTCAGAAACCCTATATAGGGTCACTATGAGTCGAAACTGACTCGACTTAACAACAACAAACCCCACTTCAGGCTTCCTACTTTCTTCAATACCCCACACCCCAAACTCCAATCCCATCAGCACTGTAGTGTCGGGTTTACATATTTATAGGTTGGCTGGGTAAAGATCAAGATGATATGCATGTGTGTGTGTATGAAATGGGGAGTGAGGTAGGGAAGAGGAGACATTGAGATAATTCCTGGACATCCTTCCCTTCTGTTGGCAATGCTAAATTACTATATAAAAACAAAATTCCTAAAATTGTCTAAGAACACTCAGAACAGGCAACAAAAAAATGTAAGATAAGAAGAGACCATTAGACATAAGTTCATTTTTTAAAGGCTGAATTCCAGTAACTTGATGCAATTTGGTAGAAAAGCCTTACTGGAAGTTGAAGTGAAAGGAGAACATTTCCTCAGAAGTCATATACAGCCTAGACTTCTCTGGTCAAGAGAAGTGGGAGAACTATAGGTACAGAAGCATTTGAAATTACTGCAGACCTACGTAACATAAACTAACCAGCACTGAGAATATAATAACGCAAGGACCAATCCTCTACCGGTCCCTGGGTGAGAAACCAGATGGCCTAAAAGACCAATTCTCATCTCTTCATTTCTTTGTTTGATCAGGACAGATAAGCTTCCATTTAG
This sequence comes from Chrysochloris asiatica, assembly GCF_000296735.1. Lineage (NCBI taxonomy): Eukaryota > Metazoa > Chordata > Mammalia > Afrosoricida > Chrysochloridae > Chrysochloris > Chrysochloris asiatica. The sequence goes on along the minus strand of NW_006408569.1, from coordinate 5,381,197 downwards.
TTCTCATAAAGAGTGACTGACCCCTTTTCTTCTCTGTGGGCAAAGTTGATGTGCTACCACTTTTGCTTCCAGATATAAAACTCATATTTAATCATATGTGTGCTTGGTAATGTATGCATTCAAAACATTTCACTGACAAAAATGGCCCTGCATTAATCTATTTGTCTTTCAGTTGCTGCACACAAATGCAGCGGCGAAGTGGATAATTTAAATGCACAGCAGGCAGACCATCTCCCCAAACTAGTCCACATATCATAGCAAGAGTAGAAACAAAGAAAGCCCCAGATGCATTCTCCCCCATAAAGAGACAAGTGAAGTCAAGGGACAGAGTAATAAGGAGGATTATGAAAGGTTAAAATGAGATGACTAGAGCACACCCTTTTAAAAACATATCAAAAGCACCATTATCCTTGCCAACACTGGAGATGGGCTAAACTGTTATGGTGGTGGTGGTGATGTGCCATGGAGTCACTTCCTACTCATAGCAACCCTGTACAGGGTTGCCGAGGCTGTAAATCTTTACGGGAGCAGAAAGCCTCTTCTTTCTCCCGCGGAACAGTTGGTAGTTTTAAACTGCAGACCTTGCGGTTCACAGCCCAATTTGTAACCACTATGCTGCCAGAAACTCTTATAGTACAAAGAAAAAAGAACACTGTCCACTTTCTATTCTAAACCTAAACAACAGCCAGCATTTTCAGCACTATTAGATGCCATTTCACATCAGAAGTGATTACACTTCAGTACTAGATAGAGCTAGGCTGTCACATAAAAGGTTAAGAGGCAAAATAAGAATATTTCGAATGACTATGAATATGAGAGAAAACAAAACACCTTAGCAATGTGCATTGTGCCTGCGAGTCTTGGGTACCATAAAACTTTGATAGATAAAAACATATTTATAGGACTCCTCTACAAATTCCCACTATACACCACATATAAAGGAGCTCTGGTAGCATAGTGGCTATGAGTCAGACTGCTAACCTCAAGGTCAGCTAGGTCTAAACTACTAGCGGTTCCACAAGAGAAAGATGAGGCTTTCTGCTTCCCGTAAAGATTTACAACCTCAGAAACCCTATACAGGATCGCTATGAGTCGAAACCGACTCCACGGCACCACACAACAACCACCACCACCACATATAAATATACAATCATATTTTTGGCACATATGACAGACAGAGACCAGGGTTCTTAAAAATACACCTGAGAAATCAGGGTCCAACCCAGGAACCATTCCTTGAAATAAAAAACTCTATTTGGGGATATGGAATACTGGTGTACCTTACTTTAAGAAAAGCCATTATCTTCATATCCAACCTACATGTCAGAGAAGTTAGGAGTGGTCATGGAGTCCTGGTGTGGCATTTAAGATAAACACTAGACCATAAGGTCGATTTGAACCGCAAGGTGGCTGTTCAAACCCACCAGCCACTCTTTGCTACGAGTTGGAACAAACTGGACACTACTTAAAAACAACAACTATTTGTATCATCAAACCATTTTATATATCATGCCTTTAAATATCAAGATAACATAATACATTTAGGTAAGACTTATATATACAAATTTGTACTTTATATACTTAGTTTCCTGTTGTTGTTAAAGTGCCGTTGAGTCAGTTCCAACTCATAGCAACCCTCTACAGGGTTTCTGAGGATCAGTTGGTGGGTTTGAATTGTGAACCTTGTGGTTTGCAGTGCAGTGCTGATACTACAGTGCCATACCAGGACTTAAGAAATAATGAAGTGATTACTTGCTTCTGAGTTTTGTTTTGTAAATCTGAATTTTGGGATACTGTGTTTCCTTAAAGCTAAGAATGCCTGTATTGTAGGGCAGAGGAAGAAAACGCCATACTTCAAAACCAGGATGCTGATATGACCATCAAGGGATAAGAGCACAAGCAGAACGTGAACTCTATCCAGAGAAGCAGCAACACCAGAGATGGAGGCAGAGATGAGGAGAGGGAGCAGCTGAGGACTCTGGACTCTGAGTGCTGGTGGCCAGGAGGCAGGCTGGCAGAATGTGCACTTTGGTTGTTTAAATTATTATATATTATATACTCCTGAGTGTACTTGTGTACATCTCTCCACCCCATCCCACCCACCAAAAAAAGAGGGAATTGAAGCAAATACTGTTGAATGATGCATGGAGGAGACTGCAATCATTGCAAGAAACGATGGTGTAAAGCTGATGTTCTCCCATGTAAACTATCACTCAGTTCACAACAAAAATAAATAAATTAATTAAAAAAAAAAAACAAAAAACAGGAGGCTGAGCCCATGTCCAACAAGTAGCTTCCCTCATCATGGATCCATAGGGTTGTCACCGGCTGAGTTTCTTTCGAATCTGTCTTAGTCTGGAAGCTCAGCTGAAACCTGTTCAGCACCATAGCAACACACGAGTCTCCACTGACATGCTGAATGGTGGTTGCATCTGACTCTCCCAAATGAAAGGAGAAATTTCTACCATTGAACCACACTGTCTTAAATATTAACACGCCATAGTTCTATTTATCAGGAAGTTCATGCCATCAAATAAATACAAATACCAGAAATGAGTAAAATATTAACTCAATATATAATATCAAATTCTACACCACAACATATTCCTCTAAGAAAAAAATCTATCTATTTAAAAATGAAACTGCAAAGGATGTACTTGTCAGACACTGTAACAAAGTCACCCCGAAGGCAAAGGTAGGATGTACTTGTTAGACACTATAACAAAGTCCCCCCAAAGGCAAAAAGGCAAAAAAAAAAAAAAAAAGGTGGAAAAAGGTGGAGAGCAAAGAAAAATTCTGAAAGTAGCCTTAAATTAAATATTGCAAACCCAGCATGAGCTTTTAAAATGGAGTTTCTACTTTTTACCAAAGTCAGAATGAAATTTAAGCTTTCAGTTTTAAACTCTTGTTATAACACTTTTTTCCATTATTAGGAGTTCTGGTGTGGCACTGTAGGATAAGCACTGGACTGCCAACCAAAAAGTCAGTGGTTCAAACCCACCAGTTGCTCCTTGGAAACAGTATGCAGGATTGCTAGGAGTTGGAACTTACAGACAACAACAAGAGGAGGCAAAACAAGAATAAACCAGAAAAACACAAAACCCAATTTTGTCTGTCCACAAAGACAATCTGCTGTTTACTAGTGCACTGGAAACAGTGGAAGCAACATGGTTGCTAGAAACAGATGCTCCCTAAGGAGCTCTGGTAGCGTAGTGGTTACGAATCGGGTTACGAACCGCACAGTCAGCAGTTCGAAACTACCAGCTGTTCCACGGGGGAAAGATGAGGCTTTCTGCTCCCATACAGATTTACAGCCTCGGAAACCATGTAAAGGGTCGCTATGACATGGGTCACTATGAGTTGGAACTGACTCCACGGCACATAACTATAAAAACAATGCAATCCTGGTGTGGCGCTGTGGGTTAATGTGCTAGACTGCAAAGTCTCTTTGAACCACAAGATAGGCTGTTCAATCTCACCAGCTGCTCCCTGGAAACCCTATCCAGGGTCGCTATGGGTCAACTGACTCAAAGGCACTTAACAACAATGCAGTCTTATTCTGTATCAGCGAGGAAAGATTTTGAACAAACAAGTCCTAGTGAATCTGTCTGCAAGGTACAAAAAACTGCAATCCTAAGTGGCTACCCATTGAGGAAAGCTTAAAATCCTTATCAGTAGTATTTGACAATCCCCACTGGAGAAAACAGTAAAACCCACAGTGAGCAGGCAATAGGGAGACAAAATACACAATGCTAGGGAAGCTACTAAAGCAAGAGCTAAAAGCACTAATGAAAATGAAACAAGAATTTGTAGAGCTACCGTCAGAAGCTACAGTAGATACAGTCAAAGGATGCCTCAATGATACATGATGAACATTTAGATGTCACTGCACTGCATATGTACAAAATGTTGGAATGGCAAATGTGAAAGGTTTAAAAAGTTCATGGAAAATAGAATGAAAAGATGATGAAATTTTCCCAAGCACTTTTTTAACATGGTTCAAAACCAATAGCTGTTCCTTAGAAACCCTATACAGGCTTGCTATGAGTGAGAACACAACAACTTGTATATATATGGTGGTGGTGGTTGTGGTTGTGTCCCACTGACAAAAAACCTAACTAACCCCACAACAGCATTTCTCTTATAACTTGTGTATTACAGTCATGTATTTATTCTTCTAAGACTTGTCAACAAACAAATGCTAAGTGGTTCACAATGAAATATGTAAGCTGAAAGCATTTGTTATCTAAGGAGCTCTGGTGGTGTAGTGGTTACGAACTGGACTGCGAACCTCAAGATCAGCAGTTCGAAACTACCAACCGGTCCGCAGGAGAAGGATGAGGATTTCTGCTCCCATAAAGATGTATAGCCTTGGAAACCCTGTACAGGGTCGCTATGGTTGGAACCGACTCCACTCCACGGCACATAACAACAACAACGGAGCCCTAGTGGAGTCCTGGTATGGTGCTCTAGGATACGCACTCGACTGCAAGGTCAGTTTGAACCACAAAGTTGCCGGTTCAAATTCACCAGCCACTCCTTGGAAGGAGTGTTGCTGTGAGTCAGAGCCGACTTGACAACATTTAACACAACAATGGAGCTCTGGTGTCACTGTAGGATAAGCACTGGACTGCAAACCCCAGGGTGAGCGGTTCAAATCCATTAGTGGCTCTCTGCTCCCATAAAGACTTACAGTTTCAGAAACTCTAAATAGGGTCACTATGAATTGGAATCAACTTGATGGCAGTGGATTTTGGCTATGCTTAGAACTTCCTATAACTTCTAGTTTCCATATTATCCCAAGGACTGAAGAGTCAAAGAACAAAAGCAAGAAAGATGCTGGAGGGAATGGGAAGGGGGCCCTATGAGAACATAATAAAAGGATTATTGTTGTTAATTGCTGTCAAATTGGCTCTAAATCATGGTGATCTTAGGAGTTCTAGTGTGGCACTGTAGGATAAGCAAGGTCGGCAGTTCAAACTCCTTGGAAACCCTCTACAGGGTTACTATGAGTTGGAACCAACTCGACGGCACTTAACAACAACAGAATGAAATGTTGTCAAGTCTTATGCCATCTTCATGATTTTTGACATACTTGAGCCCATTGTTGAGACTACTGTGTCAATCCATGTCATTGATTGTTTTCCCTGATCCTCTATTTTAGCTTTACTAGTGAATGGTCTTTCCTGATGGGATGTCCAAAGTAAGCAAGACCAAGCATCTTTTGTTCTAAGAAATATTTTAGGTGTATTTCTTCAAAGACAGATTTATTATTACCTTCAGAAGTCTAAAGTATATAGTATTCAATATTCTTCACCAACATCACAATCCCAATGCATTAATTATTCTGCTGTCTTCTCTTTTCATTGTCCAGCTTTCACATGCAGACGAGAGGCTCCTGAAAACATCATGGCTTGGGTCAAGCACACTTTAGTCATCAAAGTGACATCTTTGTTTGTTAACACTTTAAAGAGATCATTTGCAGCAGATGTGCCCAATTTAAGACACATCATTTGATTTCTTGATTGTTGCTTCCATGGGTGCTAATTGTGGATCCAAGTAAATGAAATCCATGATGTTTATTGGTATAGTTGTGAGGACGTTTCAGTCAGGTATAATCCATACTGAAAGCTGTGTTCTTTTACCTTTACCAGTAAGTGTTCCAAGTATTCTTCATTTTGGGGAAGTAAGGTTATATTACCTATCACAGGTTGTTAATGATTCTAGTCCTAATGCTGCATTCTTCTTCATATAGCCTGGTTTATTGGATTATTTGTTTAGCATATAAAGAATGGGAGGACTGGAGTTCTTAATCTGGAAAGATGAAACAATCAGGGAGAGTTGGATACATTAATATTTGTAGGTTGGTGGTGGTTATGTGCTGTGGCATCGGTTCCGACTCATAGCAACCCTGTATAGGGTAAATCTTCTTTTTTTATTTTTAATGTTTTATTGTGAATTATGTGATAGTTTACATGGGAGAACATTAGTTTTACATTCATTCTATCATATATCGTTTCATTGCCATGGTGACAATCCCCTCCATGCATCATCAACCAACCAAAGGGTATACACTACAAGTCCGCATCCCAGTCATTGGCACACAGCCCCTCTCCCTCTCTGGATCAAAAATCCCCAGCTGCTCCATCTCTCCACATCATCGTCTCTGCCTCCATCTCTGGCATTACTACTTCTCTAGGTGGGGTCTTGCTCTCCGCTCTTATCCGTTGATGGTCCCAGGGACCTCCGCTCCTAGACTGAAAAGTTAATCACTCCCCTCCTTGCTATAAAATGTCTACCTTTACATTTCCAACCTTCACAATCAGTCTTGATAACAATTTTTCACTATTGTATCACAAGAGACCTATTTGCATTTCATTTCATCAGCCCCGCCTAGACAGATTAGATACTACTCACTGGAGATTCTACCTTCCCTCCATGCCCTCTGGATCTAGGTACCCTCTTGAAAGCTTGTAAGCCAGTCACTTTTGCCTTTGTAGCCTCCCTCCAAACCCCCACCCCCCCATTTTGGGTAGCCAATGTCCAAGTTGCCCATCCCTGTCTACTCTGTGTATGGATGGGGTGGGAATGATCCTTGCTGTAAGGATTCGTTTCCTATTTTGAGCTACTGCATCCATAGGTGTAGGTCAAGTTCATCAAATTGTATCAGATTACTCTTCTTTTTTCTCTCTCTCTCTTCTTTTTTCTTCTGGTTGAGCTCTGATCATCCAGTCATTGAAGCTAGGTCAAGTGGGTATAATCTGCATGTATAGGTTAAATCTTTATGGGAGCAGAAAGCCTCATCTTTCTCCTGTGGAGTGGTTGGCTGGTGGATCAAATTGCTAACCTTGTGGTTAGCAGCATAACTTGTAACCAAATATGCCCTAGGGCTCCTTCGAAAGTCCTGGGTAGAGTGGGACAAAAATGTGTAACAAAATTCAAAATCATAAAAAAAAAAAAGATCAGGTTTACTGATTAGATAAAGAGTGATAGAACCCCCAAGATTATGGTCATGGTCCTTAATTACCTTTTAGGTCTAGAAATGAACTCACCCCTATGGCTCAATTTCTGCCAAACAATAAACTTATCTATAAGAGGAACAATAACACTGGGGAGGTACAAATGCCTTAAAATGATCATCCATTTGAGATCAAAAGGGCAGCATTTACCTAAGGACAAAGTTCAGAAGGGTCAGGAAAGAAGGAATGGCAACAGGAAACACAGGGAGGTAGTGGGATAAGTGATGTTGAATGGAAGGAATCGCAACCAATGAATGACATGGAACAAAATGTATATGAATTACTGAATGAAAAGCTAATCTGCACTGTAAATCTTCATCCAATTCACAATACAAAGCAAACAAACAAATAAAAACCACCATTTTAATCATGGGTAACCTTGACCAGTACAATCATCACTATTATGTACTTACTGTGTATGCACCATTATGCAGAGATATTGAGCTGAATTCAAGGAAAGATGAAGTGATGTTAATAAACACCTAGTAAGCAGCAGAACGTCATAGAAAGAATCCCAGGTTGGAAATTAGAAAATTTATATTTTACTTCTAATATTTCAGTTAATATTAACTATACATGTGGCCTTGGACAACTCATATGACCTTTTTATAAGGTCTCAATAATCTAATTCATAAGATAGAAGTACTGGAGCAATCAGTGGTTTTCAAAAAAGGTGGTTGTTTTTTAAGCAGCCAATCCTTTCTTCAAATGAAATACTGTGGTAACCCCTTCTATGTAAAAGAGAATAAAGTAGAAGTGCTATGCTTTAAACACAGTGATGGTCATAGCAATCCCATAGTCTGTCTGCTGGAGTTCTTCATAGGCAGCCTCACGAATACCTCTATAAAACTCTAGGGATCCCTGGGAACACAGTGTGAAAACCTGTAGTCTAGGTTAAAGCCCCTTCTTCCTGTAACATCCCATGATTATTTCTGAATCTTTCCTTATCTATATCTTCAAAAGTCTTCATTCAATCCAATTCAACAAGTATTTGTTGAATGTTCAGGATGACAGTAAACACAAGATAGGATTTCCACCTTGGAAGAGTTCATCTTCTTGTTGGGGAAGGCAAAAATCAATAAAATGGAATATACTTTAGAGGAAGGAGGGTTTTAAAGAGCAGAACACCATCAAGGGGCAGCTGGAACAGAAGGTGTACTCTATCTTTTCATGGCTGTAACATCAGTACCTGAGATAGCATATACTCAATAAATACTGAATGAATAAATGATTGATTCAATGACTGTATAAAGCGGTTATCTCACTCCTATTCACTGTAGGTTAAGCAAAGATGGAGAGTTAAAAGCACTTTCCATATTTTAAAGATTTTTTTCCCCCTACAAGTACAGAGTTACAAGGAAAGCAACCAAATGCTACTGTGGTGCTGTGGGTTAATGCACTAGACTGCAAAGTCATTTGAATTGCAAGGTTGGCGGTTCAAGCTCACCAGCTGCTCCTTGGAAACAGGGTCGCTATGGATCAGAACCGACTCTATGGCACTTAACAACAAGAACCTACAAGTACTTATAAATGTTGACATTTTATTAGAAATTATAGTAAAAAAAAAAAAAAAAAAAAAAGTATAGTCCGCTATGTTAGCTCTCTTCCCTTGAGTCAGCAGAGCAAAGAGAGACAAAATTCTGCCTAACCAATTGAAATATAATTTTGTAGGATCAAATAATCAGACTGACTTTTTCAATGGCAAGAAATTTTTCTTTAACCGAACCTGCTTACATGGGAATCACTCATATACTTCAAGTCAGTCTCCAAAGTAAGTAGGTGGAATCTAGAGTTGAGGGCCACTTTCTCTGTCTCCAGGTTCTCATCTCCATCATAGTGGGAAGAAGACAGGGAAGGTCAAGGTAAAGGCAGCTTGTTTTCTTTTTCTAACCAAGCTTAAATTCTATCCCGTAAGATATACTTTGTCTTTTTGGATTCAAAGTCAGCCAGCAGACACTTAGGGAAAATTACAACAACTGGACCAATGGCAGAGAATTTGATGGTGAGCTTACTGGAGACAATTCATTTGAGTAAAAGCTTTTCCTGTTTCCAAAAACACAGCGTAATTTCTGGAAGAGATCTTTCTGGAAAGGGCTAGGTGGCGCTGCAGTTTTGTAACTCAAATGATATCAGTTATTCAGGACAAGTGTTATACATAATTAATGTTCTCAAACCTGAATTGTGTTTCCCTAGAAGGCTATAACATTTGAAAGGACATTAAGGTGAATTTAAATACCACTTTTGTTTTAGCACAGCCCTAATATTTTATTATATTATATGAGCATTGCTACTATTCTGAATATGACTTAATAAATGGACACATTTTTATAAACATCCTGGGAGGACGAAGAAAAAATTGAGGTTTTTTTTTTCAGTCTATGGTGCCTGGTCCCTGAGTTGCTTAGAAAGAAATCAAAGTAACAGACGAAGTGAGAAATATTCTTTTCTAGTCTTCCTTCTGGTGTGTATAAGCGATGTACTGGTAACCGCAAGGTTGGCAGTTCATATCCACCAATCACTCCTTGGAAATCCTATACAGGGTCGCTATGAGTCATAACCAACTCCATGACACTTAACAACAAGTTTTTCTCCAAGGTGCAATGACATTTTAGGGGAAAGGTTGTAATCCTTTGGTGGCTGTGACACATTGAGGTATCTCAGTCTGTATGGGACTTTATATATAGCTGCAACAAAAGTCATGTTGACTAGAGAGAGATGGCAGGATTTTGACTGTACAGAAGAGATGATATCACTACTTTCTTCTATATGTTTTAACTGTTGTTATTTTTAAGTGCTGTGGAGTCAGTTACGACTTACAGAGACCCTGTATAGGGTTTTAAAAGAGCATTGGTGAGTTCGAACCATTCACCTTGCAGTTCAAACTGACCTTGTGGTCCAGTGCTTATCCTATGGCACCACACCAGGACTCCTATACATTTTAACTATTCCATGTAAAAACTGGATTCAATTTACATTCTTGAGCTTAATTGGTACATCCTGTATTTGGAACAAATTCCATTACTGGAGGGATCCTGTGAGTTTTAATGTACTTGGGGCAGCTTGCCAAACTATCACTTGTTTCTATCATCTAAGCAAAATGTAGAAAGCTCTGGGCAAGAATCTTCAGCATTTGAATTTTCCATTTCCCATCAGAAGGCTGCAACTGCCACCTTCGGAAAGACTACACTTTCTTTCTGGAAAACAAAAGCGTTTTCATATAACAATAAATATGGCTTGGGGGGAGGTAAGGAGAGAATAAAGAAGTTAGTTTCCCCTCACAAGTTTTGATCTAAGTTTGGTCTGGTACTTCTAATCTGGAAGTTATTGACTAGCACCATGCAAATTGGAATTCTTTAGGGTGAGAATCCAGAATTTTCTCTTCTCTCCTCTCCCCTCCAGTCAAATCCCCTGAAAACTATTTATTCATTCAATCAGTTAAAATATTTATTTGTTGTTGCTGCTGTTAAGTGCCAATGAGTTGGTCCGACTCATAGCAACCCTGTACAGGGTTTCCAAGGCTGTACATTTATGCACAAACAGAAAGCCTCATCTTTCCCATGGGGCGGCTAGTGGACATGAGCAACTGACCTTGTGGTTTACTGGCCAGTGTTTATCCTACAGAGCCACCATGCCCCCAAATATTTATTTAGATCCTACTATGTCCTGGGATAGCACTGTAAAATAATAACTGGACTACTAACATCAAGGCTGGTGGTTCAAACCCACTAGTGGCTCCATGGAAACCCTGTATAGGGTCGCTATGAGTTGGAACCAACTCGAAGACATTTAACAACAATAATACTCTAGGGACTTTTCTAAACACTGAAGATACAACAGTAAACAAAACAGTCTCTGACCTTATAGAGCTTTTGTACTTTGAGAGGAGAGAAACAGTAAATAAATCCATATATATAAAATATCAGGAAGTGATAATTTAAATGAAAAAAGTAGAGCAGAGTACATGTACAAAGAATGATCATGAAAGGTCACTCTGAAGATGTCACATTTGAGACAGTTTTTATATGGCTTCTTTTATTAAAACAAAACTGTTGTTAAGTGTTGTTGAGTCAGTTCTGACTCATAGCAACCCTGTATAGGGTTTCCAAGGAGTGGCTGGTGAGCTTGAACTGCCGACCTTGTGGTTCAAACTGGCCTTGCAGTCCAGTGCATTAACCCACAGTGCCACACTAGGACCTCAAGAAAACAATACTAGGAGGTCATTAAAATTACTGTGTTCATAGTTAGAAGTAAAAATAGTAACAGAGTTGAGATCTCTGGGAAATATGAGCAAGAAATTCAAAGAAATCATTATGAACCTGAAGATCATCCACTAATTAAGTTAAGAACTGAAAAAAGACTGAGCTGGGACATGATTACAACAGACCATTTTAATGATCATTGTGAACATTATAACTGGGAATCCATAGACCTATACAATTCTAGGATAACATACCTTACAAATGGCACATTTACAAATAATAAAAAAGTATATCTGAGTTTGTGGTTCCAGAACAAGGAAGAATAGGTGCACTCTGTCTCTTTCTCTAGCTAATACTGATAAAAGAAAAAAACAAAAAAACATTGGCATTGTATATAAAATCAACATAAGACAACTCTCAAAGGTAGAGAAAAGAAGGCAGATTGGCTAGGGCCATTGGAACTCATGAAAGACAAAGTGTTGAGTTTCCTGGGTATTATTTTACCTCATATAGCCCAGCCTGCTGTGGCACTGTAGGATAAGCACTGGACTGCACGGTTAGAAGTTCAAACACACTAGCTGCTCCTTGGAGCTCCTATACAGGCTTGCTGTTAATCAGAACTCACTTAACAACTTAATAACATCCCATATTGGGTAATGGAGAAGCCAGTAGCTCAGACATACCATTTGGCACAGATTAAAAAGCCTCAAGAAAAAAAAAAAAAAATCTACTCCTCTAGTCAAAGGACCAAGGAAGAGTCAGCCTAGCAGACAGAACTATTAGACAATAAATACCCTCTTCCAACTAAACACCACAGGAAAAAAATGCAGCCCCATCCTAACTCTGAAAAGCAAAGGTCAAGTGAAAAACCTGTATTTCTACCCTCTCCAGGCAATAATGAGGCACTCCAACCTACCCCCCTGGTGTGGCATGTCAGGAAAGGTCAAATGGGAAGATGGGTCTTTTATCCTTGAATGGCAATGTCAGTGCAGGTCATGTGGTAAGCAGAAAAGGCTCTTTTCCCTTTATAAGCCAGGATGACTCTACTAAAGGCAGTAACAAGGTTCCCCTCTCCTTCCTCAGGTTGGAAAATCTGGACTTCGACTTTTGTGTGGCAGTAATGAGGTGGTGATTTCTCCCCCTGCCAGTGTGATGTCAAAGCAAACCTACTAAAAGAGAAGTTTTAAATAAGATTCACAGTCTTGAAAAACAATACTCAAAATGTCAAGGATTCAACTGAAAAGCATTTGTCATACCAGGAACCAGAAAAAAATTCTATTTTAAATGAGAATAGATGTCAACACCAAGATGACATAGATGCTGAAATTTTCTGACAAGGATATTTTTAAAGAAGCTGTTATAAAATGCTTCATTGGCCATTTATAAGCACACTTCAAACAAATGAAAAATTAAAAGTTAAAGTAAAGAATTAGAAAATGTAAACAGGGACAAAATGAAAAATTTAAAACTGAAGAAATACAAGCAATCAAACTCAAAACTCACAGAAGGGACTGAACAGTAGAATGAAGACAACAGAGAAAACAGTGAGTGAACATAAAGCTGTTGGTGGTGGTGTTTTGTGCCTTCTGACTCATAACGACCCTATACACAACAGGAGGAAACACAGCCCAGCCCTGCACCATCCTAAAAATTATTGTTATATCTGAGCCACTGTTGCTGCTACGGAGACAGCACATCTCCTTGGGATTTTTCCTCTTTCTCACTGACCTTCTGCTTAACCAAGCTTCATGTCCTTCTCCAGGATGTCCCTCAAGGAGGGACATCCCTCCTGACAACACATCTAAAGTATGAAAGGTGAAGTCTCACCATCCTCACTTCTAAAGAGCATTCTGGCTATACTTCTTCCAAGGGAGATTTGTTTGTTCTTCTGGCAGTCCATGGTACTTTCAATATTCTTCAGTTAACACCATAATTGAAATGCATAAATTCTTCTCTGATCTTCCTTAAACACTGTCCAACTTTCACATGCATATGAGGCAACTGAAAATACCATAGCATGTGCCAGGTGCATCTTAGTCCTCAACGTAGTGTCTTTGCTCTTGAGCACTTTAAAGAGGTCATGTGCAAGGCCAATAACTTATTCACTGCAATTACCTTTTTTCAATGACATAAATGCTGACTATACATATGGACTTTACCAAATGGAATATACAGGAATTAAAGACCAGAAGTGTTGTAGGATGACATCAAGAATATGACATACGAAGAAAATGAAAGGTCATTAAAAAGACAGGAAAGAAAGTAAAGATTTGCCTAATGCAATACATCATTTGATTTCTGACTGATGCTTCCATGAATGAATGCTGATTGTGGAAATAAGCAAAATGAAGTCTTTGACAACGTCAATCTGTTCTCTGTTTATCAAGATGTTATTTATTGATCAAGTCATGAGGATTTCTGTTTTCTTTACATTGAGATGCAATATATACTGAAGGCGGTTGTCTCTGATCTTCATCAATAAGTATTTTAAGTCCTCTTGGCTTTGAGCAACCAAGATCGTGTCATTTGTGTATCACAGGCTGTTATTGAGTCTTCCTCCAATCTGATGCTACTTCTTCATACAATACAGTTTCTCAGATTATTTGCTCAGCATATAGACTGAATATGTATGGCGAAAGGATGCAACACTGGTGTACATCTTTCCTTATTTTAAAACATTTAGTTAGTATTCCTTTTGTTCTGTATGAACTACTGCCTTTTGATCTATGTACAGGTTCCTTATAAGCACAATTAAGTATTCAGGCATACCCTTTTTTTTTTTTTTTTTTAATATTATCCGGAGTTCTTTATGATCCACATGGTAGGACCCCTTTGCAAGTCAATAAAGTACATATAGGTTCCAGTTTCAGTGGGCAGCAGAGACAGCAAGGTAGGAAAGGCTCCATGGGGAGGGACTGAAAACCCAGAGAAACTGCACTCACAGAACAAGGCAGAGCTCTGGATCTAGCATAAGGTACAAGGCGTCAATTTCCCACACGCACAAGTGGAAAAATCACAATATAAAGGAAAATACTACGAGTTAGAAATTGCTTGAGACAGGACTCCCTCTGAGTCCACCCTGCCCAGGCAGAGTTCAGAGGGCGGGACTACAGCCAGACCAGCACAGGGAATTGGCACTAAAAGCCTTGCAATGACATTAGGAAAAGGAGGTGTGGGGGATTCTACACAATTTTTCCTCTTCTTCCCTGTCAGGTCTTTTTTGTCCAGCCTAGGTGCCTTCAGGCAGGTGGGTGTGCACCCCCCACCCCACCCCCAAAAAAAGTCCAACACTGAGCCCATAGTTTTCCCACTACACAGAGAGAAAGAGCATGGCAGCTGCTTATGACGTCAGCCTAAGTGTCGCAGCCCTAAAATTAACTTGTGCAGGACCATTTACTCTGGTCTAGCCAGCAAGAAAAAAGCAGGCCCGTCAGGTCTAACAAACCATATGAACAATCTGTGAAAAACCCCAACACAAAGGACGTAACTATCTGGAGAATTATGCCGTGCACACGCAGATACCTAACTGACCTACAGAGACAAAAATAGTAGACAATCTTTCTCCCACTAACTTCTCAATATCTATCTGCGCAACTCTACAGTGGTGACTAGAGAAGGGGCCCGACTGAGCGGACACCCCCACCCACTGCTGGAGGTTTCTACAGTGCACACACACTGCCTGTGTAGCAAGGCGACTGGACAGTCAGCCACAGTTTTATTTTTGTTTCAAAGTGGTGGTTTTTGTCTCTGCTTTTATATTGCTTCTGCTTGTGGTCCTTTTGATCACACATTTTTCCTGGAGGTGGGAGCTTTCTCTCCCTACATTACCTAAGACGAAACAGCAATGGTGGTCATATAGCAAACCTACAAGCATACTCCATAATATTCCACCATTGAGACAAGAGCCAATAACAGATGATAAGCATTACATGTGAAAAGGGAAGCCTATTTTCTGATCATATCCACCAGGAGACACACAGTAAGCTTAATAACACAACAACAAACGTCCATTTAAGCATTAAAAAACCCACATAACCACTAGAAATGACAAACAAAAAACAAGAAAAGATCTCAAAACATTTCCAAAAACAGAAAAGAGTAACTGAGACAAACGAGCTGGACAGACAGAGGCTCCCCAGAAGACAAAGAGCAAGTTTTGGATTTGCCTGAGAAGGAATTCAGAAAAATGATATATAAACAAATTCAAATGCTCCAAAAAGGGGTAGAGGAAAATAAGGAAGAAGTCAGGAAAGTACTACAAGGGCAATCAAACAAGATCCAACAGCACATCAAAAAAACAATACATCATGACCAAGTGGGTTTCATAAAAGGGATGCAAGGATGGTTCAACATTAGAATAAGAATCAATATAATCCACTATATAAATAAGAAAAAGGAAGAGAATCACATGATCATATTGATTGATACAGAAAAGGCATTTGACAAAATCCAACATCCATTCCTGATAAAAACATACAACAAAGTAGGAATTGAAGGAAAATTCCTCAAAATAATCAAGAACATATATACAAAACTAACAGCCTATATCACTGTCAATGGAGAGAAACTGAAAGCTTTCTCTCTGTGAACAGGAACAAGACAAGGATGCCCTTTGTCACCACTCCTTTTCAATATTGTTTTGGAAGTATTAGCCAGATCTATATGGCACGATAGGGAAATTAAAGACATCCAAATTGGCAAAGAGGAAATAAAACTCTATTTGCAGACAATATGATCCTATATCTAGAAAACCCCAAAGACTCAGTAAAACAGCTACTAGACATCATTGGAAGTTTCAACAAAGTGGCAGGGTATAAGATCAACATACAAAAATCAGTTGGATTCCTTCATGGTAACAATGACAGCACTGGAAAGGACATTAGGAAAGCAATACCATTTACAATAGCTGTCCAAAGGATGAAATATTTAGGAACAAACGTAACCAGAGAAACAAAGGGCCGATACAAAGAGAATTACAAAATACTACTACAAGAAACCAAAAGACACTTACAAAAGTGGAAGAACATACCATGTTCCTGGATAGGAAGACTCAACACCATTAAAATGTCAATACTACCCAAAGCATTTTATACGTATAATGTAATCCTAATCCAGATTCCAGCGACATTCTTTAAAGAGATGGAAAAGACAACTGCAAACTTTATGTGGAAAAGAAGGAGACCCAGGATAAGCAAAGAACTGCTCAAGAAGAAGAACAAGGTTGGAAGCCTCTCACTACCCAATTTCAAAATCTACTACACGGCTACAGTGGTCAAAACAGTCTGGTACTTGTACAATGAAAGATATATTGATCAATGGAACAGAACCGAGAATCCAGTAATTAACCCATCCACATACAGCCAACTGATTTTCAACAAAGTGCCTAGGTATGTTACATGGGGAGGCAATAATCTCTTTAACAAATGGTGATGGGAGAACTGGAAAGCGATATGCAAAATATTGAAACTAGACTTTTACCTCACACCCTATACAAAAACCAACTCAGCATGGATTGTGAATCCTAAATGTGAATCCCAAAATTATGAAAGTCATCAATGAAAACATAGGGACAAATGTGAGGGTTCTCATTCAGGGAATACACAGACTACCAAACATTTAGAAAATTACACAAACAAAAGCAGACAAAATAGATGAGTAGGACATACTAAAAATTAAAAACTTATGTGCATCAAAAGACTTCTCCAAAAGAGTAAAAAGGGAACCCACCGAATGGGAAAAAATCTTTTGTAAGGACACATCAGACCAGGGACTCATTTCTAAAATATATAGGAAACTACAACACCTCTACAAGAAAAAGACAAATAACCCAATTAAAAAATGGGCACAGGACAGGAACAGACACTTCACCAAGGAAGAAATTCGGGCAACCAACAAACACATGAAGAAATGTTCACCATCACTAGGTATTAGAGAGATGCAAATCAAAACAACAGGGAGATATCATCTCACACCAGCAATAACAGCAAAGATTTTAAAAAGTAGAGGACAATAAATGCTGGTGAGGATGCAGAGAGACTGGGACTCTCCTACATTGTTGGTGGGATTGCAAAATGGTCCAACCACTCTGGAAAGCAATATGGTACTTCCTCAGAAGGTTAGAAATAGAAATACCTTATGATCCAGCAATTCCTCTACTTGGTATTTACCCACAAGAAATACGAGCCATAACATGAGATGTATGCACACCAATGTTCATACCAGCATTATTTACAATAGCAAAATGATGCAGCCTAAGTGCCCATTAATTGAAGAATGGATAAACAAATTGTGGTACAGACACACAATGGAATACTATGCTACCTTGAAGAACAACAAGGAAGTTGCAAGCCACCGCATAACGTGGATGAACCTTGAGGACATTATGCTGAGTGAAATTAGTCAGTCACAAAAGGAGAAATACTGCATAGGAGCATTATGGCAAAAGAGGAAGAAAAAGAACCTCCACTAAAAGGGGGGTGGGAATTACATATATATTTGTTGATCTCTGGGATGTATGGGATGAGAGGAGGGGAGGGAAGGAGTGGAAGATAGAGCACAGGGTAAGGAATAGTCACAGGATTTGGGTGTGGGGGTGGGGGTGGGAAATACATAAGAAAGGGGAGGGGAATGGAAGAACAAGGCTGATGGGAGAACAGTTAGGCAGGTTCATGTGGGTTAAGTGGAACAGAGGTAAATGATGAGGTATGCACAACCTTGGAACAACAGGGCTCTAGGATACAGGGATTGAGGCATGGTTTGAAGGGGTAAAAGAGGGGAATAATGTTAAGATACTTGGCTGACTTTTGAATCTTGGTTTCCCTTGCCCACTATTGTAAAATAGAGACTTGAGCGGGGTAGAAAGGAATAGCCAGAATCATCATTACAGAAAGCTTGTAAGTCTGTGTTCAACCTATAACTGATTGGAATACCTTAAAGGGGGCTAAAAGTTGCCCAGTGAAAAAGGCTTCCTGTGGAGCCTTTACATTGCACAAGACCATAGGTGGAATCCAGAACCCCATCTAGAACTGACTGAGGTAGGAAATTTCCACTGGAAAGGATGAGTAGACCAGCCTGGAGCAGCTAGAAGAACAGAAGATTCTCTGTGAAAGAAAGACCGGCAGGAAAAATCTGAAACAATAATGGCAGTCTGATAGATTACTACAAGAACAAGCAAGCTGTTCGCCGGGGAGTCATCAAGGCATGTGGTCGGGACCCCTCAGAGCAATTCTCCTTCCAAGACTGAGACTCAAAGGGAATACAAGAGCAGGCATATGGTCAGGCTGGTGACCATGTTCGTCACCGATAACGGGAAGAGGGTGTTAAAACAGCAATGAAGTAGTGAGATAAGCCCAAGCACATTCAATAGACCCCTGTGAACCCAGGTGGACACCTGGATGGCCAGCAATACGGTAAGACCTGGGGACTCCTGGGACCAGAGGCAGTGACATGGCCACAGAGGACTAGAGCAGAGAGTGAAGCACCCAGCTGATATGAAGTGAGGGGAGATGCACAAGAACACCCATACTTGCAGATAGTACCCACTTGACCTGGCTTCGATGGCTAGATGATCAGAACTCGAATAGAAGAAGAAAGAATGGAGGGGGTGGGGTGGGGGATTAACCTGCTACAATTTGATGAACTTTACCTATTCTTATGGATGTAGTAGCTCAAAAAAGGGAACCAATCTTTACAGCAAAGGATCACTCCCACCCTCTTGGTACACAGGGTTGACAGGGATGGACAACTTAGACATTAGCTACACAAAATGAGGGGGCCTATAAAGGCAAGAAGTGACTGGCTTACAAGCTTTCAAGAGGAAGCCTAGTTCCAGATGGGGCAGGGGAAGGTAGAATCTCCACTGAATGATTTCCAATCTGTTGGGACCAGGCTGGCAAAAGGAAATAGAGATAAGACTCTTGTGCTACAATAGTGAATAATTGCCAACAGGACTGACTGTGGGGGTAGGAAATATAGAGGTGGATGTCTTTTGACCAAAGGAAGAGAGTGATTGATTTTGCAGCCCAGGACAGGAGGTCCTATCAAGTGAGAAGAACGGAGAGCGGGACCCTATCCAGAGAGGCAGTGATGCCAGGGATGGAGACAGAGATGATGACATGAACAGATGGAGTGGCTGGGGATACTGGACTCAGGGAGGGAGAAGGGCTGTGTGCTGGTGGCCAGGGGTGGGCCTGCGGGTGTACTCTTTGGTTATTTGATGATGCATGGAGGGGATTGTAATAATTGCAATAAAATGAAATATGATAGTATGAGTGTAAAGCTGATGTTCTCCCATGTAAACCTCACAATAAACTTAAAAAAATAAAGTACAAATATACATTTTTATGATACTCCCTGCTTTCAGTGAAGATCCATCTGATGTCAGCAATGATATTCTTAGTTCTATACATGGACCTCACCAGATGGAATACACAAAATTAAATTGACTACATCTTTGGAAAGAGATGGTGGAAAAGCTCCATATCATCAGCCAAAACAAGGCCAGGGGTAGATTGTGGAACAGACCATCAATTGCTCATATGCAAATTCAGACTGAAGCTGAGGAAAATGAAAACAAGTTCAAGAGATCATCTGAAGAACAAATTTAACACATTAAACACTAAAGAATGAAGACCAGAAGAGTTGTGGGATGACATCAAGAACGTCATGCATGAAGAAAGCAAAAAAGTCATTAAGAAGACAAGAAAGAAGGAAAAGGTCAAAATGGATGTCAGAAGAGACTCTGAAACGTGTTCTCCAGTGTAGAGCTGCTATAGCAAATGGAAGAAATGAGGAGGTACAAGAGCTAAAGAGAAAATTTCAAAGATCAGCTCAAGAACACAAAAGTCAAATGTGCAAAGATCTGGAGTTAGAAAACCAAAAGGGAAGAACATGTTCAGCATTTCTCAAGCTGAGGGAACTAAAGAAAAAATACAAGCCTTGACTTTTGTTATTGATGGAGTATTTGGGCAAGTTATTGAATGATGTGGAAACCATCAAAAGAAGATAGAAGGAATACACAGAGTCACTGTACCAAAAGGAAATGGTTCATGTTCAATCATTTCAAGAGGTAGCATATATTCAAGAGGTAATGATACTGAAGGAAGAAGTCCAAGGTGCATTACAGGAATTGGCAAAGAACAAGGCACCAGGAACTGATGGAATAAAAATTGAAATCTTTCAACAAAGTGAGGCGGCACTGGAGACACTCACTCATTTATGCCAAGAAATTTGGAAGAAAACTATCTGATCAACTGATTGGAAGAGATCTGTATTTGTGCCCATTCTAAAGAAAGGCGACCCAACAGAATGTGGAAATCATCGGACAATCTCTTTGATATCCCATACAAGTAAAGGCAATATAGAAACAGCTGCAAGCATACATTGACAGAGTACTCTGGAACACTAAATTGTGCTCACGAAGAACCTGTACCTGGACCAAGAAGCAGTTGTTTGAACAGAACATGGGAACACTGAATGGTTTAAAATTAAGAAAGATGTGCAACAGGGTTGTATTCTTTTTACCATACTTATTCAACCTGTATGCTTTGCAAATAATCCGAGAAGCTGGGTTCTGTGAAGAAAAACGTGGCATCAGGATTGGAGGAAGACTCATTAACAACCTGAGAATGCAGATGATACAAGCTTGCTTGCTGAAAGGGAAGAGGACTTAAAATACTTACTTCAGTATGGATTGCATCTCAGTGTAAAGAAAACAAAAATCATCACCACTGGACCAGTAAACAACATTCTTATCAACGGAGAAAAGATTGAAGTTTTCAAGAACTTCGTTCTTCTTGGATCAACACTCATGGAAGCAGCAGTCAAGATATCAAACGACGTATTTCATTAGGCAAATCTGCTGCACAAGACCTTTTTAAAGTGTTGAAGAGCAAAGATATCAGCTTGAAAACTAAGGTGCACCTGATCCAAGCCATGATATTTTCAATAACCTCATATGAATGAGAAAGCTGGTCAGTGAATAAGGAAGACCGTAGAAGAATTGATGCATTTTTGTTATGGTGTTGGCGGAGACTATTGAAAGTGTCATAAGCTGCCAAAAGAATAAACAGATCGGTGTTGGAAGAAGTGCAGCCAGAGTGCTCCTTGGAGGCCAGGATGACCAGACTTCGTCTTTTACAATTCATACATATTGTCAGGAGGGACCAGTTGCTGGAGAAGGATATCATGTTTGGTAAGGTGGAGGGTCAGAGAAAATGAGGAAGTCCCCCAGTGAGATGGATTGGCAAAATGGCAGCATCAATGCGCTCAAATGTAGCAACAATTGTGAGGTTGGCTCTGGACTGGGCAACGTTTCGTTCTGTTGTGTATAGGGTCACTTTGAGTCAGTACCAACTTGATGGCACCTAACAACACAACAATTTTCCACAGATGTAGTCAATTTGATTTCTGCGTATGCCATCTGGTGAGGTCCATGTGTATCATTGTCTTTTGTGTTGTTTAAAAAACATATTTGCAATGAACAAGTCACAGGTCTTGCAAATTTTTATCATGCGAAATCCATCTTCACTTCTATCAGCAAGGCCCTGTTTTCCAAGGACCGATCGTTCTTTGTTTCCATCGTTTGCATTCCAATCACCAGGTCAAACAACAAATGGAGTGAAAAAATGAAGAGAATCTCAGACATCTGTGGGAGTATTAGAAAAGATGTAGTGTTCGTGCCACTGATTTCCCAGAAGAGGAGAGAGTGGTATTTAAAGACATGAAAGGGAAGCTACAGATAGGAAGCAGGATAACTGTTGTTGTAGTCAGGATTGTAATCATTTTGATGAAACAAAATGCATGATTGGTTGAAAGTAATGCTGATGATCTTATCTGTTAACCTTCACTCAATTCACAATAAAAAAAAGATACAATGAGTGACATTTTCACAAATTTAGCAAAAGACATAAAACTACAGATTCAATAAATTGAGATGTTTTTGTGCATTGATTGGGTCACTATGAGTCAGTAACAACTCAATGGCACCCAACAAAACAACAACAGCAATCCCTATATTGGGTTTGTGGTGGACTGCAAACCACAAAGTTGGCAGTTCGAGTCTACCAGTAACTCTGCAGGAGAAAGATGAGACTTTCTGCTCCCACAAAAATTTAGTCTGAGAAATCCTATACAGGGTTGCTAAGAGTTGGAACCAACTCAACAGCACTTAGCAACAACACCCTATATAGGACAAAAAAAAAGAAATTCACACACACATACATTATACACTACTGAAGACAAGGGAAAAAAATATTAAAAACAGTGAGAGAGAAACACTAATCTACTTAAATGGGGAAATCAAATAGAATAACCACCTATTTCTCATTAGAAACTATGGAGGCCAAAAGAAAGTGCCATGGCAGTTTCCTAAAGCTAAAAGAATAGAACTATCAAGGCAGAATTATATATGCAGAGAAAATACCCTTCAGGAATGAAGAAGGAAACCTGTTATTTTCAAATAAAGAAAAACTAGGAGAACTGTTGCCAGAAGATTTTTTTCTAAAAGAATAAAGGAAATTCTCTAAGCAAAAATTGAAATGATTTTAAAAAGGAAATTTTGAACATAAATAAGAAAGACATAAGAATGGAAGAGTGAAAATATGAATAAATACAATTTACCTTATTCTCTTGAGTTTTCTAAATTGTTTGCCAGTCACTATGAGTTGGAACCAACTCAATGGCACTTAACAAAAACAGCTGAAGCAAACATTATAAGCCATTTAATGTGGGTCTCAAAGTTTGTAGAAGACATATTTAAGACAGTAACCAGAAAAATGCACACATGGAAAAAAGCCCATATGAAAAGCCCCCCCCCCCGCCCCCACAAATCCATATACTAATTAGGGTTGGAGCTAGGGTTAGAGATAGGGGTCAGGTTGGCAACTGCTCTTGTGTGCATTTTTATAGTGTGCATTTACCACAGTGTTTTTTTTTCCTGTCTGGGCTTATTGTGTGGGCTGTTTTCATGTGTACGTTTTTCCTGGAATCATTTAAGACATAATGTTAATGGCTGATAATGAAGGGATTTAAAAGAAGACAAATTTTCTATGCTTCACTAGGATTGGTAAAACGTTTACATCAGTAGACTGTCTTAATATATATATGCATTGTTGTTGTTGTTAAGTGTTCTTGAATTGGTGCTGACTCATAGTGACTCTGTATAGGGTTTCCAAGGAGCAGGTGGTGGGTTTGAACTGCTGACCTTGTGGTTCTCTGTCCCTTGCTGATCCTACAGCACCATACCATAGTATATATGTATGTATATATACATATATAGAGTCCTGGTGTGGTGTTGTGGGTTAATGCGCTGGACCACAAGGTTGGTTTGAGCCGTAAGGTTGGTGGTTCAAGCTCACCAGCCACTCCTCAGAAATTCTATACAGGGTCGCTAAGAGTTGGAACCAACTCAGTGGCACACGACTAATATCACTACCACTACCATATATAGATTGACAGACAGATAGTGAGCTCTGGTGGAGCTGTATGATAAGTACAGGACTGCTAACCACAAGTACAGCAGTTCAAACTCAGCAACCACCACTCTGTGGGAGAACTACAGCATTTTCTGCTATCATAAAAATTGGCAACCTCAGAAACACTATACAGGGTCACTATCAGTCAGAACTGACTCAATGGCAATAGGTGTGGCACTTTTGGTATTTTATAAACATGTTATTATCAAGTGTTGTTGAGTCAGTTCTGATTCATAGCAATCCAAGTAGCAGTTGGTGGGTTTGAACTGCCGACCTTGCAATTAGCAGTCCATGCTTATCCTATAGTGCC
>NW_006408569.1:5350520-5356671 GCF_000296735.1 Chrysochloris asiatica | reverse complement strand
ATCTTTCTCCCGCGGAGCAGCTGGTAGTTTCGAACCGCTGACCTTAAGGTTCGCAGCCCAATTCGTAACCACTACGCTACCAGAGCTCCTTATATATATATATATATACTCCCGTAAAGATTACAGCCTCAGAAACCCTATACAGGGTCACTATGAGTCGGAATCGACTCCACAGCATATAACAACAACAACAACAAATAGATATATATATACATGTTATTACTAATATAAAGATTGCTGCTGCTGTATACTGTCAAGTTGGTTACAAGTCATAGAGACACTGTATAGGGTTTATGAGGCTGCACATCTTTATGGGAGCAGAAAACCCCATCTTTCTCCCATAGGGCAGGTTTTAGATTAGAACTGCTGACCTTTTCAACATGTAACCCACTACACTAACAATAGTCCTATAAAAACTCTGTAAAGTTTTTCTAGTGGTTTCTCTCTATGTAGAGAGAACTGCTGAGAAATGCTATACATGGTGCTTCAGGACAATGTACTGGACCTCAAGGTCTGTTTAAACCACAAGATTGGCAATCTAAACCCACCAGCCACTCCTCAGAAACCCTAGATAGGGTAATTATGAGTGGGAACTTACTCTAAGGCACTTAAGAACAACAACAATTAAAAACAAATTCTGAAAAAAAGGAATAAGACGCAGGAAATGAAAACAGGCACAAAGACCAAGGGGAACAAACAAAGAAACAAGAAATAAAATGGCAAATTTAAGCCCCAACATAGAAATATTCACACTAAATATAAATAATTTAAATATAACAAAGGAAAGAGATTGTGAGAGTGGATCAAACAAACAAACACGAATTATAGCCTGTTGTTGTTACTGTTAAGTGCCATCTACTTGGTTCTGACTCATAGCGATCCTGTATAGGATTTCCAAGGAGTGGCTGGAGGATTTGAACTGTCAATCTTACGGTTAACAGTCCAGAGCTTATCCTACAGTGCCAAAGCCTATTCACAGGAAACTTAACTTTATTTTTGTTGTTAGATGCTGTAGTAGTTACAGGTTTGTGTCATCTCGCTTGAAGGAGGATTTTAACTTGAGATGACGATGCAATCAACTATAATAAAATCAACTTTATGATGAGATCCTTTATGAGCAGCCTATCAATTGAAAGGCAATTTCTTTGGAGGTTTGGTCTGCTTCCAATATATTGGACATTAGAGCAAAGCTTGCTGCTTTCTGCTGGGTCTGGATTCTACATCTGGCTCATTTTTCAACCTCTAGTTCTTTGGATTTAACCCCGTGGTCTGTTACATTTCCTGCTGATCCTGGGAGTATTCAGCAGCCTGTCATCTTACTTGCCTGACCTACGGCCTGACGTCTGATGGGCCAATCTTAGTTCACCAGCCCTGCAGCTGTATGAGTCAGAAGCCTCCAGCTTGACATCTGACATCTGACCCATGGATGTTGGACTTGCCCACCTCTAAAACTGTGTGAATAATTTTCTTGATATAAACATCTCTTTAAATATACATGTATAAGCTTTGTTGGTTTTGCTTCTCTAGAGAACCCAGACTAAGACAGGTACTGTCAAGTTGGTTTCAACTCACAGCAATCCTATGCACACCAGAACCAAACACTGCCCACTTCTGTACCATCCTCACAATTGTTATTATGTGGAAGCCCATTGTAGTTGCCAATATATCAATCCATTTTGTTGAGGGTCTTCTGTTTCGCTGACCCACACACACACACACACACACACTTTACCAAGCATGTTGTCCTTCTCCAGGGCTGGTTCTCCCTGATAACATGTACAAAGTACAAGAGACAAAATCTTGCCATCCTTGCTTCTAAGGAACATTTGGCTGTACTTCTTCCAAGACATGTTTGTTTATTCTTCTAGCCATCCATGGTACATTCAATATCCTTCACCAACAGCATAATTCAAATGCATTGATTCTTCTCCAGTCTACCTTATTCATTGTTCAACTTTCAGATGCATATGAGGTTATTAAAAGTACTACAGTTTGTGTCAAGTGCACCTTCATCTTCAAGGTGACTTCTTTGCTCTTGAACACCTTAAAGAGATATTTTGCAGATTTGTCTTATGCACTATGTCATTTGGTTTCTTGACTGCTGCTTCTATGAACGTTGATTGTGGATTTAAGCAAAATGAAGTATTTGACAACTTCGATCTTTACTCAGTTGTTGATGTTGTTGTTAAGTACCATGGAGTTGGTTCCAACTCATAGTGACCCTGCACAGGGTTTCCAAGGCTGTAAATCTTTACAGGAGCAGAAAGCTTCATCTTTCTCCCGCTGAATAGCTGATAGTTTCGAACTGCTGATCTTGAGGTTAGCAGCCTGATTTGTAACCACTACGGTACCAGTACTCATTTAAGCCATTATTTATTGGCTCAGGTGTAATCCATAATGAAGATTATAGTCTTTGATCTTCATCAGCATTTGAAGTTCCCTTAACTTCTAGGAAGCAAGGTTGTGCAATCTGTATATCTCAGGTTGTTAAAGAGTTCCCGTCCAATCCATATGCAACTTCTTTTAACATAATCCAGCTTCTCAGATTTATGTAATCAGCATACAGACTGAATAAGTATGGTGAAAGGATACAGTCCTGATGCACACCTTTCCTGATTTTAAACATTCAGTATCCTCTTGTTCTACTTAGCCTTGGTCTATGTACAGGTTCCTAATGAACACAATAAAGCATTCTGGAATTCCCATTCTTCACAATGTTGTCTAGAAGTTGTTGTGAACCACACAGTAGGATGTCTTTGCATAGTTAATAAAGTACAAATTGGGCTACTAACCTCAAGGTTGGCAGTTCAAAACTACCAGCAGTGCCGCAGGAGAAAGATGAGGCGCTCTGCTCCCATAAAGATTTACAGCCTCAGAAACCCTGTGCAGGTTCACTATGAGTTGGAACCAATACCACGGTACTTAACAACAACAAACCGTTTTCTATACTCTGGTTCCTCTCTGGAACATACCAATCTTTGGTCTTTTACCAAAGATTTTTCTGGAGATAAAAAGATTTTGAGTTATAAATGGCACAAAACAGAGTCCTGGTGTGGCACTGTAGGATAAGCACTGGACTGCTAACAGCAAGTTTGGTGGTTCAAACCCACCAGCTGCTCCTTGGAAACCCTATACAGCAGGGTTTCTATGTGTCTTAACTAATTCGACGGCACTTAACAACAACACACAGCTTTCTGGTATTCTCTGCTTTGAGTCAAAATCCATCTGATGTCAGTAATGACATCTCTCATTCTGGGTCTTCTTCTGAATCCAGATTTAATTTCTGGAAGCTCCCTGTTGATGTCCTGCTGTAATCATTTTTTGTATTATTTTCATCAATATTTTACTTGCATATCATATTAATGATATGGTACAGTGATTTCAGCATTCCATTGGGTCACCTTTTTTTGGAATGGGTACTATATGGATCTCTTTTAATTGGTGGGCCAGTTAGCGGTCTTCCCCATTTCATGGCAGTTTGGTGAGGCATTTCCATTTGCATTTTGTCAGCTCCTGGAGCCTCATTTTTCACCAGTTCTTTCAGTGCAGCTTGAACTTTCTCCTTCAACACCACTGATTCTTAGTCATATGCTACCTCTTGAAATGGCTGAACATTAACAATTTTTTTGTTTTGGTACAGTGATTCTGCATATTCCTTCTATCTTCTTTTGAAGCTTTCTGCACTATTCAATATTTTGCCCATAGAATCCTTCAATATAGAAACCCGAGGCTTGAATTTTTTCTTTAATTATTTCGGTTTCAGAAATGCTACATGTGTCCTTCCCTTTGGGTTTTCTAACTCCAGGTCATTATAGTACTTTGTCTTCTCAATCTACCCTTTCAACTTACTTTGTTTGTCCTTTTTCAACTTACTTTAAATATAACTTTGTTAGATGCTGTCCAGTTAATCCTGGCTCATGGGACCCTATGTACAACAGAACAAAATATTGCCTAGTACTGCACCATCCTCACAATCATTGCTATGTTCGAGCCCACTGTTGTAGTCACTGTGTCAATACATGCCACTGAAGACCTTCTTCTTTTCTATTGACCCTCAACTTTACCAAGAACGATGTTCTTCTCTAGGGACTGGTCCCTCCTGAAACATGAGATTAAAATGAGATTGAGACATTGGTCCATCATACATGAGATGAGTGTCTCACCATCCTCACTTCTAAGGAGCATTCTGGCTGCACTTCTTCCGAGAACGATTTGGTCGATATTCTGGCAGTCCATGGTATATTCATTGTCTTCTCAAACACCATAATTCAAATGTATCAATTCTTCTCGGGTTTTCCTTATTCATTGTCCAGCTTTCACATGCATATGATGTGATTTAAAATACCATGGCTTGGGTTAGGGACATCTTAGTCTTCAGAGTAACATTTTTGCTTTTTTTAAAACTTTAAAGAAGTCTTTTGTGGCAGATGTGCCCACTGAAATATATAATTTGATTTCTTTGCTGCTGCTTCCTTGGATATTGATTATAGATACAAGCAAAATTCAATCCTCGATTTCAACCTTTCCTCCATTTTTTGTGATGTTACGTATTTGTCTAGTTGTGAGGATTTTTTGTTTTCTTTATATTGAGGTATAATCCATACTGAAGGCTGTCATTTTGTATCTTCAACAGTACTCCCTGAAGTCCTTTTCACTTCCAGCATGCAAGGTTGTGTCTTTTGAAGATCACAAGTGATTCATGAGTTTTCTTTCAGTCCTCATGCTGCATTCTTCCTTATAGAGTCCAACTTCTGGGATTATTTGCTCAGCATACAGATTGAATAAATACGGTGAAATGATGCAACCTTGGCACACACTTTTCCTGATTTTAAACCAAGCACTATCCCTTTGTTCTATGCAAACAACTGCCTCTTGGTCTACGTACAGGTTTCACATAAGTACAATTAAGTGTTTTGCAATTCCAATTCTTTGCAGTGATATTCACAATTGGTTATGATCCACACAGTCAAATGCCTTTGCATAACCAATAAAATGTAAGTAAATACCTTTCTAATGTTCTCTGTTTTCAAACAAGATCTATCTTATATCAACAGTGATATTCCTATTTCCACATTCTCTTCTGACTCTGGCTTGAATTTCGGTATGTTTCCTGTTGGTGTAATACTGGAAATGTTTTTGATTTACCTTCAGTAAAATTTTGCCTGAGTGTGATAATAATGGCATTACATTGTCCAAGAATGTCCACATTCTGTTGGATCAACTTTCGAATCACATGTTGTTGTTAGGTGCCCTCAAGTTGGTTCTGGCTCAAAGCGACCCTGAATAGGATTTCTGAGGCTGAATTTTTTATGACCACTACTTGCCTGTCAGTTGGTCATACTGTGGTGGCTTGTGAGTTGCTGTGATTCTGAAAGCTATGCCACCAATATTTTAAATACCAGCAGGGTCACCCATGGTAGACAGGTTTCAGATGAGCTTCCAGATGAAGACAGACTAGGAAGAAGGAGTGATGAACTACTTCTGAAGACTTTGTCACTGAAAACCTTATGGATAGCAGAGAAACACTGTCAGATATAGTGCTGGAAAATGAGCCTCTCAGGTTGGAAGTCACTCAAAATGCGACAGGGGAAGAGCTGCCTCCTCAAAGTAGAGTTGACCGTGATAAGGCGAATGGAGTAAAGCCCGTGGGAGAAAAGCCCACGGGACCTTCATTTGCTGATGGGGCAAAATTCAAAATGAAGAGAAACAGCTGTAAACATCCTTTGAAGATTGGAACATGGAATGTACGAAGTATGAATCTGGGAAAATTGGAAGTTGTCAAAAATGAAATGGGACACATAAACATTGATACATTAGGCATTAGTGAGCTGAAATGGACTGGTATTGGCCATTTGGAATCTGACAACCACATAGTTTACTATGACAGATTGAAGAGGAATGGTCTTGCATTCATTGTCAAAAAGAACATATCCAGATCAGTCATGAGGTACAACGCTGTCTGTGATAGGATAATATCCATGAGCCTACAAGGAAGCCTAGTTAATACAACTATTATTCAAATTTAAGCACCAACCACTAAAGCCAGTGAGGATGAAATAGAAGAATCCTACCAACTTCTGCAATCTGAAATTGATCAAACATGCAATCAAGATGTATTGATCATTACTAGTGATTGGAATGCAAAGGTTGG
>NW_006408569.1:5346346-5348409 GCF_000296735.1 Chrysochloris asiatica | reverse complement strand
GTTTTGGGATAAGTGCAGCCAGAGTGCTCCTTGGAGGCCAAGATGGTCAAACTTCATCTCTCTTACTTTGGATATAATGTCAGGAGGGACCAGTCGCTGGAGAAGGCTATCATGTTTGATAAGGTGGAGGATCAGAAAAAAAGAGGAAAACCCCCAATGAGATGGATTGGCCAAGTGGCAGTATCGATGGACTCAAGCGTGGAAACAGTAGTGAGGTTGGTCCAGCATAGGGCACTGTTTCGTTCTGCTGTACATAAGGTCGCTATGAGTTAGTACTGACTTGATGGCACCTAACAACAACAAAAACAAATTCTTTATGAGAGCAGAAAGCTTCATGTTTCTCTTGCAAAGTGGCTGGTAGGTTTGAGCTGCTGACCTTGTGATTAGCAGTTCAGTGCTTATCCTACAGTGGCACTAAGTAGGGATTAAAAGTGGGAGTAGCTATACTAATATTGTTGTTGTTATTAAGTGCCATAGTGCAGTTGATTCTGATTTGCAAGAGGGTTTCCAGGGAGCAGCTGGTACATTTGAACCAATCAGATACAGCAAAAAAAAAAAAAAAAAAAAGAACTGAAAGGAGAACTAATGTTTACACTTAAAGTTGGCATCTTCAACACTCCTCTCTCAGTAATTGATAGAACAACTAAACAGAAATACAACAAAGATACAGAAGAATCAAAACCATGATCAACAAACAAGATCCAACTGACTATCAACTAATAGAACAGTACATCCAACTACAGAAGAATGCATATTCTCTTCAAGCACCCTTGAAACATTTACCATGACAGACCATGTCTTGGTCCATATAAATTCTGTTCTATGAATAGAAAGGATTCTAATTAGAAAATAAATGATAATAAGAAAATATACAAATACTTGGAAACTAAATAACACACTTTAAAATAATCCATAAGTCAAAGAGAAATTCCATCATTCATCTGTCAGTTTGTTTACTGTGGTGATTTGTGTGTTGCTAAGTGTGGCACTGTGGTCTAATGCGTCAGACTGCAAAGTGGTTTGAACTGCAAGGTCAGTGGTTCAAGCTCACCAGCTGCTCCTTGAAAACTCTATACTGTGTGGCTGTGGGTGGGAATCGACTCGATGGCACTTAACAACAACAATAACAAAATACTAAAAGCTATGCTACTGATACTGTAAATACCAGCAGGGTCACAAGTAGTGGACAGGTTTCGGAAAAGCTTCCAGAGTATGACGAGGGAGTGGCTACTTCTAAAAGGCTGGTCACAGAAAACCTTATGAATAGCAGAGAAACATTGTCTGATAGAGGGCCAAAAGATGAGGCCCTAAATATGACTGGGGAAGAGCTGCCTCCTCAAAGTAGTGCTGACCTTAATGATGTAGATAGTGCAAAGCTTTCGGGAGCTTCATTTGCTGATGGGACAAAACTCAAAATGAGAACAACTACAACCATTAAGAATTGGAATGTGGAATATGAGAAGTATGAGTCTAGGAAAGCTGGAAGTTATGAAAAATGAAATGGAACACATAATTTGATATCCTAGTCATTCATAAGCTGAAATGGGCAGGTATTCCATTTTGAATCAGACAAGCACAAGGTTTACTATACTGGCAACAATTGCAGAGGAATGGCATCACATCCATCATCATAAAGAAGACTTCAAAATCTATCTGGAAAGTACTATGCTGTCTGTGGCAGGATAACATCCATGTACCTACAAGAAGACTTGTTAATACAAATATTATTCAAACTTATTCATTAATCATAAAAAATCAATGATGATGAAACTGAAGAATTCTACTAACTTCTTCAGTCTGAAATTACTCAAACATAGAATCAATATGCATTGATAATTATTGTGATTGGAATGTGAACGTTGAAAATAAAGAGGAAGGATTAGTAGTTAGAAAATATAGTTTTGGTGATAGAAATGATGCTAGAGGTAGAATTTTGCAAGGCAAATACCTTTTTACAACAACATAAGCAGCAACTATACACATGGACTACACCTGATGGAATACACAAGAATCAGTTTGACTACATACATCAGAAGAAACTATGGAGAAACATAAAATTATTA
>NW_006408569.1:5343955-5346176 GCF_000296735.1 Chrysochloris asiatica | reverse complement strand
AGCTAACAAGAATTTTTCAAAGGGCAGCTCCAGAAAACAAAATAAACTTTTATAATGAAATGTGCAAAGACCTGGAGTCAGAAAACCAAAGGGGGAAAACATGCTCAGCATTTCTCAGGCTAAAAGAACTAAGGAAGAGGAAAAAAAAACCAAGGCTTGGGTTTCAATATTACATGGACAAAATATGGAATGATGGGAAAAACATCAAAAGACAATGTAAGGAATATGCAGAGTCACTGTACCAAAAAGATTAGTAAGTGTTCAAACATTTCAAGAAGTAGCATATGATCAAGAACTGAAGGTATTAACGAAAGAACTCATTACACTGAATGTACCAGTAAAAACAAGGCTTCAAGAATTGACAGAATACAAATGGAAACATTTCAACAAACTAATATAGCACTGGAAGCACTCACTCATCTATGCCAAGAAATATGCAAGACAGCTACCTGGCCAACCGATTGGAAGAAACCCATATTTGTGCCCATTCAAAAGAAAGGTAACTTAATAAAATGTAGAAATCATAGGACATAATTAATATCACATAAAAGTAAAATTTTGCTGAAGAAAATTCAAAAATAGTTGCAGCAGTACATTAACAGGGAGATGTCAGAAATTCAAGCTGGATTCAGAAAAGAACATGGAATGAGCACTATCACAGCTGACATCAGATGGGTCTTGGCTGAAAACACAAAATACCAGAAACCTGTTTTCTTTTTCTTTAGTAATTATGCAAAGCCATTTAACTTCGTGGATCACACAAAAAAAAACTCTGAAATATTGTGAAAAATGGAAATTCCAGAACATTTAATTGTGCTAATGAGGAAATTGTATATAGACCAAGAGGCAGTCATTTGAATAGAAGAAGGGGACCCTGAATGGTTTAAAATCAGGAAAAGTGTGCAACAGAGTTGTATCCTTTCACCATACTTATTCCATCTACATGTAGAGGAACTAATTAGAGAAGATGCATTTTATGACGATTTGAGGAAGACGCATTAACAACCTGCAATATGCAGATGACACAACCATGCTTGATGGAAGAGAAAACTTGAAATATTTACGGATAAAGACTGAAGAGTGCAGTCTTCAGTATGGATTACCTCAATGTAAATAAAATGAAAATCCTCACAACTGGACCAATAAACCACATCATGATAAATGGAGAAATGATTGAAATTGCCCAAGACTTCATTTTGATTAGATCCACAATCAAGACTCACAGAAATAAAATAGTCAAGAAATCATGGCATTGTCTGTATTGCTTTGGACAAATCTGCTGCAAAAGACTTATTAAAGTATTAAAGTGTTAAAGAGCAAAGTGTTAAAATCTTTCTTTTAAAAAAGTGTTAAAGAGCAAAGATATCACTTTAGGGACTTAGGTGTATCTGATCCAAGCCATACTTTTGTAAATCACCTCATAAGCATGTAAAAGTTGAACAAGGAATAAGGAACATAGAAGAATGAATACATTTGAATTATGGTATTGGTGAAAAATACTGAATGTACCATGGACTGCCAGAAGAGTAAACAAATCTATCTTGGAAGAAGTACAGAAGAATTCTCTTTAGAAACTAGGATGGTTTCTAGGATGGTACTTTGGCCATATTGTCAAGAAGGGCCATTCCCTGGAGAAGGACATCAAGTGTAACAAAGTGAAGAGTTGCAGTAACAACAATGGACTCAAACATAACATGAGGTAACAACAATGGACTCAAACATAACATGAGGTTGGTACAGGACCAGGCAGTGTTTGATTTCTGTTGTATATAGGGTCACTGTGAGTCAAAATTCACTGGACATTACTTAATAACAACAACAAAGAGGAAGTCTTGAGGTAAATCAAGAAATTTATAGAACTGAATGAAAATGAAAATACATCATATTTAAACTTATGAGATGCAGCTAAAGCAGTTCTAGAGGGAATTTTTTATTATAACATGTGCACATTAGACAAGAAGTAAAGTAAGCATCTTCAAGGAATAAGAAAAAGAAAAGTAAAATAAACCCAAAGTAAGCAGAAGGAACATTTAATTGAGGAATCTGTACCTGGACCAAGAGGCAGTTGTTCGAACAGAACATGGGAACACTGAATGGTTTAAAATTAAGAAAGGTGTGCGACAGGGTTGTATTCTTTCACCACACTTATTCAACCTGTATGCTGAGCAAATAATCTGAGAAGCTGAGTTATATGAATAACAACGTGGCATCAGGATTGGAG
>NW_006408569.1:5342441-5343585 GCF_000296735.1 Chrysochloris asiatica | reverse complement strand
CTTATTGATGAAGATCACAGACCACAGCCTTCAGTATGGATTGCATCTCAATGTAAAGAAAACAAAAAATCTTCACCATTGTATCAAAAAACAACACTCTTATCAATGGAGAAAAGATTGAAGTTGTCAAGGACTTTATTCTTCTTGGATCAACTATCAACACTCATGGAAGCAGCAGTCAAGAAATCAAAATACGTATTGCATTAGGCAAATCTGCTGCACAAGACCTTTTTAAAGTGTTGAAGAGCAAAGATGGCAGCTTGAAGACTAAGGTACGCCTGACCCAAGCCATGATATATATTTTTTTTTGATTGAAATAATTTTATTACAATATATGAAACCTAGTTGCACAATGGTTAATGTGTTAACCAATAGGTCAGAGATTCAACCCACCAGCTACTCTCCTGTATTGATTACACCTGGAAATGCTATGGGGGCAGTTCTATTCTGTCTGATAGGATCACTACGAGTCAAAATTGACTCAACAACAACTGGTTAGTTTTTTGGTTATTAAAATAGAAATATAAACATAAATTATAACTCTTTATGTTTAAATTTTTCAAATATTACATCCAAAATACAAGAATTAACTAAACAGAAGGAACATTTTTCATTAATAAAAATTTACAAAAGGGCATACAGCAAAAAGTTAATTCTTCCTCCTACTTGCTCTCTTTCTACTTCCCACTTCCCTGATCCACAGGCTAACACAGTTATGTTTTTTTTGCAGCCTCCAGATACATGTTTGGTTTTGATTTGATATGTTAGTTAAAACATTATTATTAACTTAGTGTGACAAATGATGTTTTGTTGAGCTCATAAATTGAAAAGTGGTCACTGGTCAGGTTCGTTGAGTTCAGCATGGCTGGTCCTGGGTGCTGGGAGATGACACATACCTTTCCTCTCAATATGAACTACTGTCAAATCTTCACTCTTACAATGTCCAGTGTGGGTATCTGATCGTTCCTTGGTAAGAATGTAACAGAAGTTGGTCTCTGTTCTTTTCACATTTGTCTGAAACAGACAACATAGACACTAAAAGAAGAACTTAGTCACTAAAAATAATCCTGCTAAGTATATAAGGTTCTCATAAAAATGAAAAATATACAATTAAAAAGAAGTATCATAGAGGATGTATATGCCC
>NW_006408569.1:5341119-5342024 GCF_000296735.1 Chrysochloris asiatica | reverse complement strand
GGGTTTATAGGGTATACATTTTGGTCAGTTGATGATGCATGGAGGGGATTGGAACCATGACAATGAAACGATATACGGTGGAATGAATGTAAAACTAAAGTTCTCTCATGTAAACTATCATATAATTCACAATAAAACATGAAACAAATAAACAAAGTTAGGTTCCCCAATGATATATATTTATATTACTTGTTATTCCTTTAGTGTAATTAGTCAAGCAAATTAGTCTGTGGTCATGTGGTTAATGCCTGACTTTTCTATCACAATGTAAGTGCCACACACAGGTACCAAGTATCAAGCTTATTCACCACTGTGTATTGCAAGTGTCTACCTTCATGCTTTTCACATAACAAGCATTTAAAAACTAGTTGTTGAGTGATTAAGCAGCTATAAGTCAAGAGAATAGGGTTTAGACATATTTTACTTCTACTTGTGCAAACTTGAAACTTGGACTTATTCATACAGAAGACACAAGCAGATTAGATCAGAGGGTTTCAAATGTGGCATCAACTAGGAAGCCCTCCCTCCCCCTTTTTTACTTTTTATTGTGAATTTAGTGAAGGCTTATAGTGCAGATCATCAATTTTACATTGAACAAATCATTTCATTGCAATCCTCTCAATATAGTATCAATTATCCCACTTCCTCCTTGTGATTCCTATTTTATTTCTCCTTCTTTCTCAATCCTTCTGAATTTTATTGTTAGGTAAATAATGTCCTTTAGATCTTGAATGGTAGACCATTTTATGTTGTGCATTCTTCACTATTGTTGTCCTCACTATACACCTATCTACTGCTTTTCTGAAAACTGAGCCATGAAGGGAAGTTCAGTTCCAGACCTGAAGGATGACAAAGGGCCATAGTCGCAGGTTCTTCCAATCTCTTTCTGACCAGTAAGCCTGATC
>NW_006408569.1:5338292-5339284 GCF_000296735.1 Chrysochloris asiatica | reverse complement strand
AACCAACAGATCTGTGTTGGAAGAAGTGCAGCCAGAGTGCTCCTTGGAGGCCAGGATGGCCAAACTTCGTCTCTCATACTTCAGACATATTGTCAGGTGGGACCAGTCATTGGAGAAGGATATCATGTTTGGTAAGGTGGAGGGTCAGAGAAAAAGAGGAAGACCTCCAGCGAGATGGACTGGGAAAGTGGCAGCATCAATGGTTTCAAGCATGGCAACAACAATGAAGTTGGCCCAGGTCTGGGCAATGTTTCGTTCTGTGGTGCATAAGGTCGCTATGAGTCGGTACTGACTGGATGGCACCTAACAACAACAACAAGCAGAAGGAATAAAAGAATAAAGAACTAAAATTAATAAAATTGAATACAGAAAAACAATAGAAAAACGAGCAACGAAAAAGATGGATATTTGAAAAGCTCAATAAAATTGATTAACTTATAACATGGCTGAAAAAGAATAAAATCATGAAGATACAATATATATATATATAGTATCTGTAGAAGATACCAAATAACCTAAACTACAACAAAACAAGGAAACAAAAAACTCCTAGAACCAATTTGGAATTCACTA
Source organism: Chrysochloris asiatica (assembly GCF_000296735.1). Classification (NCBI taxonomy): domain Eukaryota; kingdom Metazoa; phylum Chordata; class Mammalia; order Afrosoricida; family Chrysochloridae; genus Chrysochloris; species Chrysochloris asiatica. The sequence goes on along the minus strand of NW_006408569.1, from coordinate 5,338,711 downwards.
AGTTCAGAAAATAAAATATCTGCAGAAGTTGTTAGAAATCCAGTGTGTGTGTGTGTGTGTGTGTGTGTGTGTGTTTGTGTATACATATATTTGGCAATATAGATGAGACAGACCAATTTCTTGAAAGGCACTACTACCACAATTCAGCCAATATAAAATAGATTATTTTAATAGCTCTGTGAGTATTAAAAAATAGAATTCCCAATTTTTAAACTCCTAAAAATAAATTACCTGGGTCAAATTGTGTCAATGAAGAACTATTCCAAGCAATTAAAGATGAATGTATATTTTAAGTATATACAGTTTCATCGAGAAAATACAAGAGCATATGTTCCAACTCATTTTATGAGGCTAATATTAACAAGATATCCAAATTAAGGAGCTCTGTTAGCATAGTGGTTATGAATCGGGCTGCGAAC
>NW_006408569.1:5323918-5336313 GCF_000296735.1 Chrysochloris asiatica | reverse complement strand
CTGGAGAAGGATATCATGTTTGGTAGGGTGGAGGTTCAGAGAAAAAGAGGAAGACCCCCAGTGAGATGGATTGGACAGGTGGCAGCATCAGTGGTCTCAAGCACGGTAATGAGAGTAAGGTCTTCCCAAGATCAGGCAGTGTTTTGTTCTGTTGTGCATAAGGTCACTATGATTTGGTACCGACTTGATGGCACCTAACAACAACAATTCCTCAAATATATAAATTCAAAATTGTTAATGAAATATTAGGAAACCAAATTCAGCAACATATAAAATTTTTTTTACATCATGTACAAGTAAGGTTTCTAGGTATGTCAGACTGGTTCAATATTTGAAAATCAATCAGTCTAATTCAACATATTAGCAAACTAAAGAATAAAAAGTAACAATCATATAAACTGATGTAAAACATAGTATTTGACAAAATTCAATATACATTTATGATTTGTTTAAGGTTCAGAAAATATAAAAGCAGAGGATAATTTGCTCAATTTGATGAATGTCTACAAAAAGCCTATAGCAAATATGTTACTTATAGGTGAAAAACTGTTTTCCTCCTATTTGGGGAACAAATCAAAGGTATTTGCTGTCACCACTTTTATTTAAGAGTGAACTTGAAGTTCTAGCCAGTGAAATATGGCAAGAAAAGGAAATAAAAGAAATACAAATTGGAAAGGAAGAAATAAACCTGTCTTTATTTGCATATGACATACATGTCTGGAGAAGATACCAAAAAACCTAAAATAAAACCAAACAAGGAAAGTAAAAACTCCTAGAATCAATTTGGAATTCACCAAATTCAGAAAATATACTATCAATATACAGAAATTTTTGAAAATCTAGTATATTTCTGTATGTATGCAATGAGAATGTGGTGGTGGTGGTGGTTATGTGCTATGGAGTTGGTTCCGACTCATAGCGACCCTGGACAGCATTTCCAAGGGTGTAAATCTTTATGGGAGCAGAAAGCCTCATCTTTCTCCTGTGGAAGGGCTGGTAGTTTCAAACTGCTGACACTGAGGTTATCAGCCCGATTCATAACCACTATGCTACCAGAGCTATTAAAAACACAATGCATATATAGCTATTCCAAAAAAGATAATCCGTAATAAATCATACAAAACATGTACTTGGTTTATATGCTGAAAATCTTTGAACACTAATAAAGGAATCAAAGAAAATATGAACAAATAAGATATGTATCATGCTCATGAATTGAACACTTATATAGTAGATGCCAGTTCTCTCCGAAAATGACATATAGATTGAATGTCAAAATCCTAAGAAGAGTTATTTTTTTTCTCTATAGGTTAGCTTATCCTAAAATTTATATGAATTGACAAAGAACTAAAATAGAAATGGGATTAGGACCCCTCTATTTCAGTATGACCTCAAGTTAACGGATAACATCTTCAAGACCCTATTTTCAGGAAAGACCACATTCACAGGGATTTTTGAGGAGTGGCATCAATCATTTGGGGGATACGATTCAGTCCATAACACAATATATATGAAATTTAGCAAGACAATTCAATTTATAGTGATAAATGTCAGAAAGACAGTTGATTACGTGGGCTGGAGATTAACTTGAAGAGAGCATAGGAGAACTTTTTGGTGATTAAAATGTTTTGTCTTGATTATGATATTGCTTGCAGGATGTATACATTTGTCAAAACTCACTGACTCATACACTTAAGATCTGTGCCTATCACTATGTAAATCTTATCTCAATGTTAAAGCATTTCAATATATTTCAATATTTCTTTAAATAACAAATGTAAGTAGGGAACACTTTTGTCCCAAAATATAAAAGGTGTTTTTAATACTAATGAACAATGTCAAATAAGTTTTAGATAAAATAGTACAGGAGAGATCAATAATTATGGCTAAGTGCCAATGAGTCAGTTCCGACTCACAGCTATCCTGTATAGGATTTCTTTGTGGGAACAGAAAGCCTCAACTTTCTCCCGTGGAGTGGCTGGTGGCTCAAATAGCTTACCTTGTGGTTCATAGTCCAGTGCTTATTTATCGTACAGAGCCACCATGCCTCCAGATTAATAATGGAAATTCAAATAAATCAGATTTTTCTCTAAGCTTCTACCTATTTCGAGATTTGTAGTAGGGAGACACAGGATGATTCTCTTAACAAGTTCTCTTAGAAACACAAAACTGAACCTGCTGGATGATCTGTAGACCTCAGCATGGGCATTTTTACATTTGTACCTATAAAATAAAGGTAACCTGTGTGTGTGTGTGTGTGTGTGTGTGTGTGTATCATTTCTGCTTATGACAAATGAGTACTGTTGTGAGTTGGTTCCAAGGAGCAGCTGGTGGGTTTGAAATGTGGACCTTGCGGTTCACAGTCCAGGGCTTATCATACAGCAACACACCACGAGTCCAAGTGAGTCTTAAACACTTTAAAATAATCCAGGCAGATAATATCTTCTTTCTCCTCAGAGTTTTAAACAAACTTGAGTTTTCATAAGAACTTATTTTACATAGTAAAAGTATCCCAGAGAGGCAAATGCAATAACCTAACAATTATAACTTACAAGGACTGGCTATATTATAGTAACTCAGATGTTTACTGATTACACTGGGAGAGATAATATCCCAAAACTATCAAATCAATGTGTTGTTGTTGTTGTGTGCTATTGAGTTTGTTTCTGACTCACAGAGACCCTATATAGGGTTTCTGAGAGCAGCTGGTGGGTTTGAATTGTTGACTTGTTCAAACAGGTGGTTGTGGTTAGCAGTCCAGTGCTGATCCTACAGCACCACACATATTGTTATTCTGGAGGTTGCTTTTGCATCTGAGATGCAGATCAGTTACTCTGTCCCATAACTAGTTATATTAGAATTTTAAATTGAAGAATTGGAAACAATTCAAAGCTGAAGATAAAAATTTATAACCCTCTAAACTGAAACTGACATATTCAGAGCAAGGAGAAAAATTGACCACTCATTTATTCATTCATTCATTAAACATTTATTAAGTGCTTACAATGTGTCAGATCCCATGCTAGGTACCAGACATTGAAAGATGAGTAAAATATGGTCGCTGCCCTCTAAGAAATAACAGCCTAGAGGGAGAAACAGACAAATAAATAATTATTATAAAAGAGTGCGGTCACTACAATATAAAAATATTCACTAGGTATATAACTGAAGTACAGAGAAAGGACCAGGGAAAGCTTCCTGGATGACGTAGTACCTGAGCCTAGTCTTGAAGGATGGTGGTGGTGGTGGTTATGTACCGTGGAGTCAGTTCCGACTCATAGTGACCCTGTACAGGGTTTTCGAGGCTATAAATCTTTAGGGGAGCAGAAATCCTCATCTTTCTCCTATGGAACAGCTGGTAGTTCTGAACTGTAGACCTTGCGGTTCACAGCCCGATTCATAACCACTATGCTATCAGAGTCTTGAAGGATGAGTAGGGATTAATCAATCAAGTGATGAGGATGTGAAGAAGGCATTTCAGGCACAATGGACTATATAAGGGCACCGGCATGGAGGAGCACAACTACATAGAAATTATATGAAGTACATACAGATTAAGATTTTTAAGGACAAGAGTGACAGAATCCAATTTTTATTTTAAATAGATCATTCTGGCAGTGTTGAGGGAAGCATTAGAGGGAATAAGATTAGAGGTAAGAAGCCCAATGAAGAGATACTGTAGTTTACACAAACAATGAGGAGCTGCTGAATTAGGGCTCAGCAATAGCACCAGAGAGGACAGAGCAGATTACAGTCTTGGCTTTCAATATACCAAACTCTCTTAATTTTCCTCCTATCTATTGGTTTCCTTTACTGGTTGTTCCTCTTCTTCCCAACTTTTTAACAGTGGATTGACCCAGGGCTCAGGCCTTGAATCTCTTCTGTTTTCACCTGCTTGTCTTGAAATATCATGTATATGCAGAAAAGGACTCCCAATATGGCACTGTAGGATCAGCACTGGACTAAGAACCACAAAGTCAGCAGTTCAAACACACCAGCTGCTCCTCAGAAACCCAACACAGCAGGGTTGCTATGAGATGTTTAACAACAAAAATATGCTGAAGAATCCCCAGTTTTTATCTGTAGCCCAGATCTTTTTCTCTGCACTTCAGATTCATTTACTCACCTGCCTGCTTGACACTGCCACTTGGATATCTAATGGTGGTGGTTATGTGCCGTGGAGTCAGTTCCAAAAGCATATTAAATTAACATGTCCAAAACTAAACTATTGCAACCCAACCTTAGTGCTCCCATCTTAGTATATGCCATTCCTCTATGGCAAAACAAAACAAAAACACCCTAAATTTAACCTTGACTGCTCCCTTTAACACCCATATTCAATCTGTCAGCATATCTTATTTGCTCTATCCACTTCTCATCATTGAACATTGCTTCCACCAGGTTCTAGCCACCATCCTCTCTTGCTTGTATTATTGCGGTAGGCTCCTGGCTGGTTTTGCTGCCACCACAGCCCATACACCTATAATGTCTTCTCAAGATAGCAGCCAGCATGATCCTTTTAAACCCCATGTCACATCACTCTTTGACTCAAAACTCACCAAAACTACTCCTTCAGAGTAAAAGTCAAAGTCCTTGCAACAGATTCAAAGACCGATAAATTATGCCCTGTCCCCATTTTGTACTTCTGAATTAATCTCCTAGCTGCTCCTTGGAAACCCTATACAGGGTTGCTAGGAGTAGGAAGTGACTCAACGGCACTCAACAATAACAACAAATCCCCTTTGTTCATGGTGCCCTGGTGGTGAAGTAGATTAAGCACTGGGCAATGGCCTCAAAGTTGGTGGTTCAAATCTATCAACAACTCTATGGGAGAAATCAGAGGCTGTCTGCTCACATAAAGATTTGGTCTCAGAAACCCTAAGGACTAGTTCTATTTTGTCCTGTATGGTCACTATGAGCTGACATCACCATAATGACAGTTGACTTTCTGTATTCTTCTTGCTCACTGTTCTAGCCTCATTAAATCCTTAAATATTACAGTTTCTTGAACAATCCAGACACTCTGGTGACTAAAGATCTTTGTGCTGGTTATTTTCTCTGCTTGAATGCCCTTCTTCCAAATAGCTTACTCTCCTCTAAATAATTGTGTAAATGTCCTTCTTCAATGAGGTCACCTTGAGCATCCTACTTAAAATGTGACCTGCATCCCAATACTTTCAATCCCCCAATCTTGCTCTTATTTTGTTTTCTCCATATCATGGCACTGTGGGTTAATGTCCTGGACTGCAATGTTGGTTTGAACCACAAGGTCCGTGGTTCAAGCTCACCAGTCACTCCTAAACAGGATTGCTATGAGTCAGAACTGACTCAGTGGTATTTAAGAACAACATCAACAGATTATATGGGAAGCACGGTGGTTTTGTAGGATAAACACTGGACTGCTAACCACAAGGTCAGCAGTTGACACTCACCAGCTGCTCTGTAGGAAAAAGATGAGTCTTTCTGCTCCCACAAAGATGTACTGCTCCAAAACCCTGTACAGGTTCACGATGAGCCAGAACTGACTGACTCTACTGCATTTAACAACAACTGACTATATATACGTATGTATTTTCACTTTAGACCTAAATGTGTGTGTTTGTATGTAATTTCCCTATTCCTCCCTTCTAGAATCCCTTATTGGGAAATGTTTATTTTCCTGTTTGGTTCGTTAATTTTTGTTTTTGTTTTTTTACTCAAATGTACTTCCAGCACTTAGACAGTGCCCAGCACATAAGTAGGTACTGGATAAATGAATGAATATGAAACAGAACCTTTAAGAGATGAGAAAATAGGGAGTTGCCACCTTAGACAATCCTGAGAAGAAAAAGAGAATTTGAAAAGAAAAGCATTTGCAAGAAAATATATTCAAGGGACAGTTAAATGCAACTTACTTCCTATCATGACAAATTCCCAAGTTACAGCAAATACAAACATGTTCTATGTCTATAAAGCAACTATATATTTTTTCTTGTTGGACACAAAAGAGTGAGTATCACATTGCAAGGTCTACAGCATTGCCATAGTCCCATAACCACCAGGTCCAAATATCCTGAAAACATACACACACGTTTGGTATTGACTTTAATTAAATTTAGGCTAGAATGACATTTCACAATAATCTACAGTGTTTAAGTACACATGCTGCCTGGTTCTACTTACACAAATAATCAAGTCTTATACCTCAATGTCTAATCTGAACATAAACTCGTAGAATGCTAAAGCTTAGAGATCACTTATTCAAACTCTTCATTTTTTACTTACTATTTTCTTTTGTGAGAGAAAAGATGTCTGTTTTTCCAAATTAAAAAATCACTTTTAGAAGTCTATCCCTTTTGAAATGCACATACACAAACACACTTCTTTTAAATATTAAATGTATTTTATCCCTTCCTCAATTTCAAATAGGCATCTGATTTTGTTATGACTCATAAAGCACTTTTCTCTCATGCCTTAATCTTTTCTTTCTCTCTGTAGATAAGAACAGGGTTACATCTTTTATTTGTAGTAAAAGGAAGATGATTTGTTAATCTAAATGGATACCTATAATTTTTGGATTTAGATAGAATACAGACTTCATGAAGTTAATTTAGTTAAAAATTGAATTTAAAGATCTGATACGAGACAGTAATGCTCTGTTTTCTGCTCAAATGGTCATTTTATTAAAAATGTATATTTTTATAATTTCAGTTATTAAACTAAAATATAATAGGAGTAAAGAAAAGGTAAGAGGAACAGATCGTTCTGACATGAGTTATGGTGAATCCATAACATCTATTTTTAGAATTCAAGTTCTTACTGGTTTAACCTACTTTTTCCCACTCTGTCTTCAACTATACACTAAAACAAAATATGGGAGCTACATTTAATTGTTTATTATATCTTATTTAACTTCCATTAATTGAAAAGCAGCAATGAAATTAAAATTAACTTAGTGTTATTGTCAAATATGTTCTGCTGTCTTTCTAGATGGTTCTGTCGGAATCACTTGAAGACCAATTTTATTTCTTCTTGTTAATCTCTTTTCTTTATCTAGATTTTCAGCTTCTTCTGACAATGTTTTCTACTGAAAAAATGCCTTTTAAATTTATATGTGGACAAAGGGAATTATGAGATAATGGAGTTTTTCCATGAGTTTTTGAAGTCCCCCTATATGTATACACACACACACACACACACACATTTCATTTAGAATTGGAATTATCTTTAATTTCGTTATATTTAGAATTACAAAATCTGTCAAGATTATACCCCTCTGTAATATTAAAAAGAAGTCATCTTTTTGTGAGTTGACGTCTCTTTCTTGAATTGAACTGACCCAAAAGATCTCTTGGAAGCCACTGTTTTGATTGGGCCTTTTGTTTGAAGGCACCGTAAAGAGACTAAGACAAGTGTATTACTAAGAGAACATATCTGTGGCCATGTCTACTGACCACAGAGACATGGTTTAAACACATTTTGTTTGGAATAAACCCATGCATGCATGAACTGGAACCCTAGTTGCAATGCTTTTTGACTTACTATCATGTGTTGCCTACAAGAGACATACCTTAGGCATAGAGATAAAAATAGGTTAAAAATCAAAGGATGTGAAAAATATATCGAGCATATAGTAAGCAAAAGAGATCAGGAGTGATAATATTAATCTCAGATAAAATAGACTTTAAGGCAAACTTTGTTATAAAAGACAAAGTAAGATATTATATAACGACTAAAGGGTCAATGAACCATGATAAGTATGTATGCATCCAATGACAGAGCTCCAAAATAACTGAATTGAAAAGAGTAATAGACAGTTCTATAATAATAGTGGTGGTGGTGATTTGTCACCGAGTTGGTTATGACTCAATAACGACCCTGTATAGGGTCTCCAGGGCAGTACATCTTTATGGGAGCAGAAAGCCTCATCTTTCTCCCATGAAGTGACTGGCAGATTCAAACTACTACCCTTGTGGTTAGTAGTCAGTTTGTATTTCAAAACGCTATCAGGATTACAATAATAACAGGAAATTGTAATACACTACTTTCAATGAAGGACCGAAAAACTGGAAAGAAACAGAAATCTAAATAACACAATCAGCCAACTTTATCTCAGATTTTACTGGGCACACTACTCAAAAGCAGCACAGTACAGAGTCTTCTGCAATTCAAAGATCATTCTACAGACTAGACACTGGTTTAGGCTACAAAGCAAGCTTCAATACATTAAAAAAATAAAAAAACATCAAAAGAATACAGAGCATCTACTCTGATCATAATGCTATAAACTAAAAATCAATAGCAGATCGCTGGGAAGCCATCAAGGCAAGAAATCAAGTCCCTTCAGGACAAACCGCCAACCAAGACTGAAACTCAAAGAGAACACATGAGCAGGCATCTAAGTTTACTTGCAACCGTGTTGGTCTACATGTGAGTGGAAGTGAGAGAAAGTCAGTAATTAAGATATGGGCTGAGTTTGACCATGTTTCATAGACTCCTGTAAACATTGAGATGAGAGGGAGAAGAGGAGGAGCTGGTTGGTCCAAAGTTTGGGGAGACTTGGGAATTCCTGAGCCCATGGACACTGACCTAGCCGTGGAGGTCTAGAGCTGAGAGTGAAGTGTGCAAGTGATATGAAGTAGGGGGACATGCACAAGAACGTCCAAACCTGCAGACAGTACTCATTTGACCTAGCTTCAATGACTTGATGGTCAGAACTCGACTAGAGGAAGATAAAGAAATTTGATAAAGGAAGCAAGTGTAAATTGCTATAATCTGATGAACTTGACCTATACAAAAATCACGCAGATTCCTTAACACCAGAAGGACTGGAAGACTTAACACTGTGAAAATATCAATATACCTTTTCCTCACTTATAGATGTGATTAGGTTCCAAAGACCAGGTCATTATGCAAAAATCAGTTTTATATGAAAATGGAGAATATTTTTCCTGTTGTCAGACCATCCACTTGTCAGATATATTTTTTTTAATTGAGAAAGTATGATCATAAAAATAATAACAATTAAGATTTACTGCTTTGCTTTTCACTGTGATAAGTCTAGGTGCCCTGGTAGCATAGTAGGTTACGTGTTGAGCTGCTAATCACTAGGTCAGTAGTTCAAATTCACCACTGTTCTCCAGAAAGAAAAGAAGGGCTTTCTGCTTCCATAGAAATGTATAGCCTCAGAAACCCTCATAGGGTCACTGTGTGTCAGAAGCGACTAGATGGCACACAGCAGCAGTAGCAGCAGTGATAAAGTCTAGTTATGGATTACTCCTCTGTGAGGAGGTTTGAAGGAGGCAAAGCTGTATTAAAACCGAGCTGTGTGACTAGAGGACACAAGGCTTAAATACATCACTTTCTTCCTGTGCTGGGTCAGGGCTTCCCCAGCAGAGATGCCTGCAGGGCTCCACTCTGCTCACCGAAAGATGATCCACATCATGTGACATTTTAAGCAGATACTTGCAACACTTGAGCTTACCACAATAGCAACAGGGAAAAAAAACAAAAACAAAACTCTGTGTATAAATGGACCCAATCAGTTCAAACATGTGCTGTTCAAGGATCAACTGTAAATTATAGTCAGATGTTCAACTGTTCAGGAGGACAGCACTCCTAACCTCCATGTTGTTCAAGGGCAAACTACACTCTTTTCAAAAAATGGCACTGGCAAAACTGAATATTCATTTGCAGATAAATGAAACAGGATGCATACCTCACATCACACATTAAAACTACCTTGAAATGGTTCAAAGACTAAATACCAAACCTAAAACTAAAAAGTTCCTGGAAGGTAACATAGGGACAAAAATAAAGGTACTCATTTATGGCATAACTACTGTCAAGTATAAGTAAAAATGTACAAACAATAGAAGATGAACTAGATAACTGGAACTTACCTAAAATTAAATAATTATACTCCTTAAAAGACGTTAGCAGGAGAGTGAAAAGAAATGTTCCAGAATGGGGGGGGGGAGGGCAATTGGCAAAGACATATCTGAAGAGGGTCTAATCTCTAAAATATATAGAAAATGTCAACAGCTCAACAACAACAGAAAGGCAAACACTCCAATCAAAAAACAGGTGTCATATAATGTTCTATATCCTACTTTGATTGGTATCATCTTGGATCTTAAAAGTTCATGAGCAGCCATCTAAGGCGCAACTGTTGGCTTCTCCATGTGTGGAAGAAAGAAGAGTGATGAGAACTGAAGATCCTTGGAATCAATTAGTCCAGCAGACTGATAGATAGAACATGTGAACATCAGTTTCCATGACTCTGCGACTAGAAGAACTAGATGGTGAAAGAGAACACATTAGAAGGTACCGGAAAAAGTAGAAGAAAATGTGGAACAAAACTAAAAATTATATTTCAAAAACAGGACCAGGTTTACTGGCTTACTGGCCAGAAAGAGACTAGAGGAACGAACCTTAGACTATGGTTCTCAACCACCCTTCAGGTCTAGAAGGGAATTCACCCTCGTGACCCAATTTTCAGCCAAAAGGTGGATAGGTAGGTATATAGGCGGGACAGGAACACTAGTGAGGTGTGCTCACCATGGAATGCTCAGTCATTCAAAATCAAAGGGGCAGCATTTGCCTGGGACAAGGCTGAGAAGGGATGGGAAAGTGGGTAGAGTGGTAGTGGGAGCCACAGGGAAAAGATGGGATGGCTGTTGCTGCAGGGAGGTGATTGCAATCATTGAGATGAAACAAGGTAATAATGCGTTGAATGTAAAACTGATGATCTTGTCTGTAAACCTTTACTCAATTCTCAATAAAAAGTTTTTAAAAAAATGGGTGTCTTAGTTATCAAGTGCTGCTATAACAGACATACCACAAGTGACTAGCTCTAACCAACATTTATTCTATCACAGTTTAGGGACTTAGACGTCTGAAGCCAGGTTGTCAGCTCTAGGGGAAGGCTCTCTCTGTGCTGGCTCTGGGGAAGGATACTATCTCCTTCAGAATCTGTAAGTCCGGTGTTCCTTAGAGATCTCTATTTGTCTTAGCATAACAGGTTACAACTCAGGATCAGGAACAGTTTAGAATATAATGCTTTGGTCAGGAAAGCTTCTCAGCCATGCTCGCAGGCAGGCTACACTTTCTGTTTCTTGGCCCTCAGTCTCTAGGCCCAGCCTGGTCTCTCACCTACTCAGACAATGCCCTGAGGCACCCCACTCTGACAGCAGAGTCCAAAGGTACTCAGCTTTCTTACTCTGTGGCTCTCCACCCACTACACTGTCTCCACTGTTTTTCTGTCTCTAGAGTGTAGGAAGTTCTCAGTCAATTGTCCCCAAAGAAACACTCCAATCCTGGGTCTTCCTTCTTGGTGGTTAGCTCTGCACTCTTTTTATTGTTTTATAACACAAAAGAGATTAACTCAAGATACAACCTAATCCTGTAGCATGTATCCTGTGTCATTATCATAACTGCCTAGAATCCTGCCTCATTAACATCACAGAGTTTAAGATTTACAACCATATCAGACCACAAAATGGAGGATACTTACATAATACTGAGAATCATGTCCTCGTTAAGCTGACACATAATTTGGGAGGTCACAATCCAATTCATAACACTGGGCAAAAGACATTTCACCAAAGAGACATTCAGGTGACTAACAAACACTAAGGAGTTACTCATGATCATTAGCCATTAGAGATGCAAATAAAAATTACAATGAGATACCATCTCACCCTTGCAAAAATAGCAATGATCAACAGCAACAACCAAAATATAAAACAAATGCTAGAAAGACTGTGGGGAGATTGGAACTCATACACTGCTGGTAGGATTGTAAGAATAAAAAACTATAGTACATAGACACAATGGAATACTATGTAACTATAAAGAATAATGATGAGTCCACAAAAATGTGACCTGGAAGAATCTGTAAGTAAAATAAGTCAGTCACAGAAGGACAGAAAGCAAAATTCTTTGAAAGCTATCAGGGATGTTGTTGTTAGGTGCCATCGAGTCGGTACCGACTCATAGTGACCTTATGTACAGCAGAACGAAACACTGCCAGATCCTGGGCTAACCTCACTACTGTTACCACACTTGAGTCCATCAATACTGCCACTTGGCCAATCCATCTCGTTTGGGGTCTTTCTCTTTTTCTCTGGAGGGAGATATCAGGGAAAGTCGTTTACTAGATAGTTAGTCATTGTTGTTAGGTGGCATTGAGTGGGTTCTACTCATAGTGACCCTATGCACAATAAAATGAAACACTTCCAGTCCTGCATCATTGTCACAGCATTGTTATATTTGAGCCCATTGTTGATGTCACTGTGTCAATCCATCTTTTCCATTGACTCTCAAATTTACCATGTCTTAACAACATGTTCAAAGTATGAGACATAATATCTTGCCATCCTCGCTTCTAAGCAGTATTCTGGCTATACCCCCCC
>NW_006408569.1:5321066-5323193 GCF_000296735.1 Chrysochloris asiatica | reverse complement strand
CCTTTCTCTCAGTTGGTATTTTGAGCTATTACATCCATAAGTATAGGTCAAGTTCATCAAATTGTAGCAATTTACACTCGTTTCTTTTATTAAAAAAGTTTGTTTGTTTGTTTGTTTTTATCAGAAAGGAGTCAGTTCCAACCCATAGCAATACTACACAGGGTTTCCAAGGAGCAGCTGGTGAGCTTGCACCAATTGACTTTGCAGTTCAAATGACCTTGCAGTCCAGTGCATTAACCCACAGCGCCACACCAGGATACTACAACAAAGTTCAATGGTAAAAGTTCCTTTGAGGTTAGTGTACTAGAGAATCGGAATTCATAGGAAGAAATATTTTAAGTTCTATTATATTAAAATGCATTGGTCAGTCTTGCACTTTATATGGGTCCTTTAGCCCAGCAGGACTTTAGAACATCATGCATTGATCACTTGACAAATACTGGTTCACTGAGTTATGCAGAACTTCCAAATATGATGAAAGTCATTACTTAATATTTAAAAGCCCATTAATTAATATCCCAGCTGATTTCATCAGAAAAGTCTATACGTATTTGGAAGTTCTCAAGTTCACAGTAGCACATACACCATTTCAAAAATTCTAATTTTTGCTTCAAAGTTCAAGTTTTATCATTGGTAACAAATACTGTCAGTTGTTTTCCTTAAAGTGACTGGCTCATTTTATTTGTGAGAAAATGGCTGCCAAATACCCAAGTCTGAATTATTATAATTTGTTGCTCTTTCAACTAAAATTGGAGTTCCATGAAAAAAAGCTGCCAGTACAGTTTGCAACTCAACCATACAAATGCTTTACTTTGCAACACCATCATACTTTGGTACTCATCAGAAGTGCTTTATAATACTTTCAATTTTGCTACACATAATATTAAAAAGATGTATACACAGGGTCAAGGTCTAATAAAATAATACAATTGACCCTTAACAACACAGGCTTGAACGCACAGGTCTACTTATACATGGATTTATTTCTTAGCAGTCCACGACATATTTAATATTCTTTGCCAACATAATTCAAAGCCATCAATTCTTCTTTGGTCTTCCTTATTCATTTTCCAGCTTTCACATACCTGAGGCAATCAAAAATACCATTGTTTGGGTCAGAAACACCTTAATCCTTAAAGTGACATCTTTAATTGCTTTTTAATACATTAAAGAGATCTTTTGCAACAGATCTGGCCAATACAATAAGTCATTTGATTATCTTGACTGCTGCTTCCATGGGTGTTGATTATGGATCCAAGTAAAATCAAATCCTTGATAATTTCAATCTTTTTTCCATTTATCATGCTGTTACTTACTGGTCCAGTTGTGAAGGTAATTTTTTGTTGTTGTTGTTTTGTTTTGTTTATGCTGAGGTGTAATCAAAACTGAAGGCTGTGGTCTTGGATCTTAATTAGTAAATGCTCCTCTTATCTTTGCTTCCAGCAAACAATAGGTCATTTGCATGTTAAATAGTCTTCCTTCACTGACTTGGTAGCTTACAACCACCATCACCACCATGGCAAAATGGAGTCCAGGTATGGTGCTGTAGGATCAGCACTGAATTGCTAACCACAGGATGGGTGGTTCAAACCCACCAGCCACTCCTTGGAAACCCTATGCAGGGTCGCTATGAATCAGAACGGACTAGATGACATTTAGCAGCAACAATGGTGAAATACTGAATGATACAGAAAGTATCAAAAGAAGATGGAAAGAATACAGTCAGTATGTCAAAAAGAATTGGTCAAAACTTGGCCATTTCAGGAGGCAGCATATGATAAAAATCAATGATATTGACGGAAGAAGTCCAAGTTGCATTGAAAGTAGTAGCAAAAAACAAGGATCTAGGAACGGACATAATACCAATTGAGATGTCTGAACAAACAGATGCAATACTAGAAGCACTCATTCCTCTGTGCCACGAATTTCAGAAGACAGCTAGCTGGACAACCAGCTGGCAGAGATCTGCATTTGTGCCCATTCTAAAGAAAGGTGATCCAACAGAATGCATAAATTATCAAACAATAGCATTAATATCACATGCAGAATCACTATTTGTGTTGCTGAAAAAGGGTATTTGCAATGGATAAGTCTTTGGTCTTGCAAAATTATATCATGCCATCTCAC
>NW_006408569.1:5319051-5320516 GCF_000296735.1 Chrysochloris asiatica | reverse complement strand
TTAATCTTTTTGCATTTCATTTAATTTTTGATGACTTCCAATTTTCCTAGATTCATACTTCATATATTTCATACTTTTTAGTGGTTGTCTGCAGTTGTTTCTTCTCATTCTGAGGTGGGCCACATCAGGCAATGAAGGTCCTGAAAGCTTTGCTCCATCTACATCATTCAGGTTGACTCTACTTTGAGGAGGCAGTTTTTCTCCTACTGAGGGTGCCTGCAAACCTGCGAAGCTAACCTTCTGGCACTATATCAGATAATGTTCTCCTGCTATTCATAAGGTTTTAACTGGCCATATTTTTTAGAAGTAGATTGTTAAGTCCTTCTTCCTTGTCTGCCTTAGTTTGTAAGCACTGCTCAAGCCTGTCCACCATGAATGGCTATGTTGGTATTTGAAACACCAATGGCGTAACTTCCATGCACTATATATCCTTTCCTAATTGAGCATTCAGTAGCTCTGGTAGCGTAGTGGTTACATATCTGGCTGCTATCCTCAGGGTCAGCAGTTTGAAACTACCAGCTATTCCATGGGAGAAAAATGAGGCTTTCTGCTCCTGTAACGATTTACAGCCTTGAAAACCCTGTACAGGATTGCTACGAGTTGGAAGCAACTCCACAGCACATAACAACAACAATTGAGTATTAACGTATAAAATCTCCTTATTCTATACTCATTTAGAGTTTAAACACATGTAATTCAGCATCTTCTACTAGACAGGGATTTAATGAACATTTTGTGAGAACATCTGTTTGTTATTTATCTTTGTCTCATTTTACACATCAGCAAATCCCAGTTTACCACCAGGACAGAATAAAAGTCACCATTTCATTATACAGGGTTCCTAATTTTAAACTTCAACTGGAAAAAGGGACGCAATCATCAGCACTGTATTCTACCTAACGTTACACAGAAGAAGTACAAGGATACGGAAGTACAAAGGGGAAATGATTATATAATTAATTCCTTGAACATACACTTAACCGACAGTTACTGTGTTTTAGTGTTTCAGTAAGTGCTAAGAAGAATTAAAAAGGTGTTCTGTCTTCCTAGAAGGGCCTTTTAGTTTGGCCCTCTAGAGTTTATGTCCAAAAAAAAGGAGGGGAGGGGATGGTTCTAAGTGAACTTGTTTCTCTATGTTCTACAGAGAGAAGTTTGACAAAGAAACAACACTTGGGCTTATCAAGGATTGTCATTGGGGATCTGACTCATAGCAACCCTCTATAGGGTTTCCAGGCAGCAGCTAGTGAGTTTGAACTGCTAACTCTGTAAGATAAATCTTTGAAAATTTTGAACACAAGAAGAATGACTGGCTATAGTTCTTCAATATTCTTATCCTGTTGCATGAAGCTATTGAGTGGCAAATCTAAGAGGTACTTCAAAAAGTTTGTGGGAAAATTCTATGATCTTTTAATTCCATTTGTCCATGAATTCTTTAAGTCCTCTTATATGAACTCTCACTCTTTAT
>NW_006408569.1:5299695-5317570 GCF_000296735.1 Chrysochloris asiatica | reverse complement strand
AGTTGCCTTACAAATTTCTTGGCATAGATGAGTGAGTGCCTCCTCTGCTGCCTCACTTTCCTGAAAGATTACAATTTTTATTCCATCAATTCCTGGTGCCTTGTTCTTTGCCAATTCCTTCAACACATCTTGGACTTCTTCCTTCAGTATCATTGGCTCTTGATCATATGCTACCTCTTGAAACGGTTGAACATCAACCATTTCCTTTTGGTACAGTGACTCTGCATTCCTTCCATTTTCTTTTGATGCTTTCTGCATCATTCAACAGAGAATCCTTCAATAACCAAAGTCGAGGCTTGACTTAGTCACCAGAAATACCCAGTACCATGAACTAAGGCTAGTACAAAGCAGACAAAGAATGTGGCCAGTTTAGACAGAGTGATTAAGGTCATTTCTGGACAGCATATCTATCATAATCTACTTGCAAATGTTATACATTTTAAGGTAGGTAATAATATAAAGTAAAATTTCAATGAAAACAGTTGTTATTGTTGATTTTAACCAAGATCCAGATATATTATCCTATATGACATAGAGAATATTGAAGAAATAAGAAAAGCACAGAGTGTGTGTGTTGGGGGGGAGGGAGGTAGAATTCCCCACTGAATAAATTTCATCTTGTCTAGGCGGGTCTGGTGAAAAGAGATGGGGAAAAGATTCTTATGATTCAATAGTGAGTAATTGTTATCATGACTAATTGAGACTGTCACAATTGTAAAGGTCGAAGTTTTGTAACAAAAACGGGGGAGTATTTAATCTTACAGTCCAGAAACAAAGGACCCTAAGACAATCAAGGGAGAAGAGCACAAGTGGAATGCCAGACCTTATCCAGAGAAGCAGCAATACCAGAGATGGAGGCAGAAATGTGGACATGGAGAGAGGGAGCAGCTGAGGGAAAGAGGGGACTGAAAGTTGGCATCCGGGAGGCAGACTTGCAGAATGTGTCCTTTGGTGGTATAAATTGTTATATATGCCTGAGTGTTATTTAAAAAAAAAAAAAAGCTAAAGTGGATAGAGAGAAATACTGTTATCTGATGGTCCATGGAAGGGATTATAATCATTGTTATGAAACAATGTGTATGATTTGTTAAATGTAAAACTTTTGATCTGCCCTGCAAGCTTTTACTCAATCCATAATAAAAACCTTAAAAAAAAAAAAAAGCAAAATAAAAAAACAAAAAAAGAGATCATCAATCAATACAGAATTTCTAATTGGTACAACTATATGGCAAAGGTATTTTGAAGTTGAGAAAAGTCCCCCAGAGCCTTTTCCTTCTCATGCATTTCAAACAATCTCAAATAATCTGCTTGAATTTAAACTGTGCAGGATCACTGAGGGTAGCACAGGTCTTTTCTCCTTAATCTCAACATTGTCTTCATTGGGTTCCTTGTGGCTGATGGATTAAGCAAATTGCAAATACAGGAGAAGCTGTTCTAAGTCATTTTCTGTTTTCTTCAGTATTAGTTTTATTTTGAAAGGCAAAAGCATTTAAGATATAAAAAGTCCTTTTAGGTTGACAAAAATAAAATTCTTATGGATGATATAGCAGACATTTTTTATTTATCTTAGTGATCCTCTACTGGTTTATCAATTGACAATCCTATCAGAATCACCAAAAGACTATTTTCAAACTATGTCTCCCAAAATTCTGCTATTTTATTATTTCCCGAAGGTGGCATATATCCCCTCTTTACTTGTTTCGTGGCTCTGTGGGTTAATGCATTGGACTGCAAAGTAGGTTTGAACAGTAAGGTTGGTAGTTCAAGCTCACCAGTCTCTCCTCAGAAACCCTATACTGGGTCACTATGGGTAGGAACCGACTTGACAGCACTTCACAACACAACAGCAGCCCTGGTAGCACAGTAGATAATGAGCTAGGCTGCTAATCTCAAGGTCAGCAGTTCAAATTTACCAGTCGCTCCATAGATGAAAAATGAAGCTTTTGGCTCCCATAAAGATTTACATTCTCAGAAACCCTAAACTGGATTTCTATGAGTTGGAACTGACTCCACAGCACACCACCACTACCAGCAGCAGCAGCAGCAGCAGCAGCAGCAGCAGCAGCAGTCTAGATTGAGCATTTGCCAACTACTATCTACCTTCATTACTCATCTCTCTTTGCATAGCAATGCATCAATGCTAAGGGGAACAATAAAGGCAGGACACAAAAGACAAGAAGAAAGGAATAAGGAAAAGGAGAATTTGAACACACACACACACAAAGCTAGAAGCAATATACAATGTCAGCCTTCTAGTTATTAAGCTTTAAAATCCTGATTGAGTGCTCTTCATTCTTAAGGCCTAGCTTCTATTCTCCATACTCTATGCAGCATGTTAAGCTATGTTTTTGCCATGTTCTAGAATAGTAAATATGGAATCCTGGTGTGCTGTAGGCTAAGCACTAGACCATAAAGTCAGATTGAACTATAAGGTCGACAGTTCAAACTCACTAGCTACTCCTCAGAAACTCTATATATGGACACCATGAGTCAAAACCAGCTCGACAGCAATAACAACAACTAAATGGTAAACACTGTTCTCCATCTGTCATTGGGAAACACACATGACTTGCCACTTTGTCACCATCTGAGGCATTGGGTATGAGAGAATTAGAAAGGCTCTGCTGGAAAACTGACTCTTTGATGGTAAAGGATGGGAAGAAAGAACAGAGACCAATAAACAAGTCTTGCTAGGTTAGCAGCACAGGCGATCACAACAATACAGGGAGTTAGGTCAAAATATGGAAATCATGTGGAGTTGCAGCTTAACAATCAAGAAGCTGATGCAGAAACCAGTGTCTCATAATACAGCAGAGAGGAAGAGAAGCAGAGAAAAACAGATTATAAACACTCCTTTCAAACTGAAATCTTTGAACAAACTGATGCAGCACTGCAGGCAATCACTCATCTATGCCAAGAAATTTGGAAGACATTGGCCAACAGACTGGAAGAAATCCGTAAGTGTGCCCATTCCAAAGAGAGGTGACCCAGTAGAAAGCAGAATTCATCAGACAATATCATTACTATCCCAGGCAAGCAAAATTTTGCTAAAGATAATTAAAAAACAATTGCAACCACACGTTGACAGACACCTTCCAGAGGTTGGAACCCAAATTCAGAAGAGGATGTGGAAAGAGATGTCTTTACTCACGTCAGATAGATATTGGCTGAAAGCAGAGAATTACAGAGAGATGTTTATCTATGCTTTATTGACTACACAAAGGCTTTCCATTGTGTGAATCATGACAAGCTACAGACAGAATTGTGGAGAATGAGTATAGTATTATGGAACAGCTAATTGTACATAGACCAAGAGGCAGTTGTTCGAGCAGAACTAGGGAACACTGAATGGTTTAAAATTAGGAGAGGTGTGTGCCAGGGTTGTATTCTTTCACCATACCTATTCAATCTGTATGCTGAACAAATCATCCAAGAAGCTGGATTATATGAAGAATAAGGATTGGAGGAAGATTCATTAACAACCTGTGATATGCAGATGATACAACATTGCTTGCTGAAAGGGAAGAGGACTTACAGATGAAGATCAAAGGCCACAGCCTTCAGTGTGGGTTGAACCTTAATGTAAAGAAAACAAAAAGCCTCACCACTGGGTCAATAAATACCATCCATATAAATTGAGAAAGACTTCCTTTTGCTCAGATCAACCATCAACACTCATGGAAGCAGCAGTCAAGATATCAAATGACATATTGCATTAGCCAAATCTGCTGCCCAAGACCTCTTTAAAGTGCTGAAGAGCAAAGACATCAGTTTGAGGGCTAAGGTACGCCTGACCCAAGCCATGGTATTTTCAATAGCCTCATATGCATGTGAAATTTGGGCAATGAATAATGTAGATGCTAGAAGAATTGATGCATTTGAGCTATGGTGTTGGAGGAGAAGAAAATGTTAAAAGTACCATGGACTGACAGAAGATCAAAGCAATCTGTGTTGGAAGAAGTACAGCCAGAATGCTCCAAGGTGGCGAGACTTTATCTCCCACCCTTCAGACATATTGCTGGAGGGACCAGTCCCTGTACAAGGATTTCATGTTCAGTAAAATGGAGGGTCAGAGAAAAAGAGGAAGACTCACAATGAGAAGGATTGGCACAGTGGCAGTAGTGATGGGCTCAAATGTAACAATGATTGTGAGGTTAGCACAGGACCAAGCAGTGTTTTGTTCTGTTGTGTATGCGTTCACTATGAGTAGGTACCAACTTGATGGCATGCAACAACAACAAAGCTGTTAATGAAGTCCTGGTGTGGCACTGTAGGATATGCACAGGACTGCTAACCATAAGGTTGGTGTTTCACACCCACCAACCACTTCTCAGAAACTCTATACATGGTTGCAATGAGTTGGAACAGACTGGACAGCAGTTAACAACATCAACAACAATAAAGCTGTTCATTTAAAAAAATCATGATTATTTTCCAACATTTGAAAGACTACTATGTGGGAGAGTGTGGGTTTAGGGGTGGGTGAGGTTGCTTGGGTATGCAGAGTGTGTTGCAGTGAATTATGTTTCTTCTAGCCATATTCTTTGTAAACTCCCACCAAACAACGTTTTCCTGATGGGTCTGAGTATGAAAAGGTGAGGGAACATGCTGATGGGTTCTATGATTCAGTTGTGAGACATATTCAACAGGGCTAATTGTGATTGGTCACTTTTGCCATCCTGCTGGGTATAAAATATGCCATCTCAGCAGCAGGAAGAGGGCATCTCACTACCATCAAGGAGGGAGAGCCAGGAGGAGAGCACATCCTTTGGATCCTGAGATTCCTGTGCATTGAACTTCTTTGACCCAGGAGAGAGCTGTGACATCAGAGGAGTAGCAACAGCAGCACCAAGAACCAGTGTGCAAGACAGAGCAGTGGACTTCCCACCCCCACCCCAGGGCACGTCAAGAAGAGTGACTTTGGGAAGGAGGCTTGCTTGCAGAGTGGAGTGCCTCCAGGCACTTAGTTCAGGAATTAGGCTTGCTGATCCATGGAGCTAGAGCCTAGTGCCTTCAAGCTGAGGCTTATGGTGGGCTTTGTTGCTCAGGCTGAGTGTCTGCCAGTAGGCATGACTGAGGAGAGACTGTCCTGATTGGAAAAAAGTGGGCCCAGAACATTTCTGGCCTTGAATTGTAACATGTTAGCTTCCCTAATAAACTCAACCGAGAGTATGGTGTTTGAGTTCTGTGTGGCCATTGCAATGAATTACCGAGCTCAGATGAACTGAGTGCTTGGGAGGGATGGTTGGTACCATTATTATTATTATTATTATTGCAGAGAGGCATCAAAATACACAACTTCAAAGGCTTTGATTCAAATTTATTTTGTGTGAATGGCACTATGGCAAGGAGCCATGTGGAAGGAAAAGGGAGAGATATTTTGACTTCTTTATGCAAACATTCAATAATTGGAACTATCCAGAGTTCAAATGTCCGATCTCATTGAAGTGTACATGCATGAACTGGATGACCGCTAAGGATGGCATTGATGGGTTCACAGAACACAATGTGTATGTGTATGGCAGGCACAGGGAAGCTCAACTGGATCATCTTTACGGTCCCGACAATTTGAAAAGATTCTCTTAAAAAGTACAACTTTCATCTACAAATCTTTTCCTCCTTGTTAATCATTTCCTCTATTAAAAAAAGTACAACTTTCCCCTACAAACCCTTTTTCACATTCTTAATCATTTCCTCATTAGCCAGTAATAAATGAGTATTTATCTACTCCCATTATATTTCCATAAGCCCCAGTATGAAAGAATAAAACTTGATACTGTAGCTTAGGGCATTTTCATATTTTTATGCTGCCTCTGGATCAGCCATTTAGCAATGGGCCCATCTACTGGAATTCTCTTTTTTCTGTGTGCAGCTTTCAGGGCAATACTTCATAAATGTAAATAAGGATAGTATCTCCCATTGTACTTAATAATGGTAATAGTTAAGCCAATGAATATAAATCATTCTGGACTCGATCTTTACTCTTTCCATCCTTTTCTGTCTGTTCAGCAGGGATGGAATATGCAGGCTAATTTTTACAAGTTGCCTTCCAAGCTACAGAATGAACTCTTTGGCTGAAGGTTTCTAAAATTTTGGCCTGAATCCACAAATGCCATAAGAAATTGGCACTCAATCCTGCAATGCTTTTCTCTCTGTCAATAATTTTAGCTTGGGATCATAAAGTAGAATAATTTGGAAGTGATCCATTATGATCTAGATTTATAACCTCATGGGGCAGAAGTCCTCTACTCCATTTTACCCTTTAGAAATACAGGGAATGATTCTATACTGGAAAAGTGATATGCAGATACTATGAGAAAAGCTAATTATCCATCATGTATTTCACAACAAGGGACAGTTTAGTATCTGGGGAGGGGCAGTTTAAGACGAATTCCCTGTGGATCAGAAATAGCTAAACAGCTTCCAGGCATGTACTTCTCTCATTAGATTGACCAAGTACTGGCAACACATATAGTAGGTGCTAGTGCTAATGCAAGTCCTGGTGTGGTGCTGTGGGTTAATGCGCCAGACTGCAAAGCCATTTGAACTGCAAGGTTGTGGTTCAAGATCACCAGCTGCTCCTCGGAAACCCTATACAGGGTCACTATGGGTTGGAACCTACTCAATGGCACTTAAGAACGACAATAACAACAGTGCTGATGGGCTTATCCTGGCTCAATGACATCTTAGGAAGCGTACACAAGAAACCAATATCAAAGTTCTCTGTCCATACTGTTCAAAAATCTCAAATTGAAAACATCTGTAATAAAACTGTATTCATCATCCAGCCAGTACACCAGAGCCTTACTATAAATCCCAACCTCGGGGTTCATGCCTTGGAACTGTGCTCTAATGTTCTCACATGGCCATTCTGTTACTTCCAGAAATAAATCCCTGTGCAGAAGGGCCAAGAAGGGCAACACCATAGATCAAATTCCATGTTAGAGAGAGATTCTTCACTACAGCTTGTGCTTCATCTGGTCTTAATGTGAGGTCAACAAAGGAAATTTTCTGGGGAATTCATTACTCAGTGTGTATGGAGGGATTCTTTTCATTTTAAATAGCTGTGATTATGTGATAAGTGACTATGTGACTATGCTCCTCGCACTTAAATTCCTTAATGCTATCCCAGATTAATTCCTTTACCTTCCTGTAAAGATCTCATCAAGCACATGGGAGGACACTCAGATACCACTACCTGGGAGAGAAAAAGAAAATACTAAGATCTTTAACTCATTTTTCCAATGGTCATATTTCTGCCTGTGCCTATCCCTTGTACTGCTGGATTGAGGGGGAGAGAAAGGAATAGCCAGAAACATCACCATAGAAAGCTTGCAAACCCGTCTTCAGCCTATAACTAATTGTTGTTGTTGTTGTTATGTGCCGAGGAGTCGGTTCTGACACATAGCAACCCTGTACAGGGTTTCCGAGGCTGTAAATCTTTATGGGAGCAGAAAGTCTTTTCTCCTGCAGAACAGTTGGTAGGTTCGAACTGCTGACTATGAGATTAGCAGCCTGATTTATAGCCACTGTGCTACCAGAGCTCCTTGGAATACCTAGAATGAGGCTAGAACTTGCCCAATGAAAGAGGCTTCCTGAAGAGCCTTTGCATTGCATAAGACCATAGGTGGAATCCTGATCTCCATCCAGAATCTTCTGAGGTGGGAAATTTCCACTTGAAAAGACAAGCAGAAGGATGAATGTAAGGCTGATGCTCTCCCATGTAAACTATCACTCAATTCACAATAAAAAACCTTTAAAAAAAGACAAGCAGGCCAGCCTGGAACAGCTAGAGAAACAGAAGATACTTATTGAAAGAAAGACCAGCAGTGAAAATAAAAAACAGTAATGGCAATCTGATTGACTACTACAAGAACAAGCAATTTGCTCCCTGGGGAACCATCAAGGCAAGCAATCAAGTCCCCTCAGGGCAAACCCCCTTCCAATAATGAAACTCAAAGGGAATACAGGAGCAGGTATGTAATCTTGCTGGTGACCATGCTGGTCTACCGATAAGGGGAAGTGGGGGGGGGGGGAACAGCAATGAAGCTGTGAGCTAAGTCCGACCACATTCAATAGACTCCTGTCAATCTGGATCATGACCTGGTTGGGCGGCAGTATAGTGAGACCTGGGGACTCTGAGCCCATGGACAGGGACATGGCCACAGAGGACTAGAGTGGAGACTGAAGTGTCCAGATGATATGAAGTGAGGGGAGATGCACAAGAACACCCATACTTGCAGATAGCACCCATTTGACCTAGTTTCAATGGCTGGGTAATCAGAACTCGACTAGAAAAGTGTAATTCACTACAATTTGATGAACTTGACTTATACTTATGGATGTAGTAGCTTACAAGAGGGATTGGATCTTTACAGCAAGGATTATTCCCACCCCCTCTGTACAGAGGGTTGACAAGAATGGGCAACTTATACATTGGCTACCCAAAATGGAGGGGCTACAAAGGCATGAAATGACTGGTTTACAAGTTTTCAAGAGGGATCCTAGTTCCAGAGGGTGTGGGGGAAGGTAGAATCTCCACCGAGTAACCACTCAGTTCCAACCTGCCTAGACAGGACTGGTAAAAGGAGATGGGGATAAGACTATTGTGGTTCAATAGTAAATAATTGCTATCAGGACTGACTATGAGGGTTAGAAATGTAAAGGCAGATGTTTTGTAACAAAAGGAGTGGAGTGGTTGATCTTGCCATCCAGGAGCAGAGAATCCTGGGACCATCAAGGGAGAAGAGCAGAGTGTGGGACCCTATTCAGAGAAGCAGCGATGCCAGAGATGGAGACAGAGATGATGACGTGGAGAGATGGGAATCTAGACTCAAGGAGGGAGAGGGGCTGTGTACTGATGGCTGGGGGGCTGGCGTGCAGGGTGTACCCTTTGGTTGTTAGAATGGTTATATATTCCTAAGTGCTTCGGTATACATCCAAAAAACAAAACAAAACCAGAGGGATTGGAAGCAAATGTTGTTGAATGATGATGCATGGAGGGGATTATAATCATTGCAATGAAATGAAATATGATAGGATGAATGTAAAGGTAATGCTCTCCCATGTAAACTATCACTTAATTCACAATAAAAACTTAAAATAATAATAGTAATAATTTTGAATTTTATTCCACATTTTCTCCCACTCTACTCTATCTGGGACTTTCTAATGTAATCCATTTCAGAGAATTTGGTAGTGGTAGCTGGGTACTATCCAGTTCTGTTCTTGGAGTCATGGAGGCTGATGTTCATATGTTCTATTAGTCAGTAAGACTAATTGAGTCTAAACATCTTCAAGTCTCATCACTTTTCTTTCTTCCACATGTGGAGAGACCAATAGCTGTACCTTAGATGGCAGCTCGTGAACTTTTAAGATCCTAGATGCTACTCACCAAAGTAGGCTGTAGAACATTGTCTTTGTAGACTGGTATGCCAATTGACCATGGTGTCCCCTGAGACAATGACCCTGAATCCCCCCAGAAACTCATTGGCTTAAGATGTTTGATCATCTCTAAGAAGTTTTCATCATTTGTACGCTATAAGCTCCACCACAATCATAGTCGTGTTTGCAGGAAAGCTAAATATGCATGTATGCAAATAGTTTCAGGACATTATTTGTGAGTATACCCCCCCTCTTCCTCCCATACCCACTCAGCCATGTCTCTATCCATGTATCTACCTGAAGGTTCCCAGATTGTGTATACATCACAATTTCCTCTAGCCCCTTTAGCCCTTGCATACCTCCCTGTGACTTCACCTGTCTTCATAATTCTTTTGCCAATCTCCTTCTTCTTATATATTGCCCTCCCCCTTCTTGTACCTTGTCCTCAACATCACCTGAGTTAACATGTGTCTACCCCCTTGTCCTCCAGCCTCTGGTAACCTTCAGAGAATGTTTATTTTAGTATAAAAACCTTTTCTTAAGTCCTTACAATACCGGTTTCATACAATATTTGTCCTTTTGCGATTTACTAATTTCACTCAGCATAATGTCCCAGTTTCATCCATGTTATGCAGTATTTCACAGATATGTCATTATTCTTCAACATTGCATACTATTCCATTGTGTGTGTGTATCAGTTTGTTACCCATTCCTCAGTGGATGGATATTTATGCTGTCTCTTTCTTTTTGAAATTGCAAACATTGCTGAGATGAATATCACTGTGCATATGTCTACTCATGTCCTGGCTCTTATTTCTTGTTGATATATATCAAGAAGAGGAATTGTTGGGTCATATGGTATTTCTATTTCCAACTTTCTAAGGAAGTGCCACATCATTTCCCACAGTGTAGGAGGGTCTCAGTCTCTCCATACTCTCGCCAGCATTTGTTATTTTCTGTTTGTTTGTTTTTTTTAACTTTGTGATTATTGCTAATGTGAGATGATATCTCATTGTTGTTTTGATCTATATCTTTAATGGCTAATAATCATGAACATTTCTTCATAATTTTGTTGGCTGCCTGAATGTCTTACACAGTGAAGTGTTTGTTCATGTCTTGTGCCCATTTTTTAATTGGTTTGTTTGTATTTTTCTAGTAGAGGTATTGTAGTTTTCTATAAACGTTAGAGATTAGTCCCTTGTCTGATATGTCGAGGACAAAAATTTTTTTTCTCAGTCTGTAGGTTTCTTTTTTACTCTTTTGGCAAAATCTTTTGATGCACATAAGTGTCTAATTTTTAGGAGGTCCCAGTCATCTATTTTGTCTTGAAATGTTTGTGTGTTTTTAGTAAAGTTTGACAGTATATTTGTGCCATGTATTAAAACATCTAGGTTTATCCCTATTTTTTTTATTTATGATAGTTATAGTTTTAGGTTTTACATTCAGGTCTCTAATCCACATTGAGTTTTTGTATATGATGTGAGATGCTGGCCTTGTTTCATTCATCTGCAAACAGATTTCCAATTTTGTCAGCACTGTTTGTTGAAGAGACTATCTCTTTCCCATTTAATGTGTTTTGGCTTTTTGTTAAAGATCAGTTGATTGTATGTGGAAGGATTTACTTCTGGATTCTCAATCTATTCCTTGAGCTATGTATCTTTCATTGTACCAGTGCTGGGCTGTTTTGACCACTGTGACTGTGTAGTAAGTTTTGAAACCAGGGAGCAAGAGGCCTCCAATTTTGTTCTTCTTAAGCAGTGCTTTGCTTTTCTCTTTCTTTTCCATGTAAAGTTAATGATCACTTTTTCCATCTCTTTAAAGAATGATGTTGAAATCTGGATTGGGATTTGCTATATCTACATAGATTGCTTTGGGTTGCATTGACATTTTTACAATGTTAAGTCTTCTTATCCATGAGTCTGGTATATTCTTCCATTTTTGTAAATCTCTTTTGGTTTCTTGCAGTGTGTTTTATAGTTTTCTTTGTATATGTCTTTTGTTTCTCTGGTTAGATTTATTACTAAGCATTTTATCTTTTGGATGGCTATTATAAATGGTATTGCTTTCCTAATTCCCTTTTTGTTGTTGTTGTTAAGTGCCGTTGAGTCAGTTCCGACCCATAGCGACCCTATACAGGGTTTCCAAGGGTGTAAATCTTTACAGGAGTAGAAAACCTCATCTTTCTCCCACAGAGCGGCTGGTAGTTTTGAACTGCTGACCTTAAGGTTCGCAGCCCGATTCGTAACCACTACGCTACCAGAACTCCTTAATTAGAGCTGTCTTAATTATGCCAACTCTCTTCTGTATATTGATCTTATACTCTAACACTTTGCTGAATCTTTCAATGAGTTCCAATAATTTTCTTGCTGAGTCTTTTGGATTTTCTCTGTATAGGATCATATCATCTGCAAATTGAGTTCTACTTCTTCTTTGCCAATTTGAATGCCTTTAGTTTCCCTTTCTTGCCTTATAGCTCTAGCTAAGACTTCCAACACAATATTGAATAGGAATGGTGAAAAGGGCATCCTTGTCCGGTTCCTGTTCACAAAGGAAATGAAAAGGCCTCTTTAAAGGGTTAAAAAACAAAGATGTCACTTTGAGGACTAAGGTACACTTGACCTAAGCAATGGTATTTTTAATAGTCTCATATGCATGTGAAAGTTAGGCAATGAATAAAGAAGACCAAAGAAGAATTGAATTGATGCCTTTGGATCATGGTGTTGGTAAAAAATACTGAATATGCCTATCCAAATCTGTTTGGGAAGAAGCATAGCCAGAATTTTCCTTAAAAGTGAGGCTGTTTCAAGTACATTGTACATGTCATGAGGAGGGAACAGTCCCTGGAGAGGGATATCATTCTTGGTAGAGTAAGGGTCAGTGTAAAAGAGGAAGACCCTCAATGTGATGGGTTGGCACAGTGGCTGCCGCAATGGGTTCAAACACAGGTACAATTGTGAGAAGGATGCAGGGATAGAAAGTGTTTCATTCTGTTGTAAATAGGGTTGCCATGAGTCAGAATCAGCTTGGCAGCACCTAAGAACAACCACCCTTTTTTTTTCAGTATAGTCTAACTTAATTGCAGATTATTGTCATTTTATTAAATATGGATTGCTATGATTATTTTGTGTTCTTCATATACCTTATCACAAATTGAAAAAATCTAGACTAAACAATTTCCACTGAATGAATTGAGTAAATTTCTGTGATTTAGCAGAGTGTATAGGAGTCCTGGTGTGGCACTGTAGGCTAATGCGTCAGACTGCAAAGTCGTTTAAACTACAAGGTCAGTGGTTCAAGCTCACTAGCTGCTCCTTGGAAACCCTATACAGGGTCCCTATGAGTTGGAATCCACTCGACAGCATTTCACAACAACAACATAAGAATTGTAGTAGTTTGCAGTTTCTGTTTCATCTCCAAACCAAAGAGAGGATTTGGGAAAATACCAATTTGTTTGGCAGTAAGTGATAGCATTTTACTGTAGGGGACGGGAGTGATAATTACCAGAAAATATAAAGATTCTAAACAAGTCTTTCTTTATACCTTCCTAATCAGAAGATTGAATTGGACACATTCCAATTCCTGGTTGGTATTTAGTCAACACAGGAACTGTTTTCGTTAGAGATTTTTGTGAGAGAATATCCTAAAGCTGAAGAACTTTTCCTTCCCTCTCCCTTTCCTTTCCCCACCCTCTTCCCCATCCCTCCCCTCAATACACACACATACAGAAAAGAAAACCATTCACAATTACAGGGAATGTAGGCTTTGGAGTCTCAAGTCAGAATTGTAGACAAGTTGCTGTTGTTGTTGAGTGCCATTGAGTCAGTTCTGATCAATGGCAACCCTGTATAGGGTTTCCATGGCAACCCTGTATAGGCTTTCCAAGGAGCGTTTGGTGAACTTGAACCTCCAACCTTGTGGTTCAAATAACATTGCAATCCAGCGCATTAACCCACAGTACCATACCAGGATAGAACAAGCTAGTAGTATGTATGTGTGTGTATGTATGTATAGATATATGTATGTATATAGCTTTTGGTAAGGAAAAATGGACAACTACTGTGTATTGAAGGTGCTACTGAAAAATTAACTGTGATAACCCATGTAAAGATCCTAGCATAGTACTATAGCATACCTTTGAAATATAATTCTCTTCTTCTCCAACCTGGTTTTAATTAGGAAAGCTCCAGATGAAGATGAACGTTTTCATTGAGAGTAGAAATATCTGGCTTCCTAAATAAAGTAAAAATGTCACTGAAAATTATAGATGTCGTTTAGGGGAAAGGAGAGGCAATGGGTTAAAAATTTCCTTTAAACCCAAATGGATTTTGTCTTTATTCACTCTTAAAAAAACCACAACAAACCCTCTGTAGCAGTAGTACTATCTCTTTAGTCCTCAAAACAAAAGATTCTATTTGCAGAGTGCTCCAGGGTGGCCCAGAGTGACACTTTAAAACACCTCTTTTGAACCCTTGTAGGCAGTTTAGTGAGGCTGGATACAACAATGGATTCTGGGAGTGAGTCTGAATGGTACAAAAAGTGGGGGTGTGATATTCTGTCCATTGAGAAAAGAAAGCAAAGCCAAAGAAAGTAATTGGTCTATGTGAAGGGAGAGAAGGAAATTTCAGGATGTGCTAGAAAATGTAGCTATTGAAAAGAGCACAAAGAACTGGGATCTAGGCAACAGAGGGCAGGTCAAACAGGCATAACTGTTTAGCATATCATTTCTACAGATAGTAATGATCTATTACATTATTCTACCTATGTGATTTTTAAAATATTATAGAGTCTAACACTGGATTTTTTAAAGCCACCAAGTGTATCTAATACATGCTATGAACATATTTAAGCAGAGTGCCTAGATTTATGTTGCTATGTAGGGATTAAATTCCATTTCTGATTCAAATTCTCCCCCCAAAATTAATGATATTTAAAATACTGAAATCATCTTGAAAGGACGATTTATCACAGGAAGAAATGGAAACTGAAAAATAGTGAGTCATTAGTGGCTAAGGGGCTGATCAATCCAAAAGAGAGTAGTTAAAAGGTCTGAGAGCTAAATGTATAAAAGCATCTATGACCTAAACAGGGGAGGTAGGAGCTTTTTCT
Organism: Chrysochloris asiatica; assembly: GCF_000296735.1. Lineage (NCBI taxonomy): Eukaryota > Metazoa > Chordata > Mammalia > Afrosoricida > Chrysochloridae > Chrysochloris > Chrysochloris asiatica. Next base: position 5,303,080 of record NW_006408569.1, on the reverse strand, counting down.
TCTGATTAACCCAACTTTTTTTATCCCTAGCTTAGAAATCAAGCTTAACAGCTACCTCTCAATAGCAAAGCAATATGATGAGAAAAATGGTACTGATAAGAAATGCAAAGTATAGATCTCTCTTACATTTAATTGAGATAATAATAATCCATTAAATCATTCTGAACACATTTTTAGACCATTTTTTTTAATTCAAATTATTCTAAAGAAAGAAATAGAGTGGCCTATGCTGTGGGTTAATACGTTAAACTACAATGTCAGTTTGAACCACAAGGTTGGTGGTTCAAGTTCACCAGTTGTTCTTTGAAAACTATACAGAGTGGCTATTTGTCAGAATTGACTCAATGGCATGTAACAACAACAACAAATGTCAAAGGAAAGAAAGTTTCTTGTTTGATTTTTAATTGATATAATGGTCACTGTGACCATCGAGACTCTTAAGAGAATGACACTTTCTAGATGGCTAAGCTTTCCAGAGCTGCACTTTTCTACATTGCATCCAAATAGCCACATGTGTTGACAGTGAAGTTAAAATAGAGAATAGTTGAACATCGCAAAAAGTTATACCTGGAGATCAAGACCAGGGTTAGAACAAAACATCCAAACACATTTTGACAGTTCTGACACAATGTAATTAATATTCATATCCATATATAAATCAGAATTTAACATTTTATTTTTTGCTTTGAAAAGTATTTCTCAAAAATAAGTTGTAGGTAAGAATCATCTGCAGAGTTTGTTAAATGCAGATCACTTAGAGAAAACTTCTAGATCACTCATAATAAATATCTTAGATAACTCTGGAAGTCTCTAAACTGCATTTTTAGAAATACTATGATTATGAATTAAAAATACAATGATCAGTTAATGTATTTTGATACTGTGGCTCATGAGATATCAGAGATAAGAGACCTGGTTTATTTTCTTGCATTAACATGTGTGTACAGGCAAATCTTTGTCTCCCTCCAAAAGTGAAAAATGTTCCACAAAGCCAAAAGAAGGTACTTCTAAGTTACAGTTGGTGTAGTAAGTGCTGTCAAGTTGATTCCGACTCATAGCGAACCTGTATAGGGTATGCAAGAAGTGGCTAGTGAGCTTGAATCACTGTCCTTGGGGTTCAAACCGACTTTGCAGTCTAGTGCATTATCCCACAGCGCCACACCAGGATTCCTAGATCTGTATTATCCCACAGCGCCACACCAGGATTCCTAGATCTATGCAAAGATGAGCATACCAAACCCACTATCACTAAGTTGGAATCAAGGAGATAGCTGCACTAAAAAGAAAATTAATCTTTTAAACAGAATATTCTAGAATAGCTATGCAGAGTAGAAGATAACTAGACATCTGACTTTGGAGCTCTCAGGTTCTGGGAATAACTGTGAATCTTGAACTAGCAGGACAGGAGAAAAACCTCTTTGGTGGCTGTAGTGTAGTGAATTATTTACTGTCTCTTCTAGTCATAGTCTTTGTAAACTCCCACCAAACAACTTTGTCCAGATTGATCTCGTTAAGGGAAGGGAAGGGAAGATGCTGATGGATTGTATGAGTCTGTTGTGTATGACTAAAAAACTTGGAACTCTAATATGGGAACAAAATGAGCCATCTCAGAAGTAGGAACAGGGAAATCTCACTACCAGCAAAGAATAAGAGCCAGGAGTGAAGTGCATCCTTTGGACCATAAGATCCCACTGAGCCTCCCACAGAGGCAGAAAGTTGAGACACCAGAGGAGTGGCTGAAGAACATCAGCAGAACCAAGAACCAGAGCACCAGACAGAGTGGTGGGCTTCCCAGCCCATGGAACAAATAAAGCTGGATGTGTTTGGGAAGGATACTCACTTGTAGAGTGAGGTGCCTCCAGGCACTAAATTGGGGGAACTAGGGTTCCTGTCCCACGGAGCTAGAGCTGAATGCCATTGGACTAAGGCTTATAGTATAGTAGAGTGTCCTTTGGGCATTTATCATCAGCCCTAAAAGAGCATATAATAGTACCTGAGTATGGCAGAAGTCAGGCCAAAACCCAAGAGCCAGAGAGAAGACTACTGCTGCCAGGGCTGAGAAGAGGCTGTCCTTACCAAACAACTGTGGTATAAACATTTCTGGTCCTGCCTTGTAACTTTGTTAATTTCCCTAATAAACCCCATAACTGTGAGTATGATATCTAAGTGTTGTGTGGCCATTTTAATGAATTATCGAATCCAGCTGAGTAAAGATAGTGCTGTGGGAGGGAAGGTAGTTGCCATGTTTTGCAGTGATCCAGCTGCAAAAGAACTGAATGTTACATTTACATGGGAGAACATTGGTTTTACACCATTGTTTCATTGCAATAATTACAATCTCCTCAGTTCATCAGCATTCAACAGTATTTGCTTCAAATCCCTTTGTTTGTCTGTTTTATTTGGGGGTGGGGGGGGAGGATGTACACAAAAACTCAGGAATATATAATAATTTAAACAACCAAAGGGCTCATTCTGCAAGCCTGCCTCATGGCCTCCAGCACTCAGCCTTTCTCTTTTCATGAGTCTAGAGTCCTCAGTTGCTTTCTCTCCATGTCCTCATCTTTGCCTCCATCTCTGGTGTCTCTGCTTCTCTGGATAGGGTCCTGCATTCCATTTGTGCTCTTCTCCCTTGATGGTCTTAGGATCCTCTGTTTCTGGACTGTAAGATTAACTACTCTCCCATTTTTGTTACAAAACTTCTACCTTTACAGTTGTGGCAGTCGCAATTAGTCATGATAATGATTACTCACTATTGAATCATAAGAATCTTATCCTCAGCTCTTTCACCAGACCTGTCTAGACAAGATGAAAACTATTCAGTGGGGACTCTATCTTCCCCCGCATACTCTTAAGCTAAACTCCCTTTTGAAAACTTGTAGTAAGCCAGTCACTTTATAGCCTCCTCATGTTAGGTAGCCAATGTTGCCCATCCCTATTTACCATGGACATAGAGGGTATAGGACTGATCTTTGATGTGAAGACTCCTTGCCTCTCAGTTGGTATTTTGAACTACCACATCCATACGTGTAGGTCAATTTCACCAAATTGTAGCAATTTACACTTGTTTCCTTTACCAAAAATTGTTTTTTTTTTTTTAATCTTCCTCTAGTCAAGTTCTGACTATCAAGCCATCGAGGCTAGGTCAAATGGATACTATCTGCAAGTTTGGGCGTTCTTGTGCATCTCCCCTCACTTAATATCAGCTGGATGCTTCACTCTCAGCTCTAGCTCTCCGTGGCTATATCCTTGTCCATGGACAAGGGCTCAGGTCTCACCATACTTCGGACTAACCAGCCCTTCCTCTTCTCTCTCTCATCTCCATGTCAATGGGAGTCTATGGAATGTGGTTGAACTCAGCCCATTTCTTCATTGCTGCCTTTCCCCC
>NW_006408569.1:5287260-5294336 GCF_000296735.1 Chrysochloris asiatica | reverse complement strand
AAAAAAAAAAAAAAAAAAGAAATCAAATGACAAAAAAGAGCTAAAGTGAATAGAGAGAAATTCTGTTAACTGATAGGACATGGTGGGAATTACAATCATTATAATGAAACAAGGTGTATGATTTGTTAAATGCAAAACTGATGATCTGCCCTATAAACTTTCACTTGACCCACAATAAAAACCTTTAAAAAAAGAAAGAAAGAAAGAAACCCTATATAGAATTACTATAGAGTAGAGTCGCTATGAATCAGAACTGGCTCGACAATATTCAACAACTACAATACCAACAACTTCTACTTGGACTTCATACATGTGTATGGAGAAAACCTTCCAACATAATTTGCTCTCTACAAACCAATTCTCATGTGTCTAATTTTCCAAAACTTGATAAAAGTAAATCTATACCCATTTCCAGACTTCTGCCTATCTCATTTGCATTGGGCAAATCTGCTGCAAAAGACCTCTTTAAAGTGTTAAAAAGCAAAGTTGTCAATTTGATAACTAAGGTGTGTCTGATCTAAGCTTTAGAATTTCTATCACCTCATAAGCATACAAAAGCTGGATAATAAATAAGAAAGGCCAAGGGAGAATTTGTGCCTTTGAACTATGGTGTTCATGAAGAATATTGAATATACCATGGACTCCTGGAACAATGCACAAATCTATATTGGAAGAAGTACAGCCAGAATGCTCCTTAGAATTGAGGATGGAGAGATTTTGTCTAATGTGTGTACTTTGGCCATGCTATCATGAAGGACCAAGGACCATGGCAGCATAGTGGATTACGAGCTGGGCTGCTAACCACAAGTTCTCCAGTTCAAATCTACTAGGCTTTGTGTTCCCATAAAGATTTATAGCCTCAGAACCCCTATACAGGGTCACTACAAGTCAGAATCGACTCGGTGACACACAACTAGCACCACCACCACCATGAAGGACCTGTCTGGAGAATGACAGCATGCTTGGTAAAGTGGAGGGTCAGCAAAACAGAGAAATGAGATAGATTGACATGATGGTTCCAGCAATGGACTCAAATATGGCAATGATTGTGAGGATTGTGCAGGACCAGGCAATGTTTCCTAGTATGAGTTGGAACTGACTCATTACATCTAATACCAAATCTCTAGACCAATTTGAAAGCCTTTCAGAAGAGTTTCACCACTACCTATTTCCTGACTTCTTGTGACGCTAGTTGTCACCAGTAGAAGAATGTGTTCACTTTGCTCTCTTAATTTAAAATGAAAGTTTCCACAATATTAACAACAATGACAAAAATGAAATCAAATGATATAATGCATTAGGCAAATCTGTTCAAGAGCAAAGATATCAGTTTGAAGAGTAAGATGCACCTGACACAAACCATGGTATTTTCAATAGTATCATATGCATGTAAAAGTTGGACACTGAATAAGGAAGACCATAGAAGAATTGATGCATTAGAGTTATGGTGCTGGAGGAGAATATTAAAAGTACCATGGACTGCCAGAAGAACAAACAAGTCTGTGCTGGAAGAAGTACAGCCAGAATGCTCCTTAGAAGCCAGGGTGGCAAGACTTCATCTCTCTTACTTGGGACATATTACCAGGAGGGACTAGTCCCTGGAGACGACATCATGCTTAGTAAAGTAGAGGGTCAGCAAAAAAGATGAAGATTCCCAATGAGATAGAATGGCACAGGGGCAATAGCAATGGGCTCAAGCTTAACAATTGTGGGGATGTCACAGGACCAGGCAGTGTTTTGTTCTGTTGTGTACACAGTCATTATGAGTCAGAACTAACTCAATGGTGCTTAAAAACAACAATTACTTTGAGGAGGCAGATCTTCCCCAGTCGTATTTCGAGTGTCTTCCAATCTGAGGCGCTCATCTTCTGGCACTATATCAGACAATGTTTTGCTGCTATTCATAGGTTTTTAGAGGCTAATCCCTTATATGTGGACCACCTATTCCTTCTTTGTAGTCTGTTCTTAGCCTGTAAGTTCCACTGAAACCTGTCACTATGGATGACCCTGCTCGTATTGGAAACACCAGTGGCAAAGCTTCTAGCACCACAGCAACATGCAGGCTATCACAGTACTACACATTAATCTTTTGGATTGAGCAATGTTTTCCTCCTTCCTGATAATTTCACAGGATCCAATGGTTGTTCATTATATAATTCCTAATATCAGTGTTCCCTGTATATCTGTGAAATTAATTTTAAAAAGCACTCACCTATTAAAATACATGGTGGATTAAAATGGTTTTTAAAAAATAATCTTGAGTCCTATCAAAGAATATATATATCTTAAATAATTAACTAAATTTAATCTTTTTGAGCAATACTGTTGTTGTTAAGTGCCATCGAGTCGCTTCTGAACCATCACGACCCTGTATAGGATTTCCAAGGAGTGACTGGTGGGTTTGAACCACTGACCTTGTAGTTAGCAGTCCAGTATCCTACAGTGCCACACCAGTTAAACGTACCCTGGCTTCATCAACTGAGAGGCAGCCTGTATACAGGGGTAGAGTTGGGGAGGCACACATTCTTGTAAGATATGAGACTGCGGGCCAGTGACTTAACCTCCTAGTCTCAGTTTTCTTACCTATGAAATGGAAATTATAGCACCTCTGACCCTACATAAGATTGTGACGAAGAAGAACTGAGAAAGCATATATTAAATCATTGTGTAAATGTTTTATACCACATCCACGATGAATCAACAACTATACTGCAATTAAAAGTTGTGTTCTAATAGAGTAAAATCATGAAGGAGTTAAACATGTATTCACTATTAGATACAAGTAAAATTCAGTCATAAAGCCACCTCGTTGGGTTTGACATTATTCATTAGATTACCTTGAAATGGAGAGATGGCACAGAGATAATGCCACTGTTTTTTTTTATATAAACACATATATTAGAATTAAGAAGTTCTTCCTAGATATGCTATGGAATGGCTACATCATAAAGTCCAACATTTTTCATTGCCAGAAACATAAACCAGTAACACAAGGTACATGAGAAAACTCTACTGATTGAGCAAAGCAATATTGTCCATAGAATGTACGCATCCTATTTACTCTTGTAATGGAGAAAAAGAGACATTCCCTGGTTTTAACCAGAAGAGAAAACCCTTAACAACTTCTCACCTTAAAATGTACAGAGACAGCTCTCCTGGAACCATGCATTGCAGTATGGTAAAACATCCAGCAAGCACAACTCTCTAATACTTAGTGAAACAAGCCAACCGATATCCAAAGAAGAAACTGAAGCTATAAATTCAAATAAACAGGCTGCAGGGAGACTACACAAACCTGCTGTTGCTTTAATTGCAGACAATTCAATTCAGCAGCTGCTGGTCCAGACACTAAGGTTCACAGTATGCTCTTCAGCGTAACCTTGAAATTTGTCACTCACTTACTTCTCCACATCATCTGCATGATGTCCAATTAATGAGAAGTGAAAACAACTGTCAAACCATGCATCAAAACAGAACATGATCTTGTAGATCCTAAGCACAGGACCGTGATGTTTTAAGGACAATAAAGTGAGAATGGAGATGAAAGTCCTTGACAACAAATTATATTCAAACTTATCAAAACATGTGGTTGTAGGAACTAAGCCGCTGTTCTGTTGAGCAAGAAAGTGAAACTTTCTCAGGATTTTTCATTTGGAAGGGCTCTTTCAATTTTTTTCTAAGTACTGTATAAAAAGGCTTTCAAACAACATTTATCAACACCTGATCTGAGTCTTCAAGTTCTTCATTCTTATGGACCAATATATTTCTGAAAGCTTAAGAGAATACTTAAGGGACGCTTCTGGTCCAATGATGTTTTATGATACTTATGGTTTGGAGCTGGCATTTTAGCCTTGCTGTTCCCAGTACTTTTTCAGCCAGGAGAATAAATAAACAATAATATATAATGTTCATCAACCTGAGTTCAGTAATGAAATCAAAATAAATTTGCTCAACAGATGAGTTCTGGAGTGCTTCCTATTTGAAGTTTCCTTACTTTATACCATATCCCAAATCTAGACAACCAATTAACAAATATGGGAATTAATAAACTCAAGAGCAACATAATATACTAAGTGTTTAAAAATTGCTTTTTGCTTCCATAGCACCATGTCTTCTGTGCAAACGCTCCAGGCTATACCACACACTACCAGTTGCAGACATCAGACTTGAGAAATTCAATACAAGAATACAGCAGAAAAGCATGCACAATTAGGGATCAGGACTACCAATTTAGCAGAAAACCCAGATTTTACACAGCAATCTGCTACAAACATTATAGCTAGGGGCAGGCATGGCTTATGCAGCTGTTTTGTTTAGCTAATTAGAACCCTATTTGTCCTTCAGTACAGTTTAACTGGAGGAAGAATAAAAGAGAAATACACTTTGAAACAAAAAGGAATTTTTAGGTAAAATAAACATACTATACCTGTATATTGTACCAGGAACATTGTGACACTCTTCAGGGGATTGTTTAACGTTGTATCCTATTATGAGTTATTCTCCCTTTACCCTCTTCTCTCCACATTAAAAAAAAAAAAAGGCAAAGCACCCCAAGCCCCCACTACACACTACCCATAGCCCACCCCCCCATTCAGGGAAAAAACCCCACAAACAAACCAAGCTACAATTCAGCTCAGATTCGATGCTTCTGTTTAGCTCAGCTCCAGCCGAGCAACTGAGCTCTAGCAACGGAGCATAGGAAGGTGGATTCGGATGCCAGGAGCACTTCCATCCACTTCACTTACACAAAAGCAGGCAGTGGAAAATCCAGGAGCCTTGAAGACAAGGGCTGGAACTGGCTTTTATGAATTGCTAGTACTGCATGTGTCACCATCCATCTCCAATGACGGACACTTATAGGCTGAATTGGGAGTGGAGGGGGTGGGGTGGAGGAGGTTGGAGAGCAGGTGGAGAAGCAATTAGCAGTATGTTCATCTGAGAATTCGTAAGGGATTTCATACATCAGTGCCTAAAGAAACAGCGTGCAGTTGACAAATCAGAACTTTACGATTTGCATGCCCTAGAAGAAATCTTAGCTCTCAGCCCCAAACAAAATAATGTTTGCCCACTCTTTCAGGGCACACAAAGTCACCCTTCTGCTTTCTCTTTTCTCCCAGCTACTGTTGTTCCTGAGAAATCAACATTCAGAATGAATATTTGCTAATTTTCCCTAAAGAATTGTATGCAAAAGCCTGGAAGCAAAGGAAGTATAAAGAAATTAAATTCTATTGAACATGACATCTCCTAACAGAAAGGCAAGAAGTTAATTATTTTAAGCCAACTTTTCATCCCTAGTTCCATTCCCCAGGTGCAGCTTTCACACCTATAATCAGTGGATCACACAACTTTTGTGCATATATTTAACACTGAGAAAAACTCATGTCTACCTAAAAATAGTTTCATTAAAGTCAAGGTGAAAAGCTAAGAGCTATGTGCAGGACTCACTAGTTAGCTGACCTTAAAGAAGGAACTCATCTGCTGAAGTGAAACATATGTGTTTTTCAGACATATTTCAAAATTAACCATGAGTAGGAGTAAAAAGGAGATAGTCCCTAAGGCAGGAAACATGATGCAATTGAAGGAGTACTGGGACTGGGTATCAGGAAATCTAGGTTTAGCTTCCTATTCCACAACTTCTTAGCTATATGATCCTGGAGAAGTCACTTAACTTCTCTGAGCCTAAGTTCCCTTATTTATAAATTGGAGTTAGTTGTATCTTTCTGACTCATCCACAGGATTGCTATGAAAATCAAATGAGCTAATGGATATGAAAACCCTTTTGTAAACTGTAAAGGGCTGTGCACAAAAGTAGGGGATTATTATCATTATTGGCAGTTGTTGTTATGTGCCGTGGAGTTGGTTCCAACTCATAGCGACCCTGCTTATTCTATGGTGCCACAGAGGGTGAGAGAGAAGAAATAGAATAGGAAGACCATCAGTGAGATGGACTGCCACAGTGGCTCATGACTGGGAACGTTTCCTTCTGCTGCACCTAGGGTTACTATGAGTCACAGCCGAATCTATAGCACTTAACAACATTATTCTTCTTCCCTAGAACGAATCTTGATTGAATAACTGAAGTGAGACACTTCTACCACATATGGAAAAGTAGAAGAAAGGACCAATATTATTTCATGAAACAATCTCCAAGTCCTCAACATTTAAAAGGAGAAGGAATCATTGTTTGCTCCTAAACTTCCACAGCGGTAAAATTTTTAAAAATAAAATATTTTAAATCTGGTTTATAAAAGCTTATTAAAGAGACTGATGCCTTCTAATTCCTTCTTTCCTTCCAGAAAGTGGGTCCATTTTTCTTTGAATGTTCTCATATTCTGTCTCACCTAGTTTACACGGCAAGGTTACTGGACAAGCAGCATCTCCTTTTGTTAAATCTTTCTATTAATCTGGAACATCCTCATTATTCAGTGTGGAGGGAAGAATTCAGGTTGATTGGCTAAATCTAAATTCATAGGATAAAAAAATCCAAAGTCATGTTTTATGAGGCTCCAAGCTGACGTGATACTATATATACAGTCACCAGCTGGCTTCAGCTGGGGCATAATTTTAGCACATGAAGTCCCAGGGTGGCTACACCTGGGGTACTAAGTGATCCAGGCAATGTTTGAGGACCTTTGGTTCTGCCAAATCCCATATGTCCTGATTTCCATCTGTATGCTGGTTACCCAAGTGTGTGCCTGCCTACATGAGCCAAATCTAAAGCTGAAAAAATAAAGGTGGGAACTTTAGCAGAAATATCAGATATCTGCTTCCCTTGGCCCATTCCAATGCTATCTATGTTCTCAAACAAGTGCCCAGAATGGTTCTGAGAAGAAAGAAAACTTTCCAATTGCTCCTTGTACATTACTGAAAATGTCATATTATTTATCTTTATGGAGTCCTGGTGTGGTGCTGTGGGTTAATGTGCTGGGCTGCAAAGCTGGTTTGAACCACAGGTCGGCAGTTCAAGCTCACCAACTGTTCCTTAAAAACCCTAAACGGGAACAGGAACTGACTTGACGGCACTTAATAACAACAACATTTCTCTCTCTCTCTCTCTCTCTCTCTCTCTCTCTCTC
>NW_006408569.1:5284902-5287160 GCF_000296735.1 Chrysochloris asiatica | reverse complement strand
GGAATGTGGTTGAACTCAGCCCATTTCTTCATTGCTGCCTTTCCCCCTCTTCCACTCACCAGGAGACCAACGTGGTTGCCAGCAAGCTTACATGTCTGCTCATGGGTTCCCTTTGAGTTTCAGTCTAGGAGCGGGGTTTGTCCTGAAGGGACTTGATTGCTTGCCTTGATGGCTTCCCAGAGAACAACTTGCTTGTTCTTGTAGTAGCCAATCATACTGCCATTTTTGTTTTGGATTTTACCTGCTGCTCTTTCTTTCAAGAAGTGTCGTCTGTTGCTCTCACTGTTACAGGCTGTTCTGCTTGTCCTTTCTAGTGGGAATGCCCCACTTCAGAAGGTTCTGGATGGGGCTCAGGATTCCACCTAAGGTCCCACCTTCCATTATCTTTTGATGCTTGCTTCCTGTGCCATTCAATATTTTGCCTGTAGAATCCTTCAATATTGCAATCCAAGGTTTGAATTTTCTCTTCAGTTCCTTCAGCTTGAGAAATGCTGAGCATATTTTTCCCTTTTGGTTTGCTAACCAGGTATTTGTAAATTTCATTATAATACTTTACCTTATCTTTTAGAATTGTCTTTGAAAATTTCTGCTCCGTTCTTGTACTCCCTCATTTTTTCTATTCACTTTAGCTTCTTCAGACTCAAGTGTGAATTTCAATGTCTCTTCTGAAATCCATTTTGTTCTTTTCTTTCTTTCTTGTCTTTTTAATGACCTTTTGCTTTCTTCTTGTATGATGTTCTTGATGTCATCCCACAATTCTTTTGGTCTTTGGTCATTAATGTTCAATGTTGCATATCAGTTCTTTGGATTGGTTCTAAATACAGGTGGGATATACTCAAGGTTGTGTTTTGTCTCTTGAGTACTTATTTTAATTTTCTTCAGCTTCAGAATGAACTTGCATATGAACAATTGATGATCTATTCCACAGTCAGCTCCTGGCCTTGTTTTGGCTGATTTTATTGAGCTTTTCTATCATCTTTTTCCAAAGATGTAGTCAATTTGACTCCTATGTATTCCATCCAATGAGGTCCAAATGTATAGTCACCGTTTATGTTGTTTAAAAAGAGGTATTTGCAATGAATAAGTTGTTGGTCTTGATCATATGTTACCTCTTGAAATTCTATCATGAGATCTCCAGGGTTTTTTCTATCACCAAGATCATATTTTCCAACCATGGATCCTCTTTCTTTGATTATACGTTCACATTCCAATCACTAGCAATTATCAATGCATGCTGATTGCATGTTTGATTAATTTCAGATTGAAATAATTGGTAAATTGTTACAATTTCTTTATTACTGGCTTTGGTGGTTGGTGTATAAATTTGAATAACAGTTGTATTAACTGGTCTTCCTTGTAGGCATATAGATATTATCCTATCAAAGACAGCACTGTATTTATTTCAAGATGGTGGTCGTGGTTATGTGTCGTGGAGTAGGTTCTGACTCATAGAAACCCTGTATAGGGTTTCCAAGGCTGTAAATCTTTATAGGAGCAGAAAGTCTCATCTTTCTCCCTTGGAATAACTGGTAGTTTTGAATTGCTGACCTTGAGATTAGCAGTCTGACTCATAACCAGGACACTACCACAACTCCTTTTATTTCAAGACATAATCCTGAAATGTTTGACGATGAATGTGACACCCATCTTCTTCTATTTATCATTTCCAATATAGAACACCATATGACCGTCTGATTCAAAATGGACAATCCCTGTCCATTTCAGTTCACTAATGCCTAGGATATTGATCTATATCTGTTCCAGTTCATTTCTAATGACTTCCAATGTTCCTAGATTCATATTTTGTACATTCCATGTATATTCAGATTATAAATGGATGCTTGCAGCTGTTTCTCCTCATTTTGAGTCATGCCCATCAGCAAATGAAAATCCTGAAAACTGTGCTCTGTCCACATCATTAAAAGGTCAACTCTACTATGAGGAGTCTCACAACTGGACAATAAATAACATCTATGCAAATGGAGAAAAAACTGAAGTTATCAAAGACTTCATTTTGCTTAGATCCACTATCAACACTCATGGAAACAGCAGTCAAGAAATCAAATGACAGGACAACAAACAAGATGGCGGATCGGGTGGACGTATAGCAGAGAGCTCCGCCAACAACAACACAGAATACCTGACCAAGCAGGTTCAGGGGCTGGTCCCAGAACTCTGAACCGCATATAAAGGAATACTTAGAAGGTTGGAAGGCTCACAGCTGGGGGAATCTGTGGCAGAAGCAAGAAATCTATTGC
>NW_006408569.1:5262590-5284586 GCF_000296735.1 Chrysochloris asiatica | reverse complement strand
ATATATATATATATATATATATATAGTTAAATGCTGTCGAGTCAGTTCCCACTCAGATTGGCTGGTGAGATTAAATAACCAACCTTTCATTAAAACCAACCTTACTGCTTTATCCTACAGCATCACACCAGGACTCTTCCTCCCTTATATTAATGTTAAATCAGTGGAGGAAATGGATAATATGAATCATAAAGATTGAGGGGACAGGGAGATACTAGCAATAGAGTTAGTAAAAGAGGAGGAGGAGAGGAGATGATGGAGAGTAGCCATTTGCTGGGATCATCCACGATTGCTACCTCTCCTAGAAAGTGCTTGCCTTTTGAGGTATTGGGAATGACCCTGTTATTACCACAGCTGCAATCCTAACCTTCCAGCTGCTTAGGTTGAAAGCTTGGAAAGGTATTGACAGTCCTAGCACCAGAACTTGCTTTCCTTTGGGATGAGGAAAGTCAGGGAGGTAGGATACAGTTCTCCAGAGTCCTTGATCCCTGCAATCCTCTACCACCATCTTACTTGGGGCATGATTGCCCACTAAGAAAGGTGGCAGACAAATTGCAGGTTTAGCAAAGAAGGATCGTCTCAGATCTAAAATATATATATATTGCAAGAAAGGAACAAAGGCTGTATTTCAGAATCATGCGGGTCTGCCTCTGGGCACTGCAACGAACTTCTCCACAAATATAAGCTTGAAATTCATATTCCACAAGTTCCTCAGAAGGGCCATTCAAACTAAAGGGAAAAGGGAGGGGGAGAAAATTTTTTGTCAGCTTCTTTTCTCACAGTCAAAAAAAGAAAAAGAAAAAAAAAAAAAAAAAGAGGAGTATATCAAGAACACGACTGACAGAGTGTCCCAAAAGGCAATGAGGTGGGAGGCAGGAATTTCAACTCAGATTAGCAAGAACGGAAACGAAAGCATCAGAGCATCCTAATAAAAACACACACATAAACATGCACACAAACACACACACCAAAAACCGTTGCAATGTTTCCATCATCCTGATTTCAAGCTCCAGAATGTAAACACTAATGGTTCCTGAAACCACCCAAGCTCTTTCTCAGCAGCCGTCACCAAGCCGGACTGACTTTTTTTCAAAAGAATTCCTGTCATTAACCATCCTGGATTTTTAGTTTTGTCAAAAACAAAAATCCCAGTGGAAGATTTCAAAGAACCAAGAATTTGAAGCAAACTATGAACCTATATGGGGAGAAACAACACCTATTTGGTAATTCCCAAACAATGGAGAGTGTAATTTGAAACAACAACTACTGACTCAATTTGATCCATCAAAAAAACCCCGCAAAAAACACTTCATGTTTTCCAAATAAATCAAACTTGCACCCAAATCCTGAGAGTCCAATCAGTTCAAACTTCTGTAAAGAGCACATGGAGACTTGGTTTCACTTACCAGAGAGCCCAAAAAGGAACCATAGAATGAACACTAAGAAGTCAGGAGAACTGGGTTCTGGGGCTTTTTTCAGTTTGACCTTGGTCACATCACACCTACTCTTAGCCTCAGCTTCCTTGCCTTGAAATGGCTGGGCTGGGATTGTTAATGTTCCAGATCTATTAGTCTGTGCCAATGGTAAAATTTAGTCATGCTATGAAAAGACAATGTCATGATTTGGCCATAATCTCCAGGAAGCAGAGAAATGAGTCACTCCCATTCTCCTATGGTTCATGCTTCTAGTTTTCTTTGAAATATGCTCCATATAAGAGTTTGCTACAGGGTTGATAGGGACGGGCAAATTAGATATTAGTAGTATAGTAGTTACGAGTTGGGCTGCCAACCTCAAGGTCAGTAGTTTGAAACTACCAGCAGTTTCGCAGGAGAAAGATGAGGTGTTCTGCTCCCGTAAAGATTTACAGCCTCAGAAACCTTGTGCAGGGTCACTATGAGTTGGAACTGACTCCACGGTACTTAACAACAACAACAACAACCTAAGATTGGGGGCAGGGGGACTGTAAAGGCATGAAGTGGCTGGCTTACAAGGTTTCAAGAGGGAGTTTAGTTTCAGAGTGTGTGGGGGAAGGTAGAATCCCCACTGAATAGTTTTCATCTTGTCTGGTGAAAGGAGTCTGGTGAATGACGGGTCTGGTGAAAGGAGATGCGGAAATAAGATTCTTTTGATTCAATAGTAACTTTTATCATGACTAATTGCGACTAGCACAACTGTAAAGGTAGAAGTTTTGTAACATAAGGGGGTGTGTGTAGTTAATCTTGCAGTCCAAGAACAGAGGACCCTAGGACCATCAAGGGAGAAGAGCATGAGCAGAATGTGGGACCCTGTCCAGAGAAGCAGCAACACCAGAGATGGAGGCAGAGATGATGACATGGAGTGAGAGAGAGCAGCTGAGGGCTCTAGACTCATGAAAAGAGAAAGGCTGTGTGTTGGCGGCCAAGAGGCAGATGTGCAGAATGTGCCCTTTGGTTGTTTAAATGATTATATATTCCTGAGTGTTTTTGTGTACATAAAAACAAAACAAACAAACAAAAAACAAAGGGAATAGAAGCAAATACTGTTGAATGATGGTGCACAGAGGGGATTGTAATCATTGCAATGAAGCAAAATATGATAGGACAGTGCGAAACTGATGTTCTCCCATGTAAACTATCACTCAATTCACAATAAAACTCCAAAAATAAAATAAAAACAAAAACAAAGAGTTAGCAACTGTCCTTGCTCAGTCTCAGGAGTAATCAACCTGATTTATTTTTTTGTTGTTCAGAAAGTTCCTCTTTTCTTAAAAAAAAAAAGTTTCAGGAGTAGTTTGTTTTTCATGAGTGAAATCCTCAGGTGGGTGATCTGGGTTCCAAACAGGAAGAAGGAAGGAATGAAAGTGATCTAGAATGTGCTGAGAACCTAGTGCACATCAGAAGTGACATGATACTTCACATAAGTTTCTTAATTCGTTCTCATGACACAGCTATAAGGTAGGTATTACCGTTCTCACTTTTAGGTTAAAAAAAACAAACAAACCCAGATACTTACTGATAGCCTCTTGCCAAGTGTCACTCAACTAGTAAATGAAGACACTGGGATTTGGTGTTAAGCAATTTGAATTCATTACTATATTAACTGTATTAAAGTTATAATGATTAAAAGCATACTGCCACTTTAATTCAATGATTCAATGGGAGCTCCTTAGCTACTAAAACACCTGCTGAGTCAATGCAGTGAAAGTGAATTTCCTTGTATTTATACTGGGTTGGCTTTTAAAAACTTTATTTCATTTGACAATGTGATATAATGGTTAAGTTCACTGAGTTTTATAGGCAGACATACCTGCATTTTTTGACATAGTATTTAACTGCTCTGAGTTTCCGTTTTCTTTATCTGACAAATGGGGACAAAGTAGTACCTGCTGCACTGGGTTGTTGGAAAGCTTCAATAATGTTACAGCAGCTAGCACATTGCTTGGCTCAAAATAATTAATTCAGATCAGGTCTTTTCTTTTATTCACAATGGAGTGGAAAAAAAAGAAATGTTGTAAAGGAAAAGGAAATCAGGATTCATGGAACTCAGGTACTCTTTGCCCCATAGAAGAGGTATAGTTTGAATGAACTTTTCAGTGGCCCAACCACACCCTCCAAAACTAAGCTGCATCTTGTGATAGATTAGCATATTCATGAAGCAACATGTGGCCTCATGAATTGGTGGCACCTAAGTAGTAACAACTGCCTCTTGGTCCAGGTACAGATTCCTCCTGAGCACAATTAAGTTTCAGGAATACTCATAATTCACAATGTTGTCCATAGCTTGTCATGATCTACACCAAGAGTCACTTGTTCGAACAGAACATGGGAACACTGAATGGTTTAAAATTAAGAAAGGTGTGTGACAGGGTTGTATGCTTTCACCATACTTATTCAACCTGTATGTGGCACAAATAATCTGAGAAGCTATATTATATGAAGAAAAATATGGCATCAGGATTGGAGGAAGATTCATTAACAACCTGCAATATACAGATGATACAACCTTGCTTGCTGAAAGTGAAGAGGACTTAAAGTATTTACTGATGAAGATCAAAGACCACAGCCTTTGGTATAGATTGGATCTCAATGTAAACAAAACAAAAATCGTCACCACTGGACCAATAAACAACATTCTTATCAATGGAGAAAAAATTGAAGTTGTCAAGGACTTTATTCTTCTTGGATCAACCAACTATCAACACTCACGGAAGCAGCAGTCAAGAAATCAAGTGACGTATTGCATTAGGCCAATCTGCTGCACAAGACCTTTTTAAAGTGTTGAAGAGCAAAGATCTCAGCTTGAGGACTAAGGTGTGCCTGACCCAAGTCATGGTATTTTCAATAACCTCATATGCTGGGCAGTGAATAAGGAAGACCGTAGAAGAATTGATACTATTGAGTTATGGTGTTGGAGGAGAATATTGAAAGTGCCATGGGCTGCCAAAAGAGTCAACAGATCTGTGTTGGAAAAAGTGCAGCCAGAGTGCTCCTTGGAGGCCTGGATGGTGAAACTTCATCTCTCATACTTCGGACATGTTGTCAGGAGGGACCAGTTGCTGGAGAAGGATATCATGTTTGGTAGGGTGGAGGGCCAGAGAAAAAGAGGAAGACCCACAGCGAGATGGATTGGCAAAGTGGAAAAATCAATGGGCTCAAGTGTGGCAACAATTGTGAGGTTGGCCCAGGACTGGGCATTGTTTCGTTCTGTTGTACATAGGGTCGCTAGGAGTCGGTACTGACTCTATGGCACCTAACAACAACAACAACAAGTAGTAACAAGGAGACTTGTCATGTGCTCTGGTATGCAGCAAGAGTCCCTAGTTTCCCAGAATCCATCCTTCTAAATGGAGTCCTGGTGTGGCGCTGCAGGATAATGAGCTGGACCATAAGGTCAGTTTGAACCACGAGGTTGGAGGTTGAGACCCACCAGCTGCTCCTCGGAAAGCCTATACAGGGTCGCTATGGATTGGAACCAAGTTGGCAGCATGTAACAATAACAAAAATTATCCTTCTAAATAGAGAGCTGGGAAGTACCAAGTGGGCTAAGGTATAGTTTCCTCCCCCAATTCATCAATCCTTGACTTCAATATCTCCTGTTCACCTATAGCCCTTTTCTCATATACTTCTTCCATCCCTCCCTCAGTTTACTCTCATTTTCTTGTGTTTCTCTTGCTGGCTCTAGCTCTGTCTCTGCTCATCAGCATCAAGTGACATTGATGGAATTTGGGCCTGTCACTAAAGTAGGTTAAATGGCAGAGCATCTAAAGGTTAATCAGAGACATGTGTTCTCTGTACAGATAGTTCTAAGATACACAGGTAGACCAGAGTTTTAACAACCCAGTAGATGCCAGATAAAATTTGATTGATTTCAGAACACATAATATGTTGTTCATCTAGTTAATGACATGACAACTGAAGAATTTAGAAAGAACTGTGTTGGTGTCTGCAAT
This sequence comes from Chrysochloris asiatica, assembly GCF_000296735.1. Lineage (NCBI taxonomy): Eukaryota > Metazoa > Chordata > Mammalia > Afrosoricida > Chrysochloridae > Chrysochloris > Chrysochloris asiatica. Next base: position 5,279,158 of record NW_006408569.1, on the reverse strand, counting down.
CTAATTTGAAATGTATAAAATAATGGACAGTTATAAGACAAAGAATAGAATCCAAATGGTGGGCATATGGGTGTTCATGTACAATTCCATCAACTTTCCCATAGGTTTGAAATTTTTATAATGAAAGTTGAGAAAAAATGAAAGGGGCAAAAAATATAGTTTATTCAACCTACTCTCAAATTTTCCTCAGCAAAATAATCATATTTATATAGAGAAGCATTAGGCAAATAGAGTGAAATTTTGTAAGTCAGTGAATCCAAGTGAAAGGTAAACAAAGTTCTTGTTTAATTTTTATAATTTCCTATATTTAAAATTAGTTCAATATAAAAGTCAGAAAACAGTTCGATCTTTTTTCTTCAGTATCTCAGTAGACCTTTTTATTAGAGAAGAAATCTAGGTCAATAGTAGTAGGGAAATTGAAAATAATTGTAGAGCAATACCAATCAATTCATACATAGACTTTGGGCACCTACTGTATGCAACGTACTATACTAAGCACTTTAGAGGATTCATAGATACCTATAGTTCAGAGTGTCAATGAGGGAATGTCAAAGCAATCTGAAAGGGGAACTGGGTGGAGCAGAAAAATTCTGTTAGAGAGCAGTATGCAGACTGGAGAGGTAGCTTAGAGCCAGATTGCAGAGAGACTGAGTGCCAAGCTAAAGAGTTTGCAATTCACCCTATGAATCAGGGAAAGAATATGATCTAAAACCACTTGGCCTGAAAGTACAGCTTGTTTGGACACAGGTACTTTAAACATGTATTTATTTTCTATTCACACACTTGGTGGACCTTGTATCTACTGCCTATATCTGGATGATGCCTTAGAAAGATTTCTAACACTCTGCATGTTGTTATTGTTGTTAAGTGCCATGGAGTCGATTCCAACACCTAGTGGCCCTGTATAGTGTTTCCCAGGAGCAGATGGTGGGTTTGAACTGGCAACCTTGCAGTTAACAGTTCAGTGCTTATTCTACACTGGCCACACCAGGACTCCTACTCTTCAGCCTCTGTTCCTTTCCCTCTCCCCAACTTCCACAGGGAACTAACCAGCATTTACCTCAGCCTTATTGCTATGGTGTTGACTCAGACTCTTAGTGACCCTATAGGACAGAGTGGAACTGTCCCATAGGCTTTCCAAGGCTGTAAATCTTTATGGAAGCAGACTGCCATATCTTACTCCCATAGAGCAGCTGGAGGGTTCAAACCAGCCTTTAAATGAACAGTTAAGTGCTTATCCACTATGCTATCAGAACTTCTCTAAATAAGCCTCATATAATGTTTTTTTTAAAGTAAGTTTCTGTGCTTTGGGACTCAGATTTCCTTCAGGACAAACAAACTCCAGTTACAACTACGATAACTGATTGAGTTGGAAGGAATGGATACTCAGCTACACAGCATGGGAGGGACAAGGAGGCACATCCTGCGTGTTGTTGTTGTTGAGTGCCGCCGAGTTGGTGCCAACTCATAGCAACCCTGCATAGGGTTTCCAAAGAGCAACTTGTGAGCTTGAACCACCAACCTTGTAGTTCCAATCGACTTTGCAGCCCAGCGCATTAACCTGCAACTCCAATGTAGAAGAAAACAATTACTCTCTGTACATCAAAAGAAACCCTAATAGAGATGGCACTGCTGAATAGTGGCAATGGACTAGGGTAAACTTTCTCAAACATTGCCAAATTAAAAGGTGCACAGCTCCAGTTTTTCCCATCCCTCTAAGCCAATTATTTAAAACTCTTTGCTGACTATAAGATAAAGTCTAAGCTCCTTAGCAAGTAGACATCCTTAACAAACAGCCACAGGATACTCTTCAAGATTTTTCTTCTGTCCCCTCCTCCCCAGTTCCCAGTGGTTTAAACACATATCCTACCTTTTTCTGAACCATCCATATTTACACATGTGTCTGCCTTGCATGTACTGGTGGCCCTTCTGCATGGAATCCTTACCTACCTAGATTCTAGGCAATGCCCATGCATCCATGGTGATTTAGCACAGTTTAACTCTGGTCTGTAAGTGGTCTGACCCCAGTAGCAATTTCCTCCATTGTGTTCCCAGGTGCCTTGTCCAGACCTCTCTTTGAGTACTTTGCCCACTTAATGCAATTAATGGTTTGAGTGTCTGTCTCCCCCACTAAACTGTAAGCTCTGTAAGGACAGGCAGGGGCTTCTTCTAATTCACCAGTGTATTCCCAGTGATTAGCACACCATCTGGTCCTACACATGTGCTCAAATGTCTACTGAACAAATGAGCTCAAACTTCCAGGGCTCCTGGAATTTAAACTCAGCATCTCTGTAAAGGTAAAAATCAGAATAGGACCAAAGTAATCCTAGTGAAGTGTGTTTGAGGACCTGGCTGAAGAAGAAATGGTAGGCCATAAGATGGGGCCTTATGTGGGACAGTCTCTATTTAGGCCAGGAAGTGTTCACTGGCATTTGTTGCTGGCTGAAAAGACGAGCAGTTGGAGTGCATGAGAAGGGTCCTTATTGGGATTTCCCCAGCATTCTCTTCCCCAGTTCACCATTAAGGCAATGGTGTTGACATGACAGTGTTTCCCCACTTCTGAACTACAGCCAAACTTGCATTTTTGCTCTTCTGACAGATGCATTTAGACTACTCCTGCTAATGTGGAGCTACTAAAAGGCCTACAATTCTTAAGCTCACCTATCATCATTATGCGAAAGAACATTTAATAGATAAAGGACCAATGCAGACACACACACACATAAGCCAAAAAGGGGAAGACAGAACTAATAAAAACTCATCTTTTTCCTCCCTGCTTGCAATAAATTTCACCATGCCTCCATCTTACATTGCTTTACACCATGTATCAATAAAGTGTAAAAAAAAAGGAAAATTAAGACTTCAGAAAAACTTTACGCTTTGTAGGAAAAAAAAAGAGGAAGCAACACAGAGAACTTAACATAAATCTTTACACATATATCAGTAGTACATCTGAAAAGTAAACATTTTGGTTGTTTGAAACAAATAACAAAAGCAATTAGCCCTTTCAGAAGACTAAGCTGAGGTGTATGTTGATTTAAAAAAAAAAAAATAACTCTGTTTTGATCTTCAAAAATGTCAAACTGGTAAACACTTCACTTTTTTTGTACATATAAATCTAAGATCCAAGCTGAGCTTAAGGAAGATTTAAGAGACATAAAATTTGTCTGAGGTTTCTGCCAAATCTCTATAGCAAAGACAGAAGAAACCCTGGAAAAGCTGACACGATCATAACTCTCACAACATCACCAGCAGGCTTGTGTGGAGCTGGGCCCACAGAAACTTGCTGTTCCTTTGCTCATACCCTTTGTAAATGGAGAAGTAACTCATTTCTTTATCAGCTATTTGGTAGCTCAATTCTGTCAATAGAGCCCACAGAGTAAAGAGATGGGAAAAGGAAGAAGAAATCTCCACTGGCACACAGCCCCATTTTCAGCTAGGTATATTTTCATTAATATGATCAGCCTGCTTGTTAAAAATCTCTTTCTTTAATTTGCTCCTGCATCCTTATTCTTGTGTGTACACTAGATCTCTCTCTTTTTCTCTCTGAATATGATTACAGGGAGGATTTACGAGTATCTAGTGCAGTGCTTTCTTGCACATAGTCAGTTCACAGTAATTTGCTGGATGAACTGAAACCTTATCAAGAATTTCTTTGTTCAACTTATTTGATATAATGAAGGAGAAGTAGAGATTCTTTTTCCTAGAGTATTTAAAAGTGACACTTGCTCACAAAGTAAGGTCCTTTTATTGAGATGATTCATGCTTAGGACTTCTGTCCTTTAAAGACCACCCATTATTGTACAATGGGTATTATTTGCAAGAAAATAGGAGGGGACACCATGAAGCAGGATCCTGAATGACACTATGAACACTGAGAAAGAGAAAATCGAATATCCCACATTCACCTGATTGTATGTCATTATGGTAATCAACAACATATGTCTAAGATTACTTAACAATGCTAGACTATAGAGCACACAGGGGCTGCATTCTGTAAATAGGATTAACAGTTGAATTCAACCAAGGTCTTCCCTGGGGACAGATTGCTAGAAAATATATCTACATGACATTTAAAAATATAAATTAACCAATGACATCTGCTCCCAGGAGACATATTGTTTCATGTACATTCAATTCTATCACAGTTTTCCGTAGCTCTCTGCTGACATTCTCATCCCAGAAGACATAGAATTTCAAAACAGAAAGAAAAAGAGAGCATTTGGAGTAATCCCATCTCTCCTGCATTGAAGTGTTATATACACAGAGATTTCTGTACATTAGCACAATGTGAGCTATGACACGGTGAGTTCATGTCAGTCTGGGACTGTTCTTGTTAGCCTGTGGTCACAAGTAATTTGCCCAAGGTAATGTACAAAGTCATATGCAGACTGATGACAAAGATTGCAGGAAATCGAAGAGCTACATGAAGGCTGGGGTTTGCCTTTTTTTCTTAAGAAAAATACTCTTTATTATGATTATGTTTCTTCTTTTACTTGACTAGTTTTCTTTATCTGTAAAAAAGGGATATTTCTTGTATGTATTTAATAGATTTTCCTTTGAGGATGAAATGAAACAGCACCAGTAGAGTGCTTATCACACAATAGTTAACTCACATAGTCCACACTGAAGTTTGTTTAACTTTAACTAAACAAGCTAGATTACATGAAAACAAATAGGACATCAAAATTAGAGGGAGATTCATTAGCAACTTGTGATCTGCAGGTGAACCTTGCTTGCTGAAAGTAAAAGGGACTTGAAATACTTACTGATGAAAATAAAAGTCTTCAATATGGATTACATTTCAACATAAAGAAAACAAAAATCCTCACAACTGAACTAACAGTTAACATCATGATCAATGGAGAAAAGACTGAAGTTGCCAAGGATTTAATTTTATTTAGATCCACATTCAACATTCATGGCAGCAGCAGTCAAGAAATCAAACAACTCATTGTCTTTGGGCAAATTTGCCGCGAAGAACCTCTTTAAAGCGATACACAGCAACGATGTCACCTTAAAGACTAAGGTGCATCTGACCTAAGCCATGGTATTTTCAATTGCTTCAGATGTATGCAAAAACTGGACAATGAAAAATGGAAGACCAAATAACTGATGCATTTGAATTCAGGTGTTGGCAAAGGATAGTAAATATACCACAAACTGCCATAAGAATGAGCAGATCTATCTTGGAAGAAGTACAACCAGAATGCTCCTGACAACACTTTGGAAATGTTATGACGAGGGACCAGTCACTGAAGAAGGACATCATGCTCAATAAAGTAGAGAATAAGCAGAAAAAGAAAAAGAAAAAAAAAAGGAAAACCCTCAACGAGATTGACACAATAGCTGTAACAGTGGGCTCAAACACAGGAATGACCAGGTGGGTGCACAGGGCCTGGCAGTGTTGCATTCTGTTGTATGTAGGTAGGGTCACTACAAGTCACAAATGACTAGATGGCACCTACCACCAACAACTAAATACCTATTATGTGTCAGGCACTGATGTAAGACCCCAAGAAAAAGTAAATCATAGGAAAAAATGATGCTGAAGAAAGAAGTAGGGAGTTGGTTTTCAAAGGTTTCATAAGACATTCTAAAAAGTTTGGATTTTATCCCGAGGAACATGGGCAGTCTCACTATTTTATACAGAAGACAGATTGTTTCAGATTTGTGATTTAGAAAAATCCTCTGTCAGCACTGGTGGAGAATGGATTGGAAGGGAAGCAAATGGAAGCAGCAGTAATCCAGTCTAGAAGTAATGTGTACTGGGGTGGGGGGAGGTAATGGCAGTGCAGGTGGACATGGAAAATATTTTAATAACTTTTTTGATTAACAAACGTGTTATTGTAGAACACAATTATGAAGATGGCACAGGACGTGGTGACGTTTTGTTCTACCGGAGACTACTCAATGTAGAATGCTACAAAATAAAAATAAGTTTAAGGTTAAAAACAGAAATCAAAATTAATCTGGCCATTTGTTGTTGTTGTTGTTAAGTGCCGTCGAGTCAGTTCCGACCCATAGCGACCCTGTATAGGGTTTCCAAGGAGCAACTGGTGAGCTTGAACCACCGACCTTGCAGTTCAAACGGCTTTGCAGTCTGATGTATTAGCCCACAGCGCCACACCAGGACTCCATAATCCGGTCATATATGTTATTAATTAGGTTGAGTTGGTGCCAACTAATAACAACCTTATGCACAACAGAAGGAAATACTGCCCAGTCCTGCACAATCATCACAATTGTTGTTTAATCTGAAGCTGTAGTTGTTGCAACTGTGTCAAGCCATCTTGTTAGGGGTCCTCGTCTGTTTTGCTGACCTTCCACTTAATCAAGCATAATGTCCTTCTTCAGGGACTGGTCCTTCCTGACAAATGTTCAAAGTAGGAGAGACAAAATATCTCCATCCTGCTTGTAAGGAGTATTCTGGCTATCCTTTTTTCAATACAGATTAATTTGTTTTTCTGGCAGTCCATGGTATATTTAATATTCTCCTCTAATACCATAATTCAAAGGCATTGGTTCTTTTACTGTCTTCCTTATCTACTGTCCAACTGCCACATACATGTGAGACAACTGAAATAACCATGGCTTGGGTCAGATGCACCTTAGTCCTGCAAGTGACCTTTTTGCTCTTTAATCCTTTAAAGAGGTCTTCTGCAAAAGATTTGCCTACTACAATACTTCATTTGATTTCTGGACTGTTGCTTCCACGTGTATTGATTGTGGATCCAAGCAAATGAAGTCTTAAACAATTTCAATCTTATCTCTGTTTATAATGACGCTATTTTTTTTTTTTTGTCCAGTTGTCAGGATCTTTGTTTTATTTACATTGAGGCACAATTTACACTGAAGGTTATAGTCTTTGATCTTCATCAGTAAATATTTTAGTACTTCTTCACTTTCAGCAAGCAAGGTTGCATTATCTACATATCACAGGTTGTTAATGAGTCTATCTCCAATCCTGTTGCCATGTTCTTCCTGTATCTTAGTATCTTGAATTATTGGCTCAGCATATGGACTGATTAAGTATGGTGAAAGGATACAAACTAAGTGCGCACCTTTCCTGATTTTAAGCCACGCAGTATGCCCTTGATCTGTTCCAATGACCGCCTCTTGGTCTACATACAGGTTCCTCATGAGTACAATTAAGTGTTCCTGAATAAAAATTCTTTGTAATGTTATCCATAGTTTATTATGATCCACACACTAGAATGTCTTTGCATAGTCAATAAGCACAATTAAACATCTTTCTGGCATTCTCTGCTTTCAGTCAAGACCCATCTGATGTCAGCAATGACAGCCCTAGTTCCACATCCTCTTCTAAATCTAATTTGAATTTCTGGCAATTCTCTGTCAATGTATTGCTGCAACCATTTTTTCAATTATCTTCAGCAAAATTTTACTTGCATATGTTATTAATGATATTGTTAGATGATTTGCACATTCCATTGGACATCTTTCTTTGGAATGGGCATAAACATGGGTCTCTTCCAATCAGTTAGTCAGGTAAATGTCTTCCAAATTTCTTGGCATAGACAAGTGAGTGCCTACAGTGTTGCAACAGTGTGTTGAAACAGTTAAATTTGTATTCCCTCAACTCTGGAGGCTTGGTTTTTACCAAGACTTCCAGTGCAGCTTGGACTTCATCCTTCAGTTCCACCAGTTCTTTCAATAGTTGAATAGTGACTAATCTTTTGGTCCAATGACTCTGTGTATTCCTACCAACTTCTTTTGATGCTTCCTGCCTCATTCAATATTTTGTCCATGTTGTTAAGTGCTGTCAAAGTGGTTCTGACTCATAGAGACCCTATATAGGGTTTCCGAGGAGTAGCTGGTGGGTATGAACTGCTGACCCTCTGGTTCACAGTCCAGATCCTACAGTGCCACACCAGGAGTCCATTTCCTTCAATACTGCAACCTGAGGCTTGATTTTTTTTTTCTTCAGTTCTTTAAGCTTGAGAAATACGGAGTATGCACTTACTTCCCTTTTGGTTTTCTAACTCCAGGTCTTAGTACATTTCATTATAACACTTGACTTTGTCTTCTTAAGCCACCCTTTGAAAATACCTCCTCCATTCGCTTTAACTCAAGAGCAAGTCGCAGAGTCTCTTCTGGTATCTATCTTGGTCTTTTCTTTCTTTCCTGTCTTTTAAATGGCTTTTCGCTTTTGTTCATGCACAATGTTCTTGATGTCATCCTATAACTTTTCCAGTCTTTGGTCATTAGTCTCTAATGCATCAAATCTGTTATTGAGACGGTCTCTAAATTCAGGTGGGGTACACTCAAGGTGGTATTTTGGCTCATATTTTTGTTTTAACTTTCTTCAGCTTCAACCTGAACTTGCAGATGAACAATTGATGATCTGTTCCACTATTGGCCCCCCAGCCTTGTTTTGGACTGATAATACTGAGCTTCTCCATCATCTCTTCCCACGGATATTGTCAATTCTATTCCTGTGTATTCTATCTGGTGAGGTCCACATGTATAGCCTTTCCAGTTTTTGTGGGAAAAAAATGTATTTGCTATGAAAAAGTCATTGGTCTTGCAAAATTCTATCATGCAATCTCCAACATAATTTCTATTACCTAGGCCATATTTACCAACTGTAGACCCTTCCTCTTTGTTTCCAACTTTTGCATTCCAATCACCAGTAACTATCAATGCATCTTGACTGCATGTTTGATCCATTTCAGAAGAACTAAGATGGTAGAATTCTTCAATTTCATCATTGGCTTTAGTGATTTGTGCACGAATTTTAATAATTGTGGTATTAACTGTTTTTCCTTATATGCGTATGTTGTTGTTGTTGTTAAGTGCCGTCGAGTCGGTTCTGACCCATAGCGACCCTGTACAGGGTTTCCGAGGGTGTAAATCTTTACGGGAGTAGAAAGCCTCATCTTTCTCCGGCGGAGCGGCTGGTAGTTTCGAACCGCTGACCTTAAGGTTCGCAGCCCGATTCGTAACCACTACGCTACCAGAGTATGGACACTAAAATATCACAGACAACATTGTACTTCAAGATAGCCTTTGAAATGCTCTTTATGACTATGAAGATTTGTCATTCCAGACATAATAAACCATTATGTGATTCAAAATAGTCAATGCCAGTCCATTTCAGCTCACTCTTGAAAGAGAACAACAGCCTCCAGCACTACCTTAATGCATGCATACATGTGAACAGCGTATGTTTTGGGGAGTCCTGGTGTGGTGCTGTAGGATAAGCACTGGACTGCTAACCACAAGGTTGGCATTTCAAACCCAGCAACCATTCCTCAGAAACCCTCTACAGGGTTTCTATGAGTAGGAACTGACTCGATGGCATTTAACAACAACAAAAAATTGTATGTTTTGGCAATATTACATTATCCTCATCTTGGAATATAAAGGATATAAAGCTGGACAGATTTTTATAATTCTGATGGCACTGATATAAAAGTAATATTTACATCTACCAAGTTCTATTGGAGTCCTGATGTGGCACTATGGGTTAATGCGCTCTACCATAAGATCGACAGTTCAATCTCACCAGCTGCACTGCAAAAACCCTATGTAAATTGCTATGAGTTGGAATCAACTTGATGGCACTTAACACGTTCTATTACTTCTACCTTCTAAAAGTTTCTCAAATTCATTCCGTCCTTGCATACACTGCTACTGTCTTCCAACAGTGCAACAGAGCATCAGCCCCAACTCTGAACTCCGTAAAGTGAAACTCTGGTCATGGCACTCCTCTTAGAGAGCATTGCTAATGGTTTCCTATTGCACATAGCAGGATTTCCCAAATGTCAGTCATTTCAGTGTAGGAATTACCCCCGACTCATGACGTACTGATATATCCAATTTACAACAAACCACACTTCTGACCATCCATGTTTTTGGTCCATCTTATTTGTAGTAATATGTACTACATACAATGTTACAGTGCATAATTTGTTGATGTCATCCATCATCTTTGTAAGTTTAAACATATGCAATGTTTTCAACTCCCTAAAACAAAGAAAGATCCAATTTATAAAGAAACAAATAATAAAAATCAAAATAATGAAACTTTAAAAAAAAAAAAAAGAGAGAGAGAGAGAAAGAGAAATTCAACTTGCATAAGAACTGACCTAAAAGAGAGTCATCAGAACAGAGCCCCATCATAAATCAGGGACTACCTATCCTCCCTTGGTGATTTTTACCATTTTCACATTCCAAGTCTACTACTATTTATTTAGCATCAACTTTAAATTGGGTCTCTTTCTATTATTACTAAGCCATATCCCAAGCAACCATAGATTTGATGATTTAATTAAAACTTAAATTAAGTTTTTTTTTTTCTTTTTATAATGTACATTAGAATATATAACTAACAATTTTTTAAAATATTAGTAGGGGCGCCACCTAATTACCAGTGGCAGATGCCTGACATTTTGAGAAACAAGCCTATGAAACACAACCAAACTTCTTAGGAAAGTATTCTATATGCTTCACATTATCAGCACCAACCAGGGATGGATTGTCCAATAAGCAAGGTAAACATGGGCTTACTTGTGCTTACTGAATAATGTGTAGTGATTCCGTACAGACTAGTAAGCAAGCACAACTAAGCCCATGCTTACCTTGCTTACTGGGTATTCAGTCCTCAGTCCTTGTCAGGGACTGTAAAAGTGAAAAAAACCATTGATTCTCTAGGAAAGTGCTATGGGGTTGAAAAACCGACAGATACCAATCATGCCTAGAAACAGAATCTTTGAGGCAGTGAAACCTATATGAAATTGTTCACTACAGATTAGTAAGTAAGCACAAGTAAGCCCATGCTTACCTTGCTTCTTGGATAACCTGACACTGGCCCCAACTTATCTTTCTAGACTATTCTCTTACCAGTCTACCTTTCTTTTCTCAATCTGCACTATGCACTATGAAGAAGTGGAATTCTTCACTACTGAATGAACATGCCCAACTCTTGTATCTTTCTCACGCGGCTCACTCTATGGCTCACTAGAATGCCTTCCCTTCCACTCATTTCTGCCTGACAAACTCATCATCCTTTGACACTTGTCCTCAATACCTTCTTCTATACTTTCCTGTGTAGCCCACCCCCGGTACTTTATACAAGAGGGCTTCAAAAAGTTTGCGGAAAATTTCTATTATCTTTAAATTCCATTTTTCCATGAACTTTTTGAAGCCCATTCATATTACATACTACATTACCTCAGACTCATGGGTATCTATCTCCCAAATAGACCCAGAAAGAACTCACATCTTGTACTCTATTGCATCCAAAGTACTTCATGGAGGAGACCTAGGAAACTCCCCCTCAAAAAAAAAAAAAAAAATTAAAAGCTGAAAAAACAATGAAACCCAAAGTATCATCCAGGTCAAACTATGTTTTATAAAGAGAACCATCTAACTCAGAGATAGCCATGGTGGTAGCGTGCCACGAAGTTGATTCTGACTCCTGGTGACCCTGTACAGGGTTTCCGAGGCTGTAAGTCTTTACAGGAGCAGAAAGCCTCATCTTTCTCCTGTGGAACTGTTGGTAGTTTCAAACTGCTGATCCTGAGGTTCGCAGCCTGACTTGTAACCACTACACTACCAGAGCTCCTTAGAGCTAGCCATACTGATTATAATTTTGGAAAAACCTAATATGTTACAAATCAGTTAAACTGATTTGGCTTTTGACAGTTATATTACAGCAGAGATATACTGACATATTATGTCAAAACAAATCACTGGGGTTTCTACCAGGATGACCAACTATTTCTCACAATAATCTTTTCTCCTTACCACAACTAGGAAAAAAATCATGAGAGATGAGCATGCACTTTGGAGTCAGAAATCTGTACTTCAAACCCCAACTCAAACCCTTACAATCTACAGGATTTTCAGTAGGTTTTCTTTCTTTTTTAACTTGTTTGTTAGCTTCCTCTTCTAGAAAAATTGGAGTAGTAACAGTACCTACTCTATAAGACTATTACAATAATGTAACAATGTGCTTATGACAGTGTTGAGAACATTATGTGAGATCAATAAATAGCAGTCATTATTGCCATCCAATGAGATGACTACAATTCAGCTAATGGCATGCACAAGGACAACAAATGCATTTCTTGAGAAAATAAATGAATAACCAGGCTTTAAAACAGACAGCTATACATTGTAGATAAGAATAGTCACAAAGTGTCTGTGAGGGAAACTTCCTCTTGAATTTAAATGTACAACTGGAACATACCACCACACTTCTTTCTGTTCTCCAAGGACTAATCTCAATTCAGGTTCCCCTAGGATTAAAAAAAAAAAAAAAAATCACTCAATCTTAATAATTTTGCCCTTAATTTTACTTGACATAGAATATTCAAATTATATAGATGTTTCAAAGTGTCCTGTTATCATGATCCCAAACTATTCACATCAGTTTATTGCCAGCACCTTTCACTACAGTTAGGCAAACCAGTCGGTCACATATGTGACCTCTTTTATCTGCCCATCTTAAATTCTAAACCCTGGTCCCAGGGGGCATTTTCTGGCTCCTCTTTGCCCATTTCAAATACCCTTTGACTCCTTGCTGTTAAGTGTTGTCGAGTCAGTTTTGACGCATCATGACCCTGTACAGGGTTTCTAGTGTAGCGCTGTAGGATAAGCACTGGACTGCTAACAACAAGGTTGGCGATTTTAACCTACCAGTCTCTCCCCACACGATGCAGGGTCGCTATGAGGCAGAAACCGACTAGACGATACTTAACAGCAATAAGAGCGGCTGGTGGGTTTGAACCACCAACCTTATGATTAGCAGTATAGTGTTGATCCTACAGTGCCACACTTGGAGTCCTTTGGCCCAAATTTAAAATCACCTTCTTCATAGAGACTACCAGAATAGATCCAGAACCCAAATGAGGGTTTCAAGCTTCCAGTTAGTCCTGGTTTGGACTTGAACGTCTTTAGATTTTTTTCCCCCTTCCCCTATTAGTTATGGACTTCTGGTGTGGCACTGCAGGATCAGCACTGGACTGTGAACCACAAGGTCGGCAGTTCAAACGCACCAGCCACTCCTTGAAAACCCTATATATACAGCAGGGATGGGGAATGTCAAGCCTGTGAGCCATATTGTTGTTAAGTGCCATGGAATCAGTTTCTGACTCACAGCCTGCATAGGGTTTCTGAGGAGCGGCTGGTGAGCTTGAACCGCTGACATTGCGGTTCAAATCGACTTGGCAGTCCAGTGCATTAACCCGCACACTTATGGTGGTGGTGATGGTGGTGTGCCATGGAGTTGGTTCCGACTCATAGCGACCCTGTGCAGGGCTGCCGAGGCTATAAATCTTTACGGGAGCAGAAAGCCTCATCTTTCTCCCGCGGAACGTCTGGTAGTTTCGAACTGCTGACCTGTGGTTAGCAGCCCGACTTGTAACCATTACGCTACCAGAGCTCCTTACCCGCACATTGCTGTTGTTGTTGTTGGTAAGTACCATGGAGTAGGTTCGACTCATAGTGACCCTGCACAGGGTTTCCGAGGCTATAAATCTTTATGGGAGCAGAAAGCCTCATCTTTCTCCCGCGGAACGTCTGGTAGTTTCGAACTGCTGACCTGTGGTTAGCAGCCCGACTTGTAACCATTACGCTACCAGAGCTCCTTACCCGCACATTGCTGTTGTTGTTGTTGGTAAGTACCATGGAGTAGGTTCGACTCATAGTGACCCTGCACAGGGTTTCCGAGGCTATAAATCTTTATGGGAGCAGAAAGCCTCATCTTTCTCCCGTGGAACCGCTGGTAGTTTTGAAATGCCGACCTTGAGGTTAGCAGCCCGATTCGTAACCACTACGCTGTTGTTGTTAAGTGCCGTTAAGTAGATTCTGACCCATAGCGACCTTATATATGGTTTCCAAGGAGCAGCTGGTAAGCTTGAACTACCGGTCTTGCAGTTCAAACGACTTTGCAGTCTGACGCATTAGCCCACAGCACCACACCAGGACTCCTACCTGCACGTTGCTGTTGTTGTTGTTGTGTACTGTGGAGTCGATTCCGACTCATAGTGACCCCCTACAGGGTTTCCGAGGCTGTAAAATTTTCCGGGAGCAGAAAGCCTCATCTTTTTCCCCCCGCGGAACAGCTGGTAGTTTTGAACTACTGACCCTGAGGTTAGCAGCCCGATTCGTAACCACTACGCTACCAGAGCTCCTTTACCACACATTAGGGGTGAGTTAATTAAATGTTTGACCAAATATAGCAGGCTCATTTTTAAGTTGATAATTTTTTATAGCCCGCGAATATTATAAAATTTGGCAGAAAAAAGTTTCCCCACCCCTGCTATACAGGGTTGCTATGAGTTGGAACTGTCTCAATAGCACTAACAACAACAATATATCAGTTATGCTCTTCCACTAATCCCTCAAAGCCTTTTTGCACACGTTTGTAAAAATAAAATAATCAATACAGTCAATTTCAGTCTACTTTATTCGGTAGTGAGTGTGCCTCCTAAATGTTTTCAACATTGCTGCTAATAGTCTTTGCTGGAAGCCCTAAAGCACTGTTTTTCTAATAGGTCTAATCAACCATTTACTTTCACCTGGACCATGGTACGGATCCGGAACACACATATTCATGCTTTGCAACAAAATCCCTTTCCTCTTCTGCCACTCATTCCTTCTAGGGGCCTGGACAATGAAAAGGAGAATTTGCATTCCTAGGATGTGATCACAAAAGGGGCAAGGATTGGAGGGGACAGTAGACAGATCTTTCTCCCACTCTCAAGGAGGGAAAAAGAGAAAAGGTACATGACATGAAATTCCCAAGCCCCATGAGGACTTGAGGAATGTGTGCGTCTGGCAGGATGTGAGCAGGAACCTAAAATGAAAGCGGAGGGGAAAAGATTGCCAGACTCCTCCAATCAGTAAGGAGGGTTCAGACGTTGCCTAGGGAAAACTGGTGGAGAACCCTAACTTCGGAATTCTGAGGAGTGCAAGTTGGGGTGGAAAATGAAGAGTTGTGGAAGAAAAGGAGACCAGGCTAGTTAAAGAAGCACACACTTCAGAGCAAGAGGGATCACCCCCTCCTCCCGATCTTGACATGCTCTCCCCTACAGAGGTGGAGCTGGGCGGAGTTAGCGGCCCCGGAAGCACCCTCCTCCCTAGCCCCCTCCATCCCACAGTCCCCAGATAGGGCCACTCAGGCTTATCTGCCTCTCTGACCTCCAGCTCCCCGGCTATCGAAGTGCTACTCCATATACAGCAACTGGAAATCGGGCAGACGCGGCAGCTTCTGCTCGCGTAGTGCCCTTCAGGCGCCCAACGCTGTGCAACTGTCTTCTGAACTCTCCGCTTTGCACTAGTAGTCCTAGGCCGGGAACTCCGGCCCAAGGTTGGACTCTCATCCGAACGGTGACAGCTGCAGCGTCTCCTATTGGTCACTGGTCACCAGGGAAGCCCCAAGCCCAAGCCCTTGACCTCATGGGAAATGTAGTCTGAGGTCGCTGGAGGCTCTTCTTCCTGCGGGGATCCAATATTGGGATTGGCCACGAGACTCAAGTGAAGAGAGACGATTGTAGATCCATAGTTTCTCAACCTCCGCTTCCGAAAGTCCCGGTGTTCAGTTAGAGGAGAGTATTATGGGTGTTGTAGTTTGAAATGTTCTAGCTTGCATACTTTCTTTGCTTGGGGTATAGGGATGCCCTTGTGGGAGGACGTGAAGACTAGAGTTAAGGTTACTTGTTGGTTAAGCTATTAGCATTTTTCGCTAAACACTTTATATCGTGGTTTGAAATTCTCACTGGCATAATTAAATACTTTTTTCCTTCATATTATTTATGCTATAATAATGACCTCTGGGTAGAATCCTGGTGTGGCGCTGTAAACTAGGCACTGGACTGCTAACCACAAGGTCGACAGTTCAAATCCACCAGCTGTTCCTCAGAAACCCTATACAGAGTCACTATGAGTCAGAACCAACTCCATGGCACTTAACAACAACAACTAACCTAAAGGTTGGGGGTTTGATCCGTCCCAGCAGCTATGAGGAAAAACAGCCAAAGATCTGCTTCCATCAAGATTACAGCAGAGAAAACTCTGTGGAACAATCCTACTCTCTAACACATGTAGTTCCCATGAATCAGAGTCGCTTACATGGCAATGTTGTTTTTGTTGGTTTTGCTTTTGGTTTTGGTCCTCTGACTAGGTTAGACCTTTAACTACAGAGAAGACATGGTCTTTTCAGAATGTCAAATTATTGTCTGTGTTAGTCACCTGCATCACAATTACTTAAAGTCTCGAATATTATTGCTTCCTTTAAGATGGTGTCATAAACAGACATAGAAATGTGATCTAGGTCAGCCCAGAAGAACCCATAATAAAGCCCCAATGTTTCCATGAAGATCAGTGACAAGTACATCAGTATAATTGAACAATACAATTGGAATTATAAGAAATAATTTTTGTAAATAACGTTTTTTGGTTAACATGTGTGTGTGTGTGTGTGTGAACTGAATGAAGTTTACATGGGAGAACATCGGCTTTACATCATCATTTAATTGCAATCATTATGATATCCTCAGTGTATCATTATTCACCAGTATTTGCTTCCATTCCCT
>NW_006408569.1:5260243-5261398 GCF_000296735.1 Chrysochloris asiatica | reverse complement strand
AAGCTTACGTGCCTGCTCCTGTGTTCCCTTTGAGTTTCAGGCTTGGAGGGGGTTGTGGTTAACATTTTAATAAAAACTTTGAACAGATTTTGTGATGCGTATTTGGCCAAGGTAAATTCAAAGTGTGGTTTCTGTCTTTGTCCATAGTCCATATCAGGAATGGTCTGTGGAGCAGTCACAATGTTGGACATCATTCTGTGGTCAGAGGCTTGGCCAATATCAAAGTTGAGTCTGGGGTCAGCAGTACCACTTTAACTTTATTTAGTTTAGTTTTAGTGAGATTTGGTGTTGGTCCTATCTGATTAGGCTTTTATCAGAGTTTGGGGCTTACCAATTGTTGCTATGGGTCGGAACCTACTCGACAGCACATAACAACATCGGACAGGGTGAGATTTACTATGAAGAAGGGTTTAGGGCTGAGAGTATGTGATAGTTAAGAGAGTTTGTGTCAACTTGGCTGGGTCTGGATTCTCACTGGTTGGTCCATTAAGACATAGTAATGCCCTATAATGATGTCTAATACAATGTAATCACTTCTCCCATGTGATGTGATCAGCCCTGATCTGATGTAATTACCCTATATGTTGTAAATCTTCACTTCTATGATGCTAATGACGTCGGATGTACTCTACAGGATAGGTTGTATCTTGAGTTAATCTCTTTTTGAAATATTAAAGAGATTAAGCAGTCAAGTGGAGCTCAAAGGAACCTACTACAATCAAGAAAGAAGTGCCAGGAATGGAGTGTGTCCTTTGCACCCTACAATTGCTACAGCGAGAAGCTCCTGGATCATGTGAAGGATTGATGCTAAGATGTATGGAGATTTCCAAGGAATGTTGGGCCTACAGATGCTGAAAGGAGACAAGGACCTTTCCCCAGAGCCACATTCTGAATTGAGATTTAGAATCTTCTAAATGGTGACAGAATAAATGTCTGTTAAAACCACAGCTTGAATTCAAGTTTAGAGGCTCAGACTATAATCAGAGACTTGGATGCAGACTGTTGCCAAAGTTTAAGTTCAGACTTTGAACAGGGTTCAGAGTGTCATGTCCTATTGTCACCTTGATACTTATACTTTGACTAGCATAGCAGACAGTGGTGACAAGGCACCAGGAATTGATGGAATGAAAATTGAAATCTTTCAAGAAAGTGAGG
>NW_006408569.1:5256570-5258352 GCF_000296735.1 Chrysochloris asiatica | reverse complement strand
CCTCTGTTTCTGGACTGTAAGATTAAATACTATCCATTTCTTAGTATAAAACTTCTACCTTTACAATTGTGACTGTAGCAATTAATCATGATAATAATTGCTCACTATTGAATCATAAGAATCTTATCCCCATCTCTGTTTACCAAACACAACTAGACAAGATGAAAACTATTCAATGGGGACTCTACCTTCCCACACACTATTAAACTAAACTCCTTCTTGAAAACTTGTAAGCCAGTCACTTTGTGCCTTTATTGCCCCCTCATTTTAGGTAACCTATGTCTAAGTTGACCATCCCTATCTACCCTGTATACAGAGGGGATAGGATTGATACTTGATGAGAAGACTCCTTCCCTCTCAGTTGGTATTTTGAGCTAATACATCCATGAATATAGGTCCAGTTCATAAAATTGTAGCAAATAGAAATCATTCTTGAACCAAGCTTATAGCTTGGTCTTTTTCCCAGGTCATTGCTTGGAATGTGGCCAGGAATCGGGCTCAATCTGTACTCAGGGTTAGAAGTGAAAATGTGACTAGGTTTAAGGCTAAAAATAAGATTATTATTTTTGTGTGTTTACCTAGTTTGTCATTAATTCATGTTGAAGGTTTGGTATGTCTTTTCCCAGTGTAGGTAAACAGTTCTGTTTCTAGTATTGTAAATCAGTCTGTGGCCAGGGTTAAGGTTAAAGCTGTAGATAAAGTTGAGATTCAGTCTGGGGCTAGCATTTTGTTAAAATGTTATTACTGTTAATTGCTGTTGAGTCAATTCCAACTCATAGCGATCCTGCACGGGGTTTCTGAGGAGTAGTTGATGGTTTTGAACCATTGACTTTGAGGTTTGCACTCCAGAATTGATCCCACAGTGCCACACCAGGAGTCCAAATAGTGTTAAGTTTGTATCAAGGATTCTGGATCAGTAATTATCAGTATTAGGGAATCTCTTTTATCCCCAGATTCAAAGATCAAGTTGGGAGTTCGATTTAAGGACTCAGAGTGTGATAAGAGTTGGTATTCAGTATATAGCCAGAGTTAAGAGATTCAATCTGTAACCAGGTAAGATCTGTAAGGTTTAGGAACCAAATTAGTGGCTAGTAATGGGCCTCCATCTAGCCCAGGTTCAATTGCTTTTTCTGTGATCAATTTACAAACCAATTATCTGGTTTGGTTTAGAATTTGGGCTTTGAACAAAGTTCAGTCTCAGTCTGTGGCCATGTTTAGGACTGTCTGTGAGCAAGATTAGGGCATTGCTGTGGTCAGAATATATCCTCAAGTTATGTGGATCTAATTTCACTTCTTGGCCAGAGCTAAGGCACAGTCTTTGGCCAAGTTTAGATTTCAGTTTCTGTACATGTTTTCATCTCTGTATTCAGCCAAGTTTAGTAGTCATTCTGTTACCTCTGTTGGGATCAATTTCTAGTTAGTGCTAAGTCTGTGGAAATTGTAGCTGGATTAGGTTCCAAGATCAGATCTCAGGCTGTTGAGTAAGTTAGAGCCTTAGTCTGTGTTCAGGGTTAGAGCTCAGTTAGTATTTATGCTGAGCCTTCATTTTGTAGCAGTGTTAAGTATATCACAAGTTAGGTCATAGTCTGTAGCCTTTATTAGAGACAGCCTGGAGATAGACTACGAGACTATGCCTGATTCTGAATTGAGTCTCTGTATCATGCCAAACTTCGTTTCTCATACTTCGGACATATGTCAGGAGGGACCAGTCGCTGGAGAAGGACATCATGTTTGGTAAAGTGGAGGGTCAGAGAAAAAGAGGAAGACCTCCAACGAGATGGA
>NW_006408569.1:5254525-5255580 GCF_000296735.1 Chrysochloris asiatica | reverse complement strand
GGGCTGAGTTCATCCACATTCATAGACTCCCATTGAACTGGAGATGACAGAGAGAAGTCCAAAGTGTGGTGAGACCTGGGGACACCTGAATCCATGGACATGCATATAACCAGGGAGGGCTAGAGCTGAGAGTGAAGCATCCAGCTGATATTAAGTGAGGGGAGACACACATGAACACCCAAACTTGCAGATAGTACTCATTTGACCTAGCCTTGATGGCTTGACAATCAGAACTCGACTAGAGGACAATGAAAAAAAAAATTTTTTTTTTTTTGGATAATGAAAACATGAGTAAATTGTTACAATTTGATGAACTTGACCTATACTCATGGATGTAGTAGCTCAGAATACCAACAGAGAGGGAAAGAGTCTTCACATCAAGTATCAATGCTATCCCCTGTCTATACAAGGTAGATATGGACGGGCAACTTAGACATTGGCTACCTAAAATGAGGGTATGATAAAGGGACAAAGTGACTGACTTACAAGTTTTCAAGTGGGAATTTAGTTTTAAGAGTGTGTGGGATAAGATAGAGTCCCCAGTGAATCATTTTCATCTTGTCTAGATGGGTCTGGTAAAAAGAGATGGGGATAAGATTTTTATGATTCAGTATTGAGTAATTGTTATTATGACTTATTGAGACTATTGCAATTGTAAAGGTAGAAGTTTTGTAACAAAAAATGGGGTAGTAGTCAGTCTTACAGTCTTACAGTCCAGAAACAAAGAACCGTAGGACCATCAAGAGAGAAGAGCACAAGCGACACCGGGGATGAAGGCAGAGATGAGGACTTGGAAAGAGGGAGCAACTGAGGTCTCTAAATTCATGGCAAGAGAGGGACTGAGAATTGGTGGCCAGGAAGAAGGCTTGCAGAATGTGCCCTTTGGTGGTTTCAATTATTATATATTCCTGAGTGTTTAAAAAAATTAAAAGAGCTGAAATGAATTGAGCAAAATACTGTTAACTACTGATGGTACATAAGGAGCTCTGGTAGCGTAGTGGTTATGAATGGGGCTCTAAACCACAAGGTCAGCAGTTTGAAACTACCAGCTGTTC
>NW_006408569.1:5238275-5252587 GCF_000296735.1 Chrysochloris asiatica | reverse complement strand
GTTGGATACCTGAATCTCCTCCTTGGTGAAGTGTCTGTTCATGTCTTGCACCCATTTTTTAATTGGGTTATTTGTCTTTTATATTTTAGAAATGAGTCCCTTGTCTAATGTGTCATTGCAAAAGATTTTTCCCCATTTGGGTTCGTTTTTACTCTTTTGGTGAATTCTTTTGATGCACATGAGTTTTGAGAACATTAGGATGAATTAAATTAGTCCATCACAAAAGGAGAAATACTGCATAGAACCATTATTGTAAAAGCTTAAGAAAAAGTACCCACACTAAAAGGGCGAAAAAATATTCTTTGTTGGTTACCGGGGTGAAGGGGGTGGAGCAAGGGGAGGGAAGAGAAGGTGGATTGCAAGGTAGGGGATAGACACAACATAGTTTGGGGTGCTGTGGGGGTGAGGGGGCAATACACTAGAAGGGGGAGGAGAACGGAAAAACAAGGCGGATGGGAGAACATGTAGGCAGGTTTGCATGGGATAAGTGGGATAGAGGTAAATAGTGATGTATGCTCAACCTTAGATCAAGAGGGCTCTGGGATACAGGGATTGAGGGGAAATAATGTTAAGATTCTTGGCTGTCTTTTGCATGTTAGTTTCCCTTGCCTACTACTGTAAAATAGACACTTGAGGGGGAAAGAAAAGAATAGCCAGAAATGTCTCCATAGAAAGCTTGTAAACCAGTGTTCAGCTTAAAACTTACTGGAATACCTAAAATGGGGCTAGAGCTTGCCAAGGGAAGGAGGCTTCCTGTGGAGCCTTTGCATTGCATAAGACCATAGGTGGAATCCAAATCCCCATCCAGATTTTCTGAGGTGGGAAATTTCCCCATGAAAGGACAAGCAGACCAGCCCGGAGCTGCTAGAAGAACTGAGGATATTTCTTGAAATAAAGAACAGTAGAAAAAATTAAAAACAGTAAATGCAGTGTGCTTGCTCTCCATATCCTTGCCAGCATTTATTGTCCTCTACTTTTTTATCTTTGCTGTTATTGCTGGTGTGAGATGATATCTCATTGTTGTTTTGACTTGCATCTCACCACTGAGTGGTTTCTAACCTGTCTGGACGGAGCTGGTGAAAGGAGATGGAGATAGACTCTTGTGGTTCAATAGTGAGTACTTGCTATCAGGACTGATTGTGAGTGTTGCAAATGTAAAGGTAGATGTTTTGTAACAAAAGAGGGGAATGATTGATCTTTCAGTCCAGAAGCAGAGGACCCTGGGACCATCAAGGGAGAAGAGCGGAGTATGGGACCCTATCCAGCAGTGACACCAGAGATGGAGGCAGAGACGATGACTCATAGGATCCTGGACTCAGGGAAGGAGAGGGGCTGTGTGCTGATGGCCAGGGGGTGGGCTTGCGGATGTGCCGTTTGGTTATTTAAATGGTTTTATATTTCTGAGTGCTTCGGTGTATAGCAAAAAAAAAAACAAAAAAAAAAAAAAAAAAAAAAAGGAATGGAAGCAAATGCTGGTGAATGATAAAGCATGGAGGGGATTGTAATCATTGCAATGAAACAAAATACAATAGGATAAATGTAAAGCTGATGTTCTCTCATGTAAACTATCACCCAATTCACAATAAAAACTTAAAAAAAAAGTGTTAGAATTGTGGGGAAAACCCAGCAAATCAAAAGTTATACTTGGAGACATCAATACTAAAAAGTAAAATAGAAGACAGCTAGGCAGAAGATCATTAAGGAAATAGAAGGCTTTAACAATGTTATAGACCAGCTAGAACTAGTAACATAGTGTTTATGAGTTGGGCTGCTAACCTTAAGGACAGCAACTCGAAACTACCAGTTGTTCCATTGTAGAAAAATGAGACTTTCTGCTCCTGTTAAGATTTACAGGGTTGCTGTGAGGTGGAACTGACTCCATGGCACACCCCTACCACCACAGACTTAATAAAACCTCCCACTCAACAATAGCAGAATACATATTTTTTCTCAAGTGTACATCAAGTATTCTCCAGGATAGATCATATGTTAGAACATAAAACAAGGATCAATATGTTTAAAAGAATTGAAATCTTATGAATTATGTTCTTTTACCACATCGGAATAAAATAAGAAATCAATAACTGAAGTAAATTTGAGAAATTCAAATACATAGAGAAATTAAACAACACACTGCTAAATAAGTAATGAGTCAAAGAAAAGAATAAAACAAAGAAATTAGAAAATACTTGAGATGAATTAAAATGAAAACACAACATACCAAAACTTATGGAATGAAGTTAAAGTAGTGTTTATTCAACTCTACAAAGCTAAGAATTAACCACATAAGGATTTTGTTACCTTGTGCCTCCTTTACACTCTTTCCTTTCTTTTAATATTAGTGGACAGACTCAGACAGTGGAGAACTAAGATGGGCTATGGGTCTGGGCAGCCTGCCATCCATGCTCCACTGCCAGGACCTGTTTTTCTGATGGAAGCAGGAATGTAGAATTCATTATGTGTATTACGTGATGTGATGATTTGACTAGAAAAGCAGACCCTATGGGACTGTTCTGTCACTGATCTCTTAGTACCACTCTGATGGAAAATGTTATATATATTGATAGTATGTTTTTATTTATGTGCATACATGAGTATTCATTTATATGCATGATTCTGTGTCAATTAGAATTTATGTGTTAATTGTAGTATATTAATCTCGTACTGGAGTCCTGGTGTGGTACTGCAGGATAATGCACTGAACCACAAGGTCTATTTGAATTGCAAGGTCGATGGTTCAAACTCACCAGCTGCTCCTCAGAAACCCTATACAAGGTTGCCATAAGTCAGAGCCAACTCCATGGCACTTAACAACAATAACAATCTCATATAAAATATATGAATAACATATCAAAAATTCCTGAGTCCTGCCTTTAAATATTTTGATTCCATTCAGTTGGGATAGGGTCTAACAGTTTATAAGTACCTGAGGCGATTCTAATGCATTTTCTAATAATTTATTATTAATCATATTTCTGCAACAATGGGATAATATTTTACTGTGGGCTCTAGTTTAGGTCTAGGCTTAGACAAGTCAACTTGTGTCTTTTAACCTCTCTACTTATTTGTAAACATCGAATATGCTATGAGGATAAATGAAATCATGTATTTAAAGCATATTTCACTTGATATGCCTGATCTACTACTCTGAAAAAAAGGGAAAAAAAACAACAAAGAAAACTCACTGCCTTCCCATTGATTTTGACTCATAGAGACCCTATAGGACAGAGTAGAACTTCTCCAGAGGGTTCCCAGGCTGTAAATCTTTATAGAAGCAGACTGCCTCATCCACTCCTGTAAAGTGACAGATAGATTCGAATCGCCAAATTTTCAGTTAGCAGCCCAATGCTTAATCCACTGCACCACCAGTACTCCTTGATAAATAATGACTTGTATTATCCCAGTTACATTATTTATGTTATTAATCATGAAGAGAAATTTACACATGGTTCCTGCCTGCTAGTACCTCTAAGTATACTTTAGAGATAGACTAAAAACACAAAGAAACTAAAGAACAATTTAACCATGTTAAATTGTGGGATTCTGACTTTAAGGGTGCTGAGAGAAGGGAATGGTCAATTTAGACTAGAGAAATCAAAGAAAGCTTCAAGGAGGAGCTAGAAGTCGAGCAAGACCTCAGAGAATGGGGAGGATTTGAGTAGATGGAGAGGAGAGAAAGAGAATATTCCAAGTAAAGCAAAAGAACTATTTATAGATATGGAGGCAGGAATGGAGATGGTCACATTATATTCTAAGAGTTGTTCACTGGAGGGCACCCTTCACATGGACCACAATGATAATGGCACCAACCACTAAAGCCAGTGATGATGAAATGGAAGAATTCTACCAACTTCTTCAGTCTGAAATTGATCAAACATGCAATCAAGATGTATTGATAATTATTGGCTATTGGAATGCAAAGGAAGAATCAGCACCTAACAACAACCATCATCACCAAGATTTTTGTAGTGCAATTGCCCTGAGAGCATGTTAGTAAGTAATGAGGAGGTAAGGAAGGGGCCAACCCCTGGAGGAATGCAATGACTAGGAATTCAGGTTGTAGCCTATTACCTCATTTCCTGAGAAGAATTTAAAGAACCTGAAAAGCTGGAAAGGTAGAAGTGGTTGGAGATAGCATCCTGTCTGGTTGTTAGAAAGATAATTATGCTATTGCTGTTGTTAGGTACCATCAAGTCAGTTCCAACTCATAGCAACCGAATGCACAAAAAGATGAAACACTGCCTGGTCCTGAACCATCCCCACAACTGTTGTATTTGAGCCAATTATTGCTGAGACTGTGTCAATCCATCTCGTTGGGAGTCTTCCTCTTTTCTGGTGACCCTCTACTCTACCAAGCATGATGTCCTTCTCCAGGGACTGGTCCCTCCTGACAGTATACCCAAAATATGAGAGACAAAGTCTCGCCATCCTTGCTTCTAGGAGCATTCTGGCTGTACCTCCTTGAATACAGATTATCTTGTTCTTCTGGCAGTCCATGGTACTTTCAATATTCTTTGCCAATACCATAGTTTAAATGCATAGAATTTTTTCTGATCTTTCTTATTCACTGTCCAACTTTCACCTGCATATGAAGTGATTGAAAATACCAGGGCCGGGTTCAGGTGTACCTTAGTTCTTAAAGTGACATCGTTGCTCTTTAACATTTTTCAGAGGTCTTTTGAAGCAGACTTGCCTAATGCAATACATCACATCATTAGATGTTTTCTCTGTTATTTGTGGAAACTTGTTATTGTGAGTTGAGTGAAGGTTTACAGAGCAGATAATCAGTTTTGCATTCAACAAATTGTACATATTGTTTTATCTTGATGATTGCAATCCCTTCCATGTAACAATAATTACCCCACTTACTCCCAGTGGTTCTTATTTGCATTTCACCATTCTGAATTGTATCCTTAGATCAATGTTGCCCTTTTGGTGTTGTCTCAACCTACCACTTAGCTTAAAATTGGACCACGACGGTGAGTTCCATTCCAGACCTGAAGGATGGTCGGGGGCTATAGCCTTGGGTTCCTCAGTCTCTTTCTGATCAGTAGGCCCAGTCTTTATTATAATTTTGAAGGTTTTTCCACATTATTTCCCACTCTACCTGAAACTGCCTAATATGATTCCTTTCAGAGCAATGGACAGTGGTAGACGGGCACCATCTAGTTTTTCTGATCTCAGAGTCTTGGAGACTGATGTTCACATGTTCCGTTAGTCCATTAGACTAATTGATTCCAAGCATCTTCAATTTTCATCACCATCTTCATCATTCTTCTGCCAATCTCCCTCTTCTTATACATTGCCTCTCCCTCTCCCTCTTTTTTGTATATTGCTTTCTTCATCGCCTGAGTTAACATGTGTCTACCCTCTAGCCAATAAATTACTTTCCCTTCTCTCCCACCCCTGGTAACTATTAGAGAATTTTTTATTAGCATGAAAACTTTTTCTTGAGTTTTTATAATAGTGGTCTCATGCAATATTTGCCCTTTTGGGATTGCCTAATTTCACTCAGTATAGTATCCTCCAGTTTCATCCATGTTATGAGTTATTTTGCAGATTCATTGCATTTTTTCAATGTTACATAGTATTCCCTTATGTGTACATACTAAAATTTGTTTATCCGTTCTTCCATTGATGAGTATTTAGGCTGTTTCCATCTTTTCACTATTGTGAATAGTGCTGCAATGAAAATATGTGTGCATATATTTACTTGTGTCATAACTCTCATTTCTTGGAGATTGTAGAGGGATTACTGGGTCACACAGTATTGTTATTTCCAACTTTTTGAGGAATTGCTATACCATTTTCCGCAGTAATTGCACCATTTTACAGTTCCACCAGCAATGCAGAAGAGTCCCTTGCAAGTTATTTTCTGTTTCTTTGAACCTTGCCATTAATGCTGGAGTGAGATGACATCTCATTGCTGTTTTGATTTGCATCTCTTTGGTCCTGGTGTGGTGTTGTGGGCTAATGTGCTGTACTGCAACGTCAGTTGGAACTACAAGGTTAGCGGTTCAAGCTTACCAGCCTCTTCTTGGAAACGCTATACAGGGTTGCTATGAGGCAGAACTGGCTTGATGGTACTTAACAACAACAGTGGCTAACAATTGTGAACATTTCTTCATATGTTTGTTGGCTGCCTGAATGTCTCCCTTAGTGAAGTGTCTTTGCCCGTTTTTAAGTTGGATTATTTGTCTTCTTCTTGTAGAAGTGTTGTCATTTTCTATAAATTTTAGAGATTAGTTCCTTGTCTGACATGTCATTGTAAATTTTTTTTACCAATTTGTGAGGTATCCTTTTACTCTTTTGGTGAAATTGTTTGATGCACGTAAGTGTCTAATTGTTAGGAGGTCCCAGCCATCATTTTGTCTTCTGCTGTTTGTGTGTTTTTAGTTATGTTTGTTAGTGTATTTATGCCATATATCAGAGTCCCTGGTGTGCTGCTATAGGATTCACACTGGGCTGGGAACCACAAGGTCAGCAGTTCAAACTCACAAACTTCTCCTCAGAAATTCTATTCAGGGTTGTTATGAGTCTGGACCAACTTGATGGCACTTAACAACAATCAGAGCTCCCAAGTTTTCATTGTCCCTATTTTTTCATTGATGATCTTTATAGTTCTAGATTTTACATTTAGGTCTTTAATCCATGTTGAGTTTGTTTTTGTGTGGTTGAGATGTGAATCTTGTTTCATTTTTATGCAACTGAATTTCCAGTTTTGCCAACACCATTTGTTGAAGATACAATCCCTTCCCCATCTAATGTGTTTTGATCCTTTGTCAAAGATCAGATGAATGCATATGAATGGATTTACTTCTGGGTTCTCAATTATGTTCCATTTATATTCATATCTTTCTTTGAACCCATACCAGACTGTTTTAACTACTGTGACTGTGTAGTAGATTTTAATACCAGGAAGTGAGAGGTCTCCAACTTTGTTCTTAATGCTTTGCTTATCTGAGGTCTCTTTATACATAAAATTAGTGATCTATTTTAACATCTCTTTAAAGAATGATGTTGGAATCTGGATTGGGATTGCATTATAGCTGTAGATTGCTTTGGGTAATATTGACATTTTCACAATGTTAAGTCTTCTTATCTATTGTTGTTGTTGTTGTTGTTAAGTACCGTGGAGTTAGTTCTGACTCATAGTGACTCTGCACAGGGTTTCCGAGGCTGCAAATCTTTACAGGAGCAGAAAGCCTCATCTTTCTCCCACGGAACAGCTGGTAGATTCGCATTGCCGACCTTGGGGTTCGCAGCCCGATTCATAACCACTATGCTACCAGAGCTCCTTATAAGCATGGTATATTCTTCCATTTTTGTAAGTCTCCTTTGGTTTCTTATAGTATTGTTTTGTAGTTTTCTTTGTATAGGTATTTTGTCTCTCTGAGTAGATTTATTCCAAGTATTTCATCTTTCGGGTGGCTACTGTAAATGACATTGTTTTCCTGATTTCCTTTTGAGAGCTTTCATTATTTAAAGCAATCCAACTGATTTTTGTGTGTTATCTTATACCCTGCCCCTTTGATGAATCTTTCAATGAGTTCCGATAATATTCTTGTTGAGTCTTTGGGATTTCCTGTGTATAGGATCATGTCATCTGCAAATACAGTTTTACTTCTTTGCCAATTTGGATGCCTATAATTTCCCTTTCTTGCCTTATAGCTTTGGTTAAGGCTTCCAGCACAATACTGAATAGAAGTTGTGGAATAGGGCATCCTTGTCTGGTTCCTGTTCACAAAGGAAATGCTTTCATTTTCTCTCCATTGCGGTAATGTTGACTGTTGTTTTTGCATATATGCCCATAATTATGCAGAGGAATTTCTCTTTTATTCCTATTTTGTTGAGTATTTTTATCGGGATTGGGTGTTGCATTTTGTCAAATACCTTTTCTGTATCAATCAATATGATCATGTGGTTCTTTTCCTTTGTTTTATTTATGTGGTGGATTACATTGATTGTTTTTCTAATATTGGACCATCCTTGCATATCTGGTTGAATCCCACTTGGTCATGATGTATTATCTTTTTGATATGTTGTTAAATTTTATTAGGTAGGATTTTGTTGAGAAGTTTTGCATTTTTGTGCATGATGGATATTGGTTTATAGTCTTCATTTTTAGTGATGTCTTTGCCTGGTTTGGGTATGAAGGTTATGATTGTTTCATAAAATGTATTTGGGAGTTGTCCATTCTTTTCTTTGTACTGGAATAGTTTGAGTAGAATTGCTGTCAGTTTTTTCTGAATGGTTGATAGAATTCACCAGTAAAGCCATCTTGTCCTGAATTCTTCTGCTTTTGGGAGTTTTCAAATGACCTGAGCAATTTCTTCTTTTGCTATAGGTCTGTTCAAGTTTTCTACTTCTGTCTGTGTTAGTTTAACTAGGTAGTGTTTTTCTAAAAAAATGTCCATTTCTTCTAGATTTTCAAATATGTTGAAGTATAATTTTTCATAGTATTCTGTTATTATCCTTTTTATTTCCATTGGTTCTGTTGTGATATTACCCATATAAGTTCTTATTCATGCTGTTTGCATGTTCTTTTGTTACGTTTTCTAATGGTTTACTAATGTTGATTTTATTAATTCTTTCAAAGGACCAACTTCTTGTCTTATTGATTCTACTTTTATTCTGTTTTCACTTTCATTTATCTCTGCTCTAATCTTTATTTTCTATATTCTTACTTTGTTGTTCTTTTTCTAATTGTTGAAGATATTGGGTTAAGGTGTTGATTTTGGTTGTTTCTTCTTTTTGGATGTGTATGTTTATTGCTGTAAATTGCTCTCTGCTTTTGCCAAAGGTTGTGTTTTCGTTCTCTTTTGAGTCAAGTGATTTTTTCATCTCATTTTTGTTTGTTATATTATCCAGTAGCCTTTGAACAGGTTATGATTCAATTTTCATGTATTAGTTTTTTCCCCTTGATCTTCCTATGATTCGTTTCTAATTTTATAGCATTGTGATCTGAAAAGATGCTTTGTGGTATTTCAGTGTTTTTAAATGTATTGAGGCTTGCTTTGTGACCTAAAATATGGTCTATTATGGGGAAGTTTACATGTGTACTGGAAAAGAATGTGTATTATGCTGTTGTTGGGTTAAATGCTTTGTATAAGTCTATGAAATCAAGTTAGTTGATTGTGTTGTTTAGTTCTTTTGTGTCTTTGTTGATTTTCTTTCTCTCTCTCTC
Organism: Chrysochloris asiatica; assembly: GCF_000296735.1. NCBI lineage: Eukaryota > Metazoa > Chordata > Mammalia > Afrosoricida > Chrysochloridae > Chrysochloris > Chrysochloris asiatica. Next base: position 5,243,400 of record NW_006408569.1, on the reverse strand, counting down.
TCTCTTAGTTATTCTGTCCTTCATTGAAAGTGGTATATTACAATCTGTGGCACTGTAGGATAAGCACTCAACCACAAGGTTGGTTTGAACTACCAGGTTGGTGGTTCAAGCTCACCAGCTATTCCTCGAAAACGCTTTACAGAGTAGCTATGGGTCGGAATCGACTTGACAGCATTTAAAAACAACAAACTATTATTGTAGAGTTGCTTATTTTTTTCTTCAATTTTATTGGAATTTGATTTATGTGTTTGAGGTTCTTTCACTGAAAGCATAGATATTTATTGTGGTTATGTCCTATTGTTCAGATGATCCTTTAATCATGAGATAATGCCCTTCCTTGGCTCTTATGCTGGTATTTGCCTTAACATATATTTTATCAGAAAATTAATATTGCCACTCCTGCTTGTTTTTGATTGTCGTTAGCTTGTAATATATTTTTCCATTTTTTTAGTCTATTTTTGTCCTTGTGTATAAGGTGTCTCTCGTGTGGACAGTATATTAAAGGATCCTGTTTTTTTATCCAACCTACTATTCTTTGTCACTTTATTAGTGTAGTTAATGCATTGAAATCCACTGTAATTATCAATAGCTATCATTTGGCAGTTGTTTTTTGTTTTTTGTTTTTTGTTTTGTGTGTGTGTATGTGTGTATGTGTGGTTCTGCTGGTTTCTTTGTTCCACATAATTTTCTGTGCTGACTTCATTATGTTTGTGCATTTTCTTCATTCTTGTTGTTTTAATGTTTATTAAATCTTCTTTTTCCTTTCCCTTGTTTTGAGGTGAAGATATATTCAATTTATTTGGTGTTACCTTCCAGTGTATTAATTTATTACCAAATTTAAAACAGTCTATTTTATCTTGAAGTCTACTTGGCTTCCTCACCATTTGGAAGTTCTGTAGCTACACTTTTCCCTCTTTTTGCTTTGTAGTTGTCTTCATTATAAATTGAGTATCTCTCATTCCCTGTTTTCAGTATTGTCCACTGTAGAATAAGCACTGAACTGCAAGGTCAGTAGTTCAAACTCACCAGCTGCTCCTTGGAAATCTTATACAGGGTCACTATGAGTCAGAACTGATTGAACGGCACTTAACAACTAGTTTGTTTTACTTTGGACACTTCTATTGAGTTCTGGGTGGCATTGCTGTGTATGTCAATGTCAGGTTGTTTTCTGCTGTTGCAGTCCAAAGAACTCCCTTTAGCATTTTTGTAAAGTCGATTATTACAGGTTCCTTTAATTTCTGTTTATCTGGAAATGCTCTAATTTTGCCATCGTATTTATGGGACAGTTTTGCTGGGTATATGATTCTTAGTTGGCAATGTTTTTCTTTCAGAGTTTTGTATATCTCTTCCCATTATTTTCTTGCCTGCATGGTTTCTGCTGAGAAATCAGAATTTAGTCTTATTGGTTCTCCTTTGTAGGTAAGTTTACATTTTCCCCGAGTTGCTCTCAGGATTCTTTCTTTGTCTTTGAGTATGAACAGTTTGATTATAATGTCTTGGTGATTTGGGGGGAGGGGGGTTTGCTCAGCTTCTTAGATGCTTGTTTTCTTGTCTGTCATGATATTAGGGATGTTTTCAACAAACAACTCTGACTTTTTTTGTTGTTGTTTTTGTTTGTGTCTTACTATTCTGGGAATTGGAATAGGTAAGTTATTATGATGTCCCACATGAATCTTAGGCTTTTTTTTTCCTAAATTTTTTCTGACTATTCTTCTAGTTTACTACTATTGAGAGACTTATCTTTAAGCTCACTAATTCAGGCTTCAAAATGATTAAATTATACTCCTTTGCCCATTCAATGGATTGTGAATTTCTGAAATCTTAGTATTAATCTCCTAGATTTCTTTTTGCAGGTTTTGTATTATCTCAAATCCTTTATTTACTTTATTTGTTTGTTCTTATAGTGTTTTTCTGAACCCTTTCTTGTTTTCTTCAACCTCTCTATCAATCATTTGAAGTTACCTAAGTATAATTCTCTTTAAGGTAATTCAAGTGTCTTTTTATTCCCTCAAAAAATGTTTTCTAGCTCTACCTCTTGGATACTTGTTTGACTCACTTTGTCTTCATGTGAACAAAATTGTCTATTTCCTTTGGGACACTGTGGCATTGTTGTATCTGGATTTAAATGATGATTGTATGTTGGTGTGTTCTTAAGTGTTCACCAATTGCCTCCTGGTGGGTGTGATTAGAGAATGGTGCACATGGTTTCTGTTTGTCATCTGTGCAGCTCAGTTTAGGATAGGTTTGGCTGTTGTTGGTTGTTGTTGCTCATGTGTATGTTGCTGTTAAGTGCTGTTGAGTTGACTCTAACTAATAGCAACCCTGTATAGTATTTCCAACATTGTGATTAACAGCTCCATGCATATAGCACCTGTTATTGGCTTTTGCCCAGTAGGTGGGGCCACAGAGGGTATGACTAGGCTGTATGGACATGGTTGCTGTCCACCATCTAGTGATGCAAGAAAGGCACGCACATGCACACACACACAATAGAGAAAGAGAGAAGCCAAACACACAAGCAAGCAACAATGAAAAAGAAACTATCAATGGAGTTCTGGTGTTGCACTGTGGGTTAATGCACTGGATTGCAAAGTTGGTTTGAACCACAAGGTCTGTGGTTCAAGCTCATCAGCTGCTACTCAGATATCCTTTACAGGGTCACTGTAGGTCAGCACTTAAAAACAACAATGGAGAAAAAAAGAAGAAAAGAAGGGAACAGATAGAAAAATAATACAATAACCAAAAAGGGAGAAGAGGGAGAGGAAAAATTAAAAAAGACACACACACACACAAAAAAAAAAACTAAAACATGGAAGAGAAAAATAAGAGAGAAAATAAAAAGAAGAAAAGGCACTAAACACAATTAGGGAGAGGGATGAGTAATAGAGAAAGAGACCAGAGAGTAGTAAAGAAAAATCAAAGCAAAAATATATAACTAAGTAAGAAGAAACAGGGTTTGGGGTCAAAGGAAGAAACAGAAAAAAAGAAGGAAAAATGAAAGCAGACACAGTAAGGATAAAAAGCAAGGGACGGTAAATAGAGGAAGAAGGGGAAAAAAGAATAAACAAAAACAATGAAAGGGGGAAAAAAATAAGGCAGATGCCACACCCAGAGAGGAGAAAACCCTAGGAGATCCTGCAAGCCAAAAAGCTCACGTGGTGGGCTGGAAAGGATGAGAAGGTGGAAGTCCCAGTCCTAGACAGAGTTCCTATAGGCCTAGCTGTTGTCTGCTCTGGGTACCCAACCCAGAATTAGTTTGTGCAGATCACAAAGCAGCTGGGATCAGGGTCTTTCCTTCCCAGAGGTCAGCTAGATGTGAGGGTTCCCATTAGCTCAGAGCTGGCCAAAACTGACTCTACAGCTCAGTCACTTTGATGCAGTTCACAACTGCATTGCTTACCACTCTACATCTCTAACCACCTAGAAACTTTGCTGTGTGTGTGTGTAGATGGGGGCTGGACATGCCTTTAGCCACCAGGATAATGTGGAGTACAAGAAAAAAAAATCACACCTTTCTCTCCACTAGTAAGTGGTAAGCTTCTGTACCACCAAGCCACGCTCTACCTTTAAAAGTTCTACCTCCTCCCACCAAAGTTTAAGATGGGTTGGTGGAAATAGCACCCGACTCACTGTTGGGGCTCACAACTGCTAGACTCACAACTATGAGGCCAACCTCCAGTAAAGTGTGAGCTTCACTGGGAGTGTCCACAGATGGGGGTTATCCACACCTCTGGTCACTAGGGGAGTGTAGCGAATAAGAAAAAAAAAAAGTTTCTTTCTCCCTGCTAGTCACTGGTATGCCACTGCACCACCAAGTTGTTGTCTGTCTCCAAAGCTGCTTGAAAAAGTTCAAGATGACCACTTCACATCTGGCTGGCTGACAGGTCATCTGTCTGTCTCTTTTTTTTGCCACGTCTGTTCAGCTTTCTCTCCTAGAAAGCATTCAGTCAACTTCTTTATTCCTCCATCTGAAGCTCAGGGTTCTAGGACTATCATCTGCATCTGTTTCATTTGGTTTTCCTATCTTTGTTGTAGAGGGTATGTGTAGCAGTTCTGCCAAGTCTGCCATCTTGCCACAGCTTCTTTTAATTTCTTGACTACAGCTTTCATGAGCATTGATTGTGGATCCAAGGAAACTGAAGTCTTTGACAACTTCAATCTTTTCTTCAACTTTTACATTCACATGAGGCAATTGAAAATACCATGGCTTGGGTAAGGCATACCATAATCCTCAAACCGATCTCTTTTTCTCTTTAACGCCTTAAAAAAGGTCTTTTCTAGCAGATTTGTCTAATGCAAAACATCTTTTGATTTCTTGACTGCTGCTTTCAAGACTGTTAATTGTGTCTCCAAGCAAAATTAAGTATTTGACTACTTCAATCTTGTCTCCATTTATCATGATGTTATTTATTGGTCTGTTGTTGTTATGTGCCGTGGACTCGGTTCCGACTCATAGCGACCCTGTAAAGGATTTCCAAGGCTGTAAATCTTTACGGGAGCAGAAAGTCTCATCTTTCTCCTGCAGAACATCTGGTAGTTTCAAACTGCTGTCACTGAGGTTCACAGTCCGATTCATAACCACTACGCTACCAGAGCTCCTTATTTATTGGTTTAGTTGTAAGGATTTTCAATTTCTTTATACTGAGGTGAATCCATACTGAAGTCTTTGGTTATCACCAGTATTTCAAGACCTCTTTGCTTCAAGCAAGCAAGGCTATGTCAACTACATATTGCAGGTTGTTAATGAGTCTTCCTCCAATCCTGATGCCATGTTCTCTTTCATATAATCCAGCTTCTCAAATTATTTTCTCAGCATACAGATTGAATCAGTATGGTGAAAGGATACAACCTTGGTGCACATCTTTCTTGATTTTAACCCATTCAATATCCCCTTCTGTTCTACCAACTGCTTTTTGGTCTATGAATAAGTTCCTCATAGGCACAATTAGTCATGCTGTAATTTCCATTCTTTGCAATGTTGTCCATAGTTTGCTATGATCCCCACGGTCAAATGCCTTTGCTTAGTCAATAGTGTACAAGAAACATCTTTCTGTTATTCTCTTCTTTCAACCAAATCCATCTGACTTCAACAATGATCATGTCCTTTACTGATTCCAGTTTGATT
>NW_006408569.1:5230920-5238175 GCF_000296735.1 Chrysochloris asiatica | reverse complement strand
CAGGGTACAATTCAGGATCAAAACCAACTCAGGACTCAGAACTTCTCCAGTCAGCAATGCCTCTTGTCTGCCATACTGCAGGCACACTTCACTCTTGTTATCAGTCTTTCAGCCATGTGGTCCCTTGGCCTCGGTTACAAAGTTTTTTTTAGCCAGTCTGTGAATGCCCAAAGGGCACATTCTTCAAGTCATTCTCCTGTCCACAGGCACTCAACTTTACTTGTCCATTGTCCTAGAGCCTGGCTCTCCATGCCACTGCCTCTGTTTCTCTAGATAGGGATCTCACAATTTATTTATACTCTTCCTTCTTAATAATCTTGGACTCTTCCATCTCTGCCTCTGAGATGATGCCTTTTTAACCTAGCTGGAGGGCAAAACTAACCAATTCTAGTATGCCTTATTATGAATTGGGCTGCTAATCTCACTGTCAGCAGTTTGAAACTACCAGCTATTCCGTGGGAAAAAGATGAGGCTTTCTGCTTCTCTAAAGATTTACAGCCTCGGAAACCCTGTACAGGGTCACTATGAGTCGGAACCGACTTCACAGCACATAACAACAGCAACAATCAATCAATCAATCACTTGGGGGAAATTAAGAAGATATTGGATAGAAAAGCCATTTCAAATAAATTGAAGGCACCATACTAGAGAACAGCGGGTTACCATTTGTCTATTTTGTCTTTTGCTGCTCATGCTTTTATTGTTACTTGCCATCTAGTCGGTTCTGACCCATAGTGACCCTGTTTCCAAGGAGCGGCTGGCGAACTTGAACCACCGACCCTGCATTTCAAATAGCTTTGCAGTCTGGCGCATTAACCCACAGCGCCACACCAGGACTCCTTTTATTGTTATTTGTTATTGTTGTTAAGTGCCGTCGAGTCGATTCCGACCTATAGCGACCCTGTATAGGGTTTCCAAGGAGCAGCTGGTGAGCTTGAATCACCAACTTTGCAGTTCAAACGACTTTGCAGTCTGACCATTAGCCCACAGCACCACACCAGGCTATATTGTTATAGCCCAGCCAAAAAAGTAGGTCTCACAGCTCTTCCCCTCTATTATCTTGTATGATGTGAGCGCTAGGTCCTAATTGATTCTTCTGCTTGTGGATATCCAACTTTCCCAGTAGAAACTCCCTTTTGATGTACTGATGCAACTGTTCTTTAATTGTCTCCAGCAAGATTTTACTAGCATGTGATATTAATGCTATTATTAGATGATTTCCATATTCAGTTGGGTCACCTTTCATTGTAATGGACACAAATATGGATCTCTTCCGATTAGTTAGCCATATAACTGTTTCCCAAATTGCTTGCCACAGACAACTGAGTGCCTCCAGCATTGCATCAGTTTGTTGAAACATTTCAATTTGTGTTCTGTCAATTCCTGGGGACTTGTTTTTTTGCCAATGCTTTCAGTATAGATTGGATTTCTTCCTTCAGTACCATCGGTTCTTGACCAATTCTTTTTAGTACAGTGACTATAGTCTTCCCACCTTCTTTTGTTGCTTCCTGCATCATTCTGTATTATGCTTGTTTTTGTTGTGAAGTGCTGTCGAGTCCGTTCTGACCCATAGTGACCTTGTATGAGATTTCCAAGGAGTGACTGGTGAGCTTGAACCACCAACCTCATGGTTCAAACAGACTTTGCAGTCCAACACATTAACCCACAGTGCCACACCAGGACTCCATTATGCTTATGCTTAGAATCCTTCAATACTGGAACCCAAGACTTGGATTTTTCTTCAGTTCTTTCAGCTTGAGGGATGCTAAGTGTGTTCTTCCCTATTGGTTTTTAACTTCAGGTCAACTCTACTTTGAGGAGACAGTTCTTTTCCAGTCATATTTTCAATGCTTCCAAACGTGAACCACTCATCTATGGCATTATATCAGAAGATGTTCTGATGCCATTCATGATGTTTTTAGTGGCTAACCATTCAGAAATGGTCTGCTTCTCCTTATACCTATTCTGTCTTAGTCTGGAAGTTCTGCTGAAACCAGTCCACCATAGGTGACCCTGGTGCTATTTCAAATGCTGGTGGTATTACCTGCCAGCATCACAGCAACACAGAAGCCACCATAGTATGGCAAAGTGATGGATGGTTGTTGTTGCTATTAAGTGCCATCAAGTCACTTCCAACTCATAGTGACATGTAAACCCTGTGCCACACCAGGACTCTAGATGAGTGGTAGAAGATAAGTACAGTAGTAAATTATGTAGTACTTGCTACATGTTACAAGCACTTTACAATGATTGCCTTTTTTATTCCTTATAATAATCATGTGTAATGGCAACTATTAGTATTTCCATTTTACAGTTGTGGAAATCCACCTTACTTTATTTAGTGCTCTTTTCTTGATTCTCTCCCTCTCCCTTGGACCCCACAAATAATCTACCTTGTTTTTGGCTAATATGTAATTTTTTTATTCCAACAATATTCTAGTGTGAAAGATCAAGTTCTCAAATTATGGAATTCGGAGGATTATAGAGTCAAGGTGACTTGGAAATCTACCCAAGGGAGGTAACTTGTACTTCTGCCCTCTCAACACTCAGAGAAATGTCCTCAGTGGGACCTCTTTCAGGAAGTACCAATGAGTGACTTTGGGGAGACAGGGAGAGAAGGTGGAGCAGTTGTCTCCTAGTAAAAGGCATTAAGGGGATTTAGGGAAGCATTTCAAAGTGTGTCAGGGGAACACTTGATCCTAAAAGGCCTCCTGGCCCAAGTGTAGAAAAGGAAGGGTGAAGGAAGCATATGAATGAAAAGTATTGGCAGGACTGTGATCTGATGCAATGGCTAAGAAGGCCCAGGCTGTGTACTTTTAGATAGGCTTGAAACAAACAAAAGATGAAAACTTCCCTCCAATTAGAAAGTCTTATTTGATTCTCCAGAAAGCTCCCCTCAGATTTCAAATACCTCTGGGATGGTTCCTGCAGAACTCAGAAACTTCTTTCATTCTCTGGTGCCACCTGGTGGAAAACAGGCAGTAGTGAGATGAGATATAGGAAATTAGGCTGTTAGTTTGAATGGGAAGAGAAAGAAAGGCTGGAATTAGCCAGCACCTTGGAGGTCCAGGGAACCGGATGGGCATTGAAAGCATGATATGGCTGGTGGGACATAGAAATGGAACCGAGGCACATAGAAAGTTAAAGACAACATGCGTAAAATCCCTTACAAGTCCCACTGCAACATCATCAAAAGTACCACCTCTACTCCTCACTTAACGATTATATTGTTATCTGACATTTTGCATTTACAACAGTGGTAAACAATCTACTATTCAACTATTTGTACATTAACAATGTATGTCTGATAGTAACAAACACCAAGGTTGAAGGAGAGAGTAATGTTGGCTCCGATTAAGGCTATGTGCGAAGTGTGAACTTCACTGAGCCGTGAATCTCAGTTAGGTAACAATATAATTCTGCAGTAATATAAAGATGCCCTCCTTCATTTTGTGATCTCATGTGGTTAGTCTCCATTTTTGCATAACACCAATTTTGGCATAATGACCTATCTTTGGAACCTAACCTTGTCAATAAGTGTGGAGTGACTGTATTTACTGAGTGCTTACACATACCAGTCCTGTGCTAAGAACTTTACATGTATTTTTTCCTTTAATGTATCCTGTTTTCTCTCCTCAGAAGTTTGTATTAGATTGTTTTTTCTTTTATATTTAGAAGAGTTCACCAGTGTTGTCATCTGGCCAGATTCTTTCCTTCTGTGGGAGGTTGGTTAATTATGATTTTTATTTTCTTTAATTGTTATGAGACTTTTTACATTTTCTGTTTTATTCCAGTGTTAGTTTTAAGTGAATTTCCCATCTCATCTAAATTTTGAGTTATTGGCTTAAAGTTCTTCACAACACCTTATTTTTATTTTAATATCTGTAGTATGCATAGTAAAGGAACCCTGGTGGCTCAGTAGTTAAGTGCTTAACTACTAACCAGAAGGTTGATGTTTCAAACCTACCAGCTTCTCTACAGCAGAAAGATGTGGCAGTCTGTTTAATCTTTCAATAAAAAAATTTTCCTATCAATTTTCTTAATATTCTCGAAGACCCAACTATTCCTTCTGTTTATTTTCTCTATGCATATTTATATATTTTTTATTGATTTCTGCTGCAATTTCATTATTGACTTTGTTATTAGAGGTGTAATTTACTGGTCTCTTTTGAGTTTCTGGAATTAGATACTTAGATTATTGATTTTTGGTTGTCATAAACACGCACACACAGGGGCTTACAAGAAGTTCCTGGAAAAATTCCATTATCTATAAATTTCATTTTCCCATGATTTTTTTTGAAACCCTCTCACATATATATGAAATGTAATAGAGACAACATTAATACACGAGTGACTACATAAGATTACAAGTTCCAAATAAATTAGCATCAATTTTATACCATCTAATGAGTGATATTTTATTAATGTGATATATTCCTTGTGTGGTGCTGTGGGTTAATGAACTGGACTGCAAAGTTGGTTTGAACTGCACACTTGGTGGTCCAAGCTCACCAGTTGCTCCTTGGAAACCCTCATAGGGTCACTATGAGTCAGAATCAACTTGATGGCACGTAACAACAATGGATTGATCATAGGATTTTTTTCTGGCTAATTTTTCTTCAAAATAAGTAATTTATATTTATAATTTTTACCATTGTCAGCTTCATTTTTAATTGATATGATAGCAAGTGATGCCTATATATAGGCTGTGACAATATTAGGCTAATTTTCTTTAAAATTATTTTGAAATATAAATTTTATAATACCTGTGAGATCTGTTTATTCTCACAGAACAGTTTTCACAAAAGATCTAATTCTTCAATGCAAATTTGTTTTACATGAGTATGAATTTAATGTTAGGCAAAATTCTAAAAATGATCCCTAAAATGATATACCCTAATTCCCAGAATCTGTGAATATATGATAAGATATCACTTGCCTGGAGTCCTAGTTTGGGGCTGTAGGTTAATGCGCTGGACCGCAAAGTCAGTTTAAACTGCAAGGTTGGTGGTTCAAGCTCACCAGATGCTCCTCTGAAACCCTATTTAGGGTCGCTAATGGGTTGGAACCGACTCATCAGCACTTAACAACAACAACATCTTTCTCATGACTATGTTATATTTTATGGCACCATTAACCTTAAAATAGGGGGAATTATCCAGGTGGATTTAGTCTAATTACATGAACCCCTTCAAATGCATATAATTTTCTCTGGCTAGAAACCATGTACAGGGTCGCTATGAGTTGGAACCAACTCCACGGCACATAACAACAACAATAACAACAACAATAGCAAATGAGAACATTAAAGAGATCTGAAGCATGTGGAGTATTTTATATAAGGATTCTGGTAGCGTTGTGGTTATGAGTCGGGCTGCTAATCTCACAGTCAGCAGTTGGAAACTACCAGCAGTTCCGTGGGAGAGACATGAGGCTTTCTGTTCCTATAAAGATTTACAGCCTCAGAAACCATATACAGGGTTGCTATGAGTAGAAACCAACTCTACAGTACATAACCACCACCATCACTGTAAGCTGTGATGTTATGAGAAGGAAGGCCCATATGAGGGCATAGGAGAAGATTTCTCCATTGTAAAGTTGATTATGACCCCATTTAAAAGCAAATCACTAAGTCTTGCCTATATCCCACCTCCTGGTGTTGTTGTTAGGTGCCATTGAGTCGGTACCAACTCATAACGACCCTATGCACAACAGAACGAAAAACTACCCAATTCTACGCCAATCTCACTACTGTTGCCATGCTTGAGCCCATTGATGCTGCCACTTTGCCAATCTATCTCGCTGGGGGTCTTCCTCTTTTTCTCTAACCTTCCACCTTCCCAAACATAATATCCTTTTCCAGTGACTGGTCCCTCTTGACAATATGCCTGAAGTATGAGAGACGAAGTTTGGCCATCCTGGCCTCCAAGGAGCACTCTGGCTGCACTTCTTCCATCACCTGGTTTGTTGTTAAGTACCATGGAGTCGGTTCCGACCCATAGTGACCCTGCACAGGATTTCTGAGGCTGTAAATCTTTACAGGAGCAGAACACCTCATCTTACTCCCATGGAACCACTGGTAGTTTCGAACTGCTGACCTTGTGGTAAGTAGACATAAATTATTTGCAATTCTTTTGGGAGGAAGATTTGTCTCTATTTCTCCATCCATCCATTGATTTAATCATTTGTTTAAGTCAGCATGGACTCATAAATGTTTATTTTATATTTTGACTTATAATCCATTACTATAGTATTTCTTTTGTCCAAAATTTTCCACCTTTGGTCATTGGGAGCTCTTTCAAGTTGGTTCAGGTGTCCCTTTTATATTTCCCACTTTAAAAAATTATTTATCGATGTTAGCACTTCTTTACTTTCTGGTACTACAAGATGTAAGATCAACTTGTATTTTCCCTGAATCTTTTTCTTTTCAGAAGAGTGAACTAAGCCCATTCATTCAGCGAAAAAGAGGAACACCTCCCAATAAGGTGGGTTGGCACAATGGCAACAACAGTGGTTCAAGCTTAACAATGATTGTTGAGGATGACAGTGTTTCCTTATCATTCTGTTGTGCATAATGTTGCCATGACTTGGAACTGCATCTATGACACCTAACAACAGTAAGCCCATTCATAATTATTGATGTGGCTAATATGTTTAATTCCAAATCTGCTATGTTGGTTTACAGTTGCTGTGTGTCTGAAACCAAAAGCTGAACAGTTGCTGCTGAGGAAATACAGACCCATGGCAACTCCATGCATAGCAGAGTAGAACTGTTGTATGGGGTTTTCTGGACTATAATCCTCATGGACACAGATTGCCAGAAATCCTTCCATTTCCTAATTCTTAAATCCAGGTATTCCAATAGAAGGTTTAAAAAAATTACTTTCTGATGTATTACAATTTCCGTTTGCTTTGTGGTTGATTTGGAGAGAAATTTTCATCACTAAAATGTTTTTATTCTTAATTTCTGATTTTGGCCATAGTAACTTTGCATATCAACAGCTACACGTTATTCATTCTTTAAAAAGAAACCATTTTACTGGATATTGATAGCACTTTATTAGCATGTGGAGGCTAATTAGGTTTCTTGGTTCTGAAGTGCCCTTTTGTGTTGGTGTAACAAAGTGATTTTGGTGGGTTTGTGTGTGTGTGTGTGTGTGTGTGTGTGTTTTGGTGATAGTGGTAATAACCATGGTGTGTTTTCTGATTCTGTCATTCTTATTTTGTTGTTTCTGAAGGATTTTTTTTTTTTTTT
>NW_006408569.1:5228520-5229665 GCF_000296735.1 Chrysochloris asiatica | reverse complement strand
AACATTGAGATGTAATCCATATCAAAGGCTGTGCTCTTTGATCTTCATAAGTAAATCTTTCAAGTCCTCTTCACTTTCAGCAAGTAGATATATTATCATAAAATGAGCCCATGAGGTTGAAAGTCACTCAAAATACAACTGGGAGAGAGTTGTCTCCACAAAGTGGAGTTGACCATGATGACACATATGGAATAAAGCTTCTGGGACCTTCACTTTCTGGTGGGGAACAACTCAAAATGAGGAGAAAATCATTAAAAATCAGAACATGGAATGTAAGAAGTAAGAACCAAAGAAAATTGCAAGTTGTCAAAAATAAAACGGAATGCATAAACAATGAGCTGAAATGGACTGGTATTGATTATTTTGAATCTGACAACCACATAGTTTACCATGCCAGGAATGATAAATGGAAAAGGAATAGCATCACATTCATCATCAAAAAGAACATTTCAAGATCTGTCTTGAAGTACAACACTGTTTGTGATAGGACGATGTCCATATGCCTACAAGGAAGACCAGTTAATACCACTATTATTAAAATTTATGCCCCAACCACTAAAGCCAGGGATGAAGAAATTGAAGAATTCTACCAACTTCTTCAGTCTGAAATTGATCTAACATGTAATCAAGATGTTTTGATAATTACTGGTGTTTAGAATGCAAAGGTTGGAAACAAAGAGGAAGGATCAAGCATTGGGAAATACAGCCTGGGTGATAGATATGATGCTGGAGATCACATGATAGAATTTTGCAAGAGCAATGACTTCACAGCAAATACCTTTTAGAAACAACCTAAAAGGTGACTATACACATGGACCTCACAAGATGCAATACACAGAAATCAAACTAACTACATCCGTAGAAAGAGACTGTGGAAAAGCTCCATATCAGCAGTCAAAACAAGGCCAGGGATAGAATGTGGAACAGACCATCAATTGCTCATATGCAAGTTCAGGCTGAAGCTGAAGAAAATTAAAATAAGTCCATTAGAGCCAAGATATGAACTTGCACATGTTGTTGTTGTTGCTAAGTGCCGTCAAGTCAGTTTTGACCCATAGCGACCCTGAACAGGGTTTCCGAGGCTGTAAATCTTTACGGGAGCAGAACGCCTCATCTTTCTCCCACGGAGCAGCTGGTAGTTTCGA
>NW_006408569.1:5211218-5212644 GCF_000296735.1 Chrysochloris asiatica | reverse complement strand
TGCCAATTCCTTCAATGCACCTTGGACTTCCTCCTTCAGTATCATTGGTTTTTGATCATATGCTACCTCTTAAAATGGTTGAACATTAACCATTTCCTTTTGGTACAGTGACTGTGTGTATTCCTTACATCTTCTCTTGATGCTTTCTGCATCATTCAGTAATTTGCCCAGAGAATCTTTCAATAACCAAAGTTGAGGCTTGAACTTTTTCTTTAGTTCCACCAGCTTGAGAAATGCTGTGTTCTTCCTATTTGGTTTTCATTGCACTTAGAGTGAGAAATATAGAAAAGTGCATTCATACCACCTTCTCAGAAGCAGAACTTCCTTCTGTGAACTTTTTTTTTTTAACTTCTTATTGTGAATTGAGTGAAGGTAAACAGACAAAATCATTAGCCTTACTTTCAACCAATCATGCGTCTTGTTTCATCTCAATGATTACACTCACCTTCCTGTAACAACAGTCATTCTGCTTCTTCCCCGTGGCTTCATTTTACATCTTCTTTTTCATAAACCAACAAAGGAAAAATTTTAAATGTACTCATACAAAACAAAAAATGTATATTCATTTAAATGTCCAAAGGACACATTTTGCATGCCAGCTTCTTGCCCACAAGCACACTGCTCTTCTCAGTCCATGGACCTAGAGTCCTCAGCTGCTCTGTCTCTCCATGTCATCGCCTCTGTCACTGTCTCTACTGTTGCTGCTTTTCTGGGTAGGATCTCACACTCTTCCCTCTTGATGGTCACAGGGTCCTCTGTTCCTGAAATGAAAGATTAACTACTCCTCCATTTTAGTTAGACAACTTCTATAATTATAGTAGTGATGATCACAATTCATCCTGCTAACAATTACTCATAATCGAATTATAAAATCCTATCGCCATCATCCCCCATACCCTTCCACCAGATCCAACTGTAAAAGAGAAAGACTATTCAGTGGAGATTCTACCTTACCCCCCTCTTTCTGAAACTACATTCCATGAACTTTTAATTCTCTTACTTTAGCTTTCCTAGTGTCTGTAACTTTGATCTGCCAGCTATCAGACATATTGTCAATATTTTCCTCTTTTGGGTCACATTTTGTCTTTTGACAGATGATTTTCTCTGTGTTCTTTTATTCTTAGGGTTTCTAAAATTCTGTTTTACATGCAACTTTTAGTAGCTGTTGCTAGGTGTCTTTGAGTCAATTCTGACTTATAATGACCCTATGTACAACAGAATGAAGCACTACCAAGTCCTGAACCATCCTCCCAATCATTTTAAAGCTTGAGCCCATTGTTGCTGCTATTGTAACAATGCATCTTGTCTTCCTCTTTTTCGCTGACCTTCCACTTTACCTAGCATGATATCCTTTTCCAGGGACTGGTCCCTCCTGACAATGTCTGACATATGAGAGATGAAGTCTGGCCACTCTGGCTTCTAGGGA
>NW_006408569.1:5207339-5210403 GCF_000296735.1 Chrysochloris asiatica | reverse complement strand
TCTGGAAGTTCTCTGTCAATATAATTTTGCAACCAGTTTTAAATTATTTTAAGCAAAATCTTACTTGCATGTGATATTGTCTCATGATTTTCACATTCTTTGGGTCACCTATCTCTGGAATGGGCACAAATATGGATTTCTTCCAAATAGCTGTCTTCCTAATTTCTTAGCATGGTTGAATGAGTGCCTCCATTGTTGCATTAATTTGATGAAAGATTTCAATTTGTGTTATATGCACCTACTGCAGTTTATTTCCAACTCTTCCTTCAGGCTTGGATTCCAAAGAAATATCTGCCAAATTTGGGTGTTTGAATTTGCTAAAGTTCTCCTTGGTTATGGTTGATTTTATTTTCTCTCATTTTTGATATAATGTATATGTATATGTGCTGCTGTTGTTGTTGAAGGATGTGTGGAGAAATTCAGACTTATGTGGTGTTTTAGTCTGGGTTATCTAGAGAAGCAGAAATGGTAAAGGTGATATATGTATATGCAGAGAGAGGTTTATATCACACAGTTGTAGAAGTGGGTAAGTACCAAGACTGTGGGTTGAATGTAGTTTGGAGGCTTCTGACTCACTTAGCTGCAGGTCTGATGAACCAATATTGACAGGAATGACAGCACACAGACAGGTCAGGCAAGTAAGTCGCTGATAATAACTCCCAGGATCAATCACAGGCTACAGCAAGCCACTGGCTCAAGTCTAAAGCACTGGAAGACAGACAACACACCAGATGCAGAATAGAGACTGAAGAGAAAGCAAGTAAGCTTTGTTCAGTATATTGGAAGCAGGACATACCCCTAAGAACACTTTATTTCAATAGATTGACTGATCATAGCAGATCTCATCCTAGGGGATTATTGTGTCTTAACTGGAAGTTTTTATTGTGAATTGAATGATAGTTTACATGAATTGAGTGGTAGTTTACATAGTTTACATCAGCTTTACGTTCATTCTATCGTATTTCGTTTTATTGCAATGATTACAATCCCCTCCATGCATCATCATTTAACAACATTTGTTTTCAATCCCTCTGTTTGTGTTTTTTTTTTGTTGTTGTTGTTGTTGTTTTTTTTGAATGTACAACAAAGCACTCAGGAATATGTAACTATTCAAACAACCAAAGGGTAGACCCTGCCCACCAGCCCCCTGGCGGCCATATCCCCTCTCCCTCCTTGAGTCTAGAGTCCCTAGCTGCTCTGTCTCTCCCTGTCATCATTTCTGCCTCCATCTCTGGCATAGCTGCTTCTCTGGATAGAGTCCTGCACTCTACTCTTTTCCCTTGATAGTCCCAGGGTCCTCTGCTCCTGGGCTGCAAGATCAACCACACCCTTCCTTTTGTTACAAAACAAAACCTTTACATTTGCAACATTCACAATCAGTCCTGATAGCAATTATTCACTACTGAACCGTAAGGATCTTATCCCCATCTTCTTTCACCAGTCCCATCTAGGCAGGTTGGAAACCACTCAGTGGAAAGTCTACCTTTCCCTGAATGCTCTGAGATGCTACATCCATAAGTATAGGTCAAGTTCATCAAATTGTAGTGGATTACACTCTTTTTCCTCTTCTTTCTTCATCTGTTGAGTTCTGATGATCCAGCCATGGAAACTAGGTCAAATGG
The DNA here is from genome assembly GCF_000296735.1 of Chrysochloris asiatica. NCBI lineage: Eukaryota > Metazoa > Chordata > Mammalia > Afrosoricida > Chrysochloridae > Chrysochloris > Chrysochloris asiatica. Next base: position 5,208,781 of record NW_006408569.1, on the reverse strand, counting down.
GTACTATCTGCAAGTATGGGCATTCTTGTGTATCTCCCCTCACTTCACATCAGCTGTATGCTTCACTCTCCACTGTAGTACTCTGTGACTACCACTGTTATTCTTTATGAAATAGAAATATTCTTAGTTTGCGTTATAAGTATTCCTCCAATTTTTTTCTTATAAATTATTTTAGTAAGAATCAAACTATCCCATAGAGTTCCTAACATTTTGATGGTTATCCTGACAGGATCAAGTCTCAACATTAAAGTTCATAGAGTCTAGACTGGATTCAAGTTTGAGTGTTGGTGAGTATACATCATAGATAGTTCTGTGTACTTATTACTGCACCACAACAGGAGGTACATAATTTTGTGTTCTATTCTCTATTTTAAAACTGTTCAATGAGATCAGGAGTAGTTAGCTTGTTCCATCCTTTACAAAGTATCTCCTCTGCTTTTCTTGAAATGACTTTAGTGGTCCTTGATTATTATTGCATAGATCCATTATTTCATTAAGAGCTGCAAAATGCTGATGTTCTAATTCTATCAATTGCCATTTATTACCTAGAATTCTTCTATAAAGAAGAACATTCCCTCATTAGCCATTTGGTTAACCAAAGGTATAGTTAATTCAAAACTATCAGAATAAACAATTATTTCATTTTTCTGTTTTTAGAATAATGAGTTTGTTCCCTAGCATTCCCTCAAAGTGATCAATGACATTTAATTTGTTTTGTCTTAATATCATTATCAATTCTTTTTGTTTTTAAGTTTTTATTGTAAATTATGTGATAGTTTACATGGGAGAACATTAGGTTTACATTCATCCTATCATATTTCATTTCATTGCCATGGTTACAATCCCCTCTATGCATCATCAAACATCCAAAGGGTACAACCCACAAGCCTGATCCTCGGTCGTCAGCACACAACCCCTCTCCCTCCCTAGGTCTAGAGTCTTCTGTTGCTCCATCTCTCCATGTCATTGTCTCTTGCCTCCATCGCTGGTGTCACTGATTCTCTGAGTAGGGTCCCACTCTCTGCTCTTCTACCTTGATGGTCCCAGGGACCTCTGTTCCTTGACTTCAAAGTCAACCACTCCCCTCCTTTTGTTACAAAATGTCTACCTTTACATTTCCAGCCCTCACAGTCAGTCCTGACAGCAATTATTCACTGTTGTACCACAAGAGTCCTATCCCCATCTCCTTTCATCAGCCCCGATCAGACAGATTGGATACTCATGCGGGGTGCGGCTCTCCGCGGGGGTCATGGGACATGAGAGAATACACGGAATCAGCGGATGGAGAAATGAATACAATCGAAAGGCTTTTCAGCTTGCTGTGCTGTCTGGCTGTTCTCTCCAGCTTCTGCCTCTCAGCCCAACAAGTCTTTATTTTTTATACTTAAAACTACACAGTACATGCATTGACACTGTTATCATTTTTTGAATTATTACACAGT
>NW_006408569.1:5182181-5206749 GCF_000296735.1 Chrysochloris asiatica | reverse complement strand
ATAGTGAAAGGCTGTGAATATTGCCAAATTATATATTTTTATAAGTAAAGTTAAGATTACTCTAAAGAGAAGGTAGAAAGCAACTTCTGAGAGCTGTTTTGCAAGACCACTTCACTATTTGCCGGAACTTTGTCAGGCGGCAAATCGAAGCTGTCCTTTACCCTCAACCGCTCCCAGCAGGGTACCACTCAGTGGAAATTCTACCTTCCAGTGAACCCTCTGGATCTAGGCTCCCTTCTTGCCTTTGTAGCCCCCCTATTTTGGGTAGCCAATGTCTAAGTTGCCCATCCCTGTCTATCCTGTGTACCAAGGGGGTGGGATCATTATCAATTCTTGTGCTAAATATTTTTATGTGCTTCATTTATTGCAGTTCCTATTATTTTTAATGGCCAAGTTTTCTCATCTTCCACTGGGAACACTTCAGGTTGACTTCTGTGTCCTTTTGACAGAACCTCAGCAGCTTTTGTTAGTTTTATTGACTTTTTGTGTGACAAGATATTCTGGGCTCATCTTGTATATTTCCAGTCATAGACCTGTAATTAGTCATTTATTCAATGAGTCTTACTTATTTCTGATGGGGAAATAATGTTTAGAAACCACAGCCTGGGTGAAAAGATTGGAGTTGTCAAGGACTCCATTCTTCTTGAATCAACTATCAACATTCGTGGAAGCAGCAGTCAAGAGATCAGACGACGTATTGCATTGGGCAAATCTGCTGCACAGGAACTTTTTAAAGTGTTGAAGAGCAGAGATGTCAGCTTGAGGACTAAGGTGCGCCTGACCCAAGCCATGGTATTTTCAATAACCTCATATGGATGCGAAAGCTGGACAGTGAATAAGGAAGACCATAGAAGAATTGATGCCTTTGAGTTGTGGTGTTGGAGGAGAATACTAAAAGTGCCATGGACTGCCAAAATAGATCTATTTTGGAAGAAGTGCAGCCAGAGTGCTCGTTGGAGGCCAAGATGGCTAAGCTTCGTCTCTCATACTTTGGACATGTTGTCAGGAGAGAATAGTTGCTGGAGAAGGATGTCATGCTGGGTAAGATGGAGGGTCAGAGAAAAAGAGGAAGACCCCCAACAAGATGGAGGTCTTGGTTCAGGAGGGGAAAAATCTTTGCTTTGGCAGAATGATTGCTACTTGAGGAACTGCCAAATTAACACATGAATGTAACTACCAGGGTCTTCAATTACATTTCTCAAGGTAAAAATTAATTATATATGTGTATTGCTAACTGAAAGGTCAGTGGGTAAAACCCACCAGCCTCTGTGGAAACCCTATACAGGGTCACTATGAGTTGGAACTGACTAGACAACACTTAACAATGACACATATGAGGGTAAATGAAAAATATTGCCACAAAATCATAGAAACTTCTAAAACAAAAATTAAGATGTGAAGCCATTATTTTTTGACGTATCCTTCATCAAAATCTATACACTTATATTTATTTTGTTTTGTTTTATTTTACTGAGAGTGCCGTACTTTATTGTTGTTGTTGTTAGGTACCTTTGAGTCTATGTCCTGTGCCATCCTTATGACTGTTGCTGTGTTTGAACACATTCTTGCAGCCACTGTGTCAATCTGTCTTGTTGAAGGCCTTCCTCTTTTTTATTGACCCTGTAATTTACCAAGCATGATGCCTTTCTCCAGGTACTGGTTCCTCTTGACAATATGTCCAAAGCAGATGAGATCAAGTCTCACCAGCCTCCTGTCCAAGAACATTCTGGCTTTACTTAAAACAATAACAACAACAACAACAAAATACCAGAAAACTTTTTATTGTGAATTGAGTTTAGAGACAAGATCATCAGTTTTACATTAAACAAATCATAACTTTGTTTTATCTCAGTGATTGCAATCCCCTCCATGCAACAACAGTTATCCAACTTTTTCACTGGGTTCATATTTCCATTCCACTCACTTTCCCATCCCTTCTCAACTTTGTCTTTAGGTAAATGTTGCCTTTTTTTATTTTGAATGATTGACCATTCCATGTGAGCACACCTTACTAGTGTTGTTGCCCTCCTGTGTACCTATCTACTGCTTGGCTGAAATTTGTGCCATGAAGATATGAGTTCCTTTCTAGACCTGAAGGGTGGTTGACTTGTAAGCCCTGTCTTTGAAAGAGTTTTGTTCCACATTTTTTCCCATTATATCCAGGACCTTCTAATGTGACCCCTTCTAGAGAAGTTGGGAGTGGTAGCTGGGCCTCATATAGTTCTGGTCTCAGAGTCGTGGAGGGTGATGTTCACATGTTCCATTTTTTTGTTGGACTAATGAGGTTTATAGACTTCTGAAGGTAGTATTTCCATCCTTCTTATCATTAACCAAAGAATTCTGCACTATTCCATTTATACCACGTAAAAACCACAGTTTTGGTGTCCTCAACGGACATCAAATGAATTCAAATAGTGTTTTTTTTTTTAAGTGTTCTTTAAGTTTGAGGAACAAAAAGAAGTCTGAAAGTGCAAACTCAGCGATGCAAGCACAGGTTTCTCAATGAAATTCTCAGAACAGCCCTTTGCTGTATTGTTGTGATGGAAATAAAATTCTTCAGCCCAACTTTCTTGACGTTTTTGGTTTCTTTTTTTCAATTTTCTTAAAACTTCTTCCTAGTAAGGCCAGTGATCATCCTACATCCTTCAAGAAAATGCTCCATGTTTGCCCCTTTGGAAAGCCTAAAGACAATTGACATAACCTCTGAGCTGACCTTTCTGCGTTGAATTTAACTGACCCAAAAGATCCCCTTGGATTGCTTGGATTGCTTGTACCTTGATTTTGAAGGCACCCTAGCGAGACTAACAAGTATATTACCAAGAGAATTGCAGGCATCCTCTGACTACAGAGACATGTCTAAACACATTTTGTTTGGAATAAACTTGTGTATGTCTGAACTGGAGCCCTAGAAGCAATGCTTTTTTATTTGTGTGTGTGTTTAATTCGAAGATATTTTCCAACTAATTATGAAAAGAAAAAGACAATTCATAGAGACAATTTGATGAAATTTTCCTGGCATTGTCAACTCTTCTACAAGGTTGCCCATCTGTTTCTAGTATTTCATTTCATCTTCATAACTACCTTTACAGGTATGTATGGCAGATACTATTTTCCCTATGTAAGAAATGAGAATGTCTTAGCAATTTTCCAAGATCACTGAGAAATGCAATGAAAATACTTTCTATTCCTAGACAAGTGCTCTTTCCATGGCACCAGAAATAAAGTAGTAACAATCAAATAAAGCCTATCCAAGTCTTCCAGTAAAATTTTGAAGCATACCAACTGCGTAAAAAATTTTATGCTCTTTTAAAATTCAGCAGCCCCCTAAAAGGGTCTAGGGACAAAGCAGAGAAAAGAGGATTGATAATAGTCAGGTAAACCAAGAACACTTAATAGATTCGTGAGTTAACCAATCATTGCAGAACAAACTGTTACACAACTTAGTAGTTTAAAACAATACATACTTATTGTCTCACACAATTACTGAGGATCCAGGAACAGCTTAGCTGCATGGTTCTGGGTTAAAATCTTTCATGAGATTGCAGTCAAGCTGTCAGTCAGGGCTATAGAATCTGCTTCTAAACTCACTCATGTGGTTATTTTGAAGGACTCAGTTCCTTTCTGGATGTTGGCATCATACTTGGGCTTCTTCATGGGGCTGCTTGATATGCAGCTAGCTTGTTTTCCCTAAAGTGAATGATACAAGAGAGAAGGAGAGTACATGTGAGTGAGAGCATGCCAAGATGAAAGATGAATTCTTTTATAACCTAATTGTGAAACTGACATGCCCTCATTTTTGTCTTACCTACAAACCTGGTAAAATGGAGCCACATATCTTAGTATCTTAAGCTAGGTTTTCTAGAGAAGCAAAAGCAGTAAAACATTATATATATATATATATATATATATATGTTGTTGTTAAGTGCCATCGAGTCGGTTCCGACCCATAGCGACCCTGTACAGGGTTTCCGAGGGTGTAAATCCTTACGGGAGTAGAAAGCGTCATCTTTCTCCCGCGGAGCGGCTGGTAGTTTCGAACCTCTGACCTTAAGGTTCGCAGCCCGATTCGTAACCACTACGCTACCAGAGCTCCTTATATATATATAGTTTTTTTTTTTAGGTGCCAGTGAGCTGGTACTGACTCATAGCGACTTTATGCACAGCAGATTGAAACACTGACCGTTCCTGGGCCAACCTCACACCATTGCCACGCTTGAGTCCATCGCTGCTGCCACTTGGCCAACCCATCTCGTTGGGGGTCTTCCTCTTTTTCTCTGACCCTCCACCTTACCAAACATGATGTCCTTCTCCAGTGATGGGTCCCTCCTGACAATATGACTGAAGTATGAGAGACGAAGTTTGACCATCTTGGCCTCCAAGGAGCACTTTAGCTGCACTTCTTCCAAAACAGATCTGTTGGTTCTTTTGGCAGCCCATGGCACTTTCAATATTCTCCTCCAACACCATAACTCAAAAACATCAATTCTTTTACAATCTTCCTTATTCACTGCCCAGCTTTCGAGTGCATATGAGGTTATTGAAAATACCATGGCTTGGGTCAGGCGCACCTTAGTCCTCAAGCTGACATCTTTGCTCTTCAACACTTTAAAAAGTTCCTGTGCAACAGATTTGCCTAATGCAATACGTCATTTAATTTCTTGACTGCTGCTTCTGTGAGTGTTGATAATTGATCCAAGAAAAATGAAGTACTTGACAACTTCAATCTTTTCTCCATCGATAAGAATGTTGCTTATTGGTCCAGTGGTGAGGATTTTTGTTTTCTTTACATTGAAATGTAATCCATACCAAAGGCTTTGCTCTTTGATCTTCATCAGTAAATGCTTTAAGTCCTCTTCACTTTCAGCAAGCAAGGTTGTATCATCTGCATATCTCAGGTTGTTAATGAGTCTTCCTCCAATCCTGATGCCACGTTTTCTTCATACAACCCAGTTTATCGGATTATTTGCTCAGTATACAGGTTGAATAAGTATGGTGAGAGAATACAACCTTGTCGCACACCTTTTTAAATGTTAAACCATTCGGTGTTTCCATGTTCTGTTCGAACAACTGCTTCTTGTTCCAGGTACAGAGTCCTCAAGAATGCAATTAAGTGTTCTGGAATACTCATATATTAGGTTAGCATATATAAGGCTGTTGAATCCTCATCATTTTAACATGACATTGCAAGTTAATGCACTGGACTGCAAAGTCTGTTTGAACTATAAGGTCGACAGTTCGAGTTCACTGGTTGCTCCTTGGAAACCCTATACAGGGTCACTATGAATTGGAACTGACTCGATGGCAGTTAACAACAACAACAACAATATATTGAACAAAGAGAATTGGAATTTGAGTTAGTGAATGAAAGAAAGACTGTATCAAAAACCATGTATCATTGAAAGTTAATTTTTGTAAGGGCTGCTGCTTTATCGATGAAGATTAGGGGGAGGGAAGGTAAGAAATAATGCTCCTAGGTTGCTGTTGTCTTCTTCAGATCATTAATTAGTTGAGTTCATTTATTTTTCTCATTTCCCTTGCATATATGATATGCCAAGACTCTGAGACAGTTTCACAGTGTAGAAGTTTATACTGTATATTTTATGTGTGTGTTTGTGTATATGTTTGTATGTCTTAAGTCAGCCTTATTATTTCCATTTTATATAGATAGTAAAACTCTATAGAAAGTTCAAAGTAGTTTATTATTCATGGGTTGGTGGAAGTGTGATATAATTTCAATTACTATTGGTGATTTATCATCAAAGATTTTTGGAGTTTAAGAGGAGAAAAACACACCTTATTGAGATCTGTCCTTTATAATTTTATAAAACCACTACTGCCTTGCATTGATTTCTACTCATAGCAACCCTTTAAGACAGAGTAGAGTTCCTTGGGATTTCTGAGGCTGTAAATCTTTACAGAAGTACACTGACTCATCTCTTTCCCTAAGAGCTGTTGGTGTGCTTGAACCATTAATCTTGGAGTTAGCAACCCAGTGCTTAACTCCCTGCACCACCAGGCTCCTTTAAGCATATAATCTTCTTTTAAAAAGAAAACAGGAGGCAGGCTTGCAGAATGTGCTCTTTGGTTGTTTAAATGATTATATAGTCCCGAGTGTTTTGTGTACATCCCTCACACCCCAAAACAAAACAAAGCAGAAGGAATGGAAGCAAATATTGTTGAGTGATGATGCACTGATGAGATTGTAATCATTGCAGTGAAATGATGGTGTAAACCCAATGTTCTTCCATGTAAACTTTCACTCAGTTCACAATAAAAAGAAATAAGGAAAGAAAGAAAACATGTACATTGTTATTGTTAGTTGCTTGAGCAAATTCCACCTCAAGGTGACCAAATATTTGCAGAGTATAACTGTTCCATAGAATGGGTTTTCAAGGTGCTGACCTTTCGGAAGCAGACTGCCAACAGGTCTGTCTTCCCAGGTACCTCTGGGTGGGTTTGGATCTTTTAGTTAGTAGTGCAGTGCTTAACCATTTGCACCACCTAGAGCCTCCTGAAAATGTGTACAGATTACAAATGTATTGGAAGTCCCTCTGCAAGAGATTTGAGTTAACTCAAGAAGTTGGCATGATTGGACAAGAGTATGGTAAGCTCTAGACTTGTAAGTCTACTTCAAAGGTAAAGAAGTATTAGGAGCAGGGTATGTATGGGGGGAAGAGCAGAGATGATTTGTTACAGGAAAACAGAAAGGACAAAGTAGGGTCAGGTTTTATATGAGCAAGAATTCTAAAACAAGGAATTTTGATTCAATTTTAAGGCCTAAGAAATTACTTTCTGAAATGGAAATTTTAGTGGTAGCTGACCCCAGGAGACTACATTTTAGAACACTATGTTAAAAATGTTCATTTTCACTTCTTTTCCTTTTTACGTATTTAGTTATTTTCTAGGCGCTCTGCAAGGTCCTTTGCATACATTATGTTCTTAAGTCCACTGAACCTTAAGATTGTTTTTCAGTCTTATTTTATAGATGAATTCTGGGTGATTCGAAAGTTTGTGCTTTTAATAAATGTTAATTTTATATCTTTTCAAGCATTTTCTCATGTAATCCATCTTATTTGCAAAGATGAATGTATTACTATTCTCTTTTTTAGTAATTTATTTTGAGATCCACTCATTGAACAAACACGTAGTTAGGATTTGAAAAAAAAAAAAAAAAGGCATGCTGAAGTTCCACATTCTGAAAAATATCCACTATGTTCTTCAAATCATTTTTTAATATTGAAAGTTTCAATTTAAAAGAAAAAGTTCCAAAAGTAATGAAGCTGGATTGGGGGAAAACACAGGAATAGAGGTGTGCATTAGTTTGAAGGATGTTTCTTGCTGTGGCATTTCACACAGCACAGTATGAATCAGGCTGCCCAGAATAACCACATTGCTCTTCTATCATTAAAATTTTCTATCTTTGTGGAAAATAGGAAGTCTCCTGATGCTAACCAAAGGGGAATGGGTAAGTAGGTTTAATCAAATACTTACATGCAATGAAATAAAACTTTAAATTTTGCATCACTCATTATTTTCATGTTTATCTTAGGTGAGATGGACATCTATTAACATTTTAGTAAATATTTTGACCTGCATTTGGGTGTTGCCTGTACCTGCCTTAGGTTTTGCTATATCTGCTGTCTGAAATTTTACAAAAGTCAGTACAGATATACGAGTACAAACATACTGTATATAAGAAGGTAACATCTTTCAGTTTCATAAAGCAAAAGCTCATAAGAGATAAAAGTCTATTTCCAGTGGACAACCTACTAGTTTCTCATCTGAGTGTTTGCTTAAAGACATCTGATGCTTCTTGAAAAGTTTTTGCTTGTACCTGCAGGAATAAGAAATGTGTTGGTTATGGCCCCTTACTTCTATGGAATCTAAAGTTAAAAAATAAACACTTTGGTTTCTCAAGTGACATATAAACATTGGACTTTATTTTATTATTTTTGTGAAATCACATTTATATAGTAGTTTACCAATTGTTTATGCTCTGGCTTTGATTATTCTTTAAGAAGAATCATTTTGGTTGATAACTTTATTTTTAGTGATCAGAGAATCTATAAAAGCTAGCCTCCCATTTTCAGTGCCCATATACCTTTCATCATATGTCTGGTCTTTTATTTTTTAATTTTATGTTTAAATAGCTGCTAACTTCTGTGACAAGCAAGTATTGATTTATTTTATTGCCAGAATATAGCCCATTGTAGATGTTTAATAAATGCTGGTTGAAATGATTTTTAAAAAATGTATTAGCAATGTAGAAGTCATTGGTCTTACAAAATTCTATCATGCTTTCTCCAGCATAGTTTCTATCACCAAAGCTATATATTTCAACTACTGATCCTTCCTCTTTGCTTCTAACCTTTGCATTCCAAATCTCCTGTAATTATCAATACATCTTGAATGCAAGCTTAATCAATTTCAGATTGAAAAAAATGGTAGAATTCTTCAATTTTGTCATCACTGACTTTAGTGGTTGGTGTGTGAATTTAAATAATAGTAGTATTAACTGGTCTTCCTTGTAGGCATATGGACATTATCTTATCACAGACAGCGTTGTACTTCAAGACAGATCCTGAAGTGTTCTTTTTGATGATGAATGCGACGCCATTTCACCTCAATTTGTTCTTCCTTGCATAGTAAACCATGTGATAGTCAGACTGAAAATCCAGTCCATTTCATCTCACTAATGCCTAGGATAATGATGTTTATGCATTCCATTTATGAATCAAGTGAAGGTTTACAGAGATCATCAGTTTTACATTCAACAAATTATACACTGTATTTCATCTCAAAGATTGCAATCCCCACCATGTAACAATAGTTAACCCACTTCTTCCCTGTGGTTCTTATTTCCCTTCTACCCTCCTTCCCATCCATTCTCAACTTTGTCCTTAGGTAAATGTTGCCCTTTTGATCTTGAAAGATAGACCATTCGCTGGTGAACATACTTTACTAATGTTGTTGTTGCCACCTATATACTGCTTAGCTGAAAATTGGGCCATGAAAGTGAATTCCCTTCCAGACCTGAAGGGTGGCCAGGTGACATAGTCTGGGGTTCCTCCAGTCTCTTTATGACAAATAAGCCTGGTCTTTATTTATTTATTTTTTAAAAAACAAATTTGAATTTTTCCCCACTCTGTATGGGACCTTCTAATGTGATCCCTTTCAGAGCAGTTGGTAGTGGTAGTTGGGCACCATCTAGCTCTTCTGGTCTCAGAGCTGTGGTGACTGATGGCCACATGTTCCATTGGTCCATTGGACAAGTTGGTTCCAAGCATCTTCAATTAGAAAAAATAATTTTTAAATGAGCAGAATCATGGAATATCATCAAGTATATCACAAAATGCATAATGGGAATTACAGGAGGAGAGAAGAGAGAGAGGCTGAACGAACATTTGAAGAACTAATGGCTGAACATACCCCAAATTTTATGAAAAGCATTAATTTAGACATCCAAGAAGCTCCACAAGACCCTCTCTGGTTCCCTTCACCAATGGCTGGGTATCTTTTAGGGAAGAGTTGTAGCCTTTTCCAATGCCCCAAAGTTGTGCAACCTTGGGACTTTGAGACCAGAGGAAGTTGTAGGCAAAGTGGAAAGAAGGCCTCTGTGTAGAGTTGAGCTGGTTGGACCCTGAACAATGTTTTGAGGCCAAGGGGGCTCAAGAGGTTTGTAATCCAGCCCATTCTCCACTCTTCAAGTCATATACCTGATTCAGTGCTGTGCTCACCCAGAGAAAAAGATTTGTTTTCTAATTTGCCCGTGTCTTAATCTGCTCTCCAAGCCCTCCTTTCTAAGTCCAGGGAATACTTCTATTTGTTGTTGTTGCTGATAAGTGCTACCAAGTCAGTTTGAATCATAGCAACCCTGTATAAGGCTTTTGAGACTTCAAATCTTCATAGGAGCAGAAAGCTTCTTCTTTCTCCTGTGAAGCTGCTGGTGGGCTTGAACCATGGACCTTGTGGTTCTCAGATTACATTATGGAGCCACCACACTCCCACATTTATTAGAGGAGTCATATTTTCATAAAGGCACTTTGTATACTAGTGTGTGTTATGATGTGGAGACAGAGGAAAGTGGCGGGACTCAGGGCAGATAGAAAAGCTACTTCACAGAAATGGACACCCATATAATCCACCAGATGGGACTGGAAAGTTACTAAAATTCATGGCATCCCCAAACTTTACCTTCAACTTGGTCAAGGACTTGAAGGTCTAGCCAAGAGAGTGGCTCCTTATAGTTTTAATGATGCCAAAAGGCCTGTGTTGTTTGGTGCCTGTGCGATGTTGAATAATTCGCTCTCTTTTTTTAAGTTTAGCTTTTCCTTCTAAAAATTGGTGCAATCATTATTCCTATATAGAAGAGTTGCCATAAGGAAGGAAAAGGAACATAAAGTGCTTAGCAAATTATTTGGAACATAATAGATTCTCAATACATGTGAGTTATTATCGATGCCTAAGAGTCCTAGTATGACTCTGTAGGATAAGCACTAGACTGCTAACTACAATGTTGTCAGTTTAAACCCACCATCTGCTCCTTGGAAACCCTATGTAGGTGCACTATGAGTCAGAATCATATTATCAGCACTTAACAACAAACTATAATTATCAAAGATCTGACCCCTGACAAGTTGCTCCTGAATTTTAACCTCCCATACCAAGAGGCCATTACTTATCTGTCAGTTTGTCTCACTGGGTTGTGTGTTGCTGTGAGGGTGGACGCTTTGCCATCAATATTTTGAATGCCAGCAGGGAAGACAGGTTTCTGATGAGCTTCCAGACTAAGACAGACTCAGAAGAAGGAGCGGTGGACTACTTCTGAATTATTAGCCACTGAAAACCTTATGAACAGCAGTTAAACACTTGGATAGCACCAGAATAGTGAATATTAAAACATGATGAAGAACACCAAAATACTGTCGGATACAGTGCTGGAAGATGAGCCCCTGAGTTTGGAAGGTATGCAAAATATGACTGGTATTCAAAATAAGCTGACTACAAAAAAATAGTGTTGACTGTGATGACGTGAATGGACCTTTATTTGCTGATGGGACACAACTCAAAATGAAGAGAAACAGCTGCAAATATCCATGAACAATTGGAACATGGGATGTATGAAGTATGAATCTAGAAAAACTGGAAATTATAAAAAATGAAATGGAATGCATAAACATCAATATCCTAGGCATTAGTGGGCTGAAATAGACTGGTGGTATTGGACATTTTGAGTCTGACAATCACATGGCTTGGGAGTGACAAATTAAAGAGGAATGATGTTATATTCATCATCAAAAAGAACATTTCAAGATCTATCTTGAAGTATAATGCTGTTCGTGATAGGATGATATCCATATGTCTACAAGGAAGACCCGTTAATACCACTATTATTCAAATTTATGCACCAATCACAAAAGCCAGTGATGATGAAATTCAAGAATTCTACCAACGTCTTCAGCCTGAAATTGATCAAACATGCCATCAAGATGAATTGATAATTACTGGTGATTGGAATGCAAAGGTTGGAAACATCAGTAGTTGGTGATAGAAATGATGCCGGAGATTGCCTGATAAAATTTTGCAAGACCAATGAATTCATCATTGCAATCATCCTTTTAACACAACATAAAAACCAATTATACACATGGACTTCACCAGATGGAATACACAGCAATCAAATTGATTACATCTATGGAAAAAGACAGTGGAAAAGCTCCATATCATCAGTCAAAACAAGGCCAGGGGTATAATGTGGAACAAACCATCAATTGCTCATATGCAAGTTCAGGCTGAAGCTGAAGAAAATTAAAACATGTCCATGAGAGCCAAAATATGATCTTGAACATTTGTTGCTGTTGTTGTTGTTGTTAAGTGCCATTGAATTTGTTTCGACCTTGAACATATCTCACCTAAATTTAGAGATCATCTCAAGAACAAATTTGATGCATTAGACACTAATGACTGAAAATCAGAATAATTATGAGATGATATCAAGAACATCATACAGGAAGAAGACAAAAGGTCATTAAGAAGACAAAGAAGAAAGAAAAGACCAAAATGGATGTCAGAAGATACTCTGAAACTTGCTCTCTAGTGTAGAGATGCTAAAACAAATGGAAGAAATGAGGAGTAAAAGAGCTGAACAGAAAATTTCAAAGAGAAGTTCAAAAAGAAAAAGTCAAATATTATAATGAAATGTGCAAAGAGCTGGAGTTAAAAAACCCAAAGGGAAGAACATGCTCAGCAGCTCTCATGCTGAACATGCTGAGGAGAAAATTCAATCTTCCACTTGAAATACCAAAGGGTTCTCTGGAAAAATATTGAATGATGCAGAAAGCATCAAAAGAAGAGCCAATGGTAATGAAGGAAGAAGTCCAAGGTGCACTGAAAGCATTGGCAAAGAACAACACTCCAGGAATTCTTCTTTACATGGATTGCACCTTAAGGTAAAGAACACAAAAATCCTCACAACTGGATCAAGTAACATCATGGCAAATGGAGAAACGTTTGAAGTTGGCAAATATTTCATTTTGCTTGGATCTACAATCAACACTCTTGGAAGCATCCGCCAAGAAATAAAATGATCTATTGCATTCGGAAAATGTATTGCAAAAAAACTCTTTAAAGTGTTAAAAAGCAAAGATAGCTTGAGGACTAAGGTGTGCCTGACCCAAGCCATAGTATTTTAATTTGCTTCATATACATGTGAATGTTGGACAATGAATAAGGACAACCATAGAAGAATTGATGCATTTGACTTATGGTGTCAGAAGAATATTGAAAGTATCAGGGACTGCTAGAAGAACAAATAAATCTGTGTTCAAAGAAGTACAGCCAGAGTGCTCCTTAGAAGCCAGGATGACAAGTTTTCGTCTCTCATACATGTTATTAGGAGGGAACAGTCCCTGGAGAAGGACATCATGCTTGATAAAGTGGAGGGTCAGCGAAAAAGAGGAAGACCCCCCAATGAGATTAATTGACACAATGGCAGCAGCAGTGGGCTAAAGAGTGTAACAACCATTGTGAGGATGGCGCAGGACCGGGTAGTGTTTCATTCTTCTGTGCATAGGAGCCCTGTGAGTCAGAGCTGACTTGATGGCACCAAACAACAACAACAACTTACCAAGAGAGCTAGAGTCTCCTGGAAATGCAGTCCTTTTCTAGGGGCATTTGTCTTTTCCTCTTGGACCTACTTCTTTCCAGTTTACATTGGCTGGCAATAGGGCTAGAGACTGAAATCCTCACCTCTTGGAGCTGGAATGGTTGTTAGGTGTCTGACAGGGATTTCTAAATACTAGTAAATACACAGTATGTTTGCCATACTGTGGTGGCTTGTGGGTTGCTGTGATTCTGGAAGCTATGCCACCAGTATTTTAAATACCAGCAGAGTCACCCATGGTGGACAGGTTTCAGATAAGCTTCCAGATGAAAACAGACTAGGAGGAAGTGACAAACTACTTCTGAATATTTAGTCACTGAAAACCTTATGAATAGCGGGACAGCACTGTCAGGTATAGTGCCGGAAAATGAGCCCTCAGGTTGGAAGGCACTCAAAATGCGACTGGGGAAGAGCTGCCTTCTCAAAGTAGAGTTGACCATGAGGACAGGAATGGAGTAAAGCCTGTAGAAGAAAAGCCCGAGGGGCCATCATTCGCTGATGGGCACAACTCAATATGAAGAGAAACAGCTGTAAACATCCACTGAATATCGGAACATAGTACGAAGTATGAATCTGGGGAAATTGAAAGTTGCCAAAAATTGAAAGTGCCATGGGCTGCCAAAAGAACCAATAGATCTGTTTTGGAAGAAGTGCTCTTTGGAGGCCAGGATGGCTAAACTTCTTCTCTCATACTTTGGACTTAATGTCAGGAGGGGCCAGTCTTTGGAGAAGGATATCATGTTTGGTAAGGTGGAGGGTCAGAGAAAAAGAGGAAGACCCCCAGCGAGATGGATTGGCAAAGTGGCAGCATCAATGGGCTCAAGCGTGGCAACAATAGTGAGGTTGGCCCAGGATCAGGCAGTGTTTCGTTCTGCTGTGCATAAGGTCACTATGAGTTGGTACCAACTAGATGGCACCTAACAACAACAACTGTGTGAATAGGCTACCTATCAGCATTAGCTGGGGGACACTTATTAAAAATGGAGATTTCACAGTATTCTCCTACAGAGATTCTGTTTCAGGAGGCCTGATATAGAACTTAGGAATCTGCACTTTTGACAAGTGCCCCAGGTGATTCAGCCCTCCTTCCCTCATGCTCACAGTCACCCACACTAGAAATGAGGAGGCAGGTAGATAGGCAGGCTCTGATTGTGCAAAGGTTTGCTCCCCACCTAAGCCCATGTCCTCTACCTCCCATAATTTGTTGAGTTCACTAGGCTGAGATTTGTAGTCACAATGCAAAAACCAGTTTTCTTCCTTATTCTCACGTCACCTACTGTGACAGCTATACTCATCACAAACAGCTCCTATCTACCCCATCCCTCTCCATGCTTCATTTCCCCAGATGGTCCAACTTTACCACCCTCTATGTAGCTAATTGGCTTAGAGATACTACTGTCTCACCAGGGGCCAAGGAAACAGCTCGTCACTGTTTTTATTGCTTTTCCAGACATGTTAGAGGAAGTAGCAGATAGCAGTTATGCACCAAAGTGTTTCCATTCTCTGTCCCTTCCTGCCTTCTTTCCTCTCATCCTCTGGTCCTGTCCAGGAGTGACAAGCGTTATGGGAGCATAGTCTGTTTGCTGCTTTGAGTCCTCCCAAACCAACATGTCGAAGATTGTTGTACACACTTCATCCAGAGGGTGCATTCATTTTGCTTGGTGAGCATACCCTAATTAGGTTCCCAGAGGCATAGTCTAATACCTTCGCATAGATTTAAGAACCATCCAACAGATGGGATGAGGAGAATGATGTGGAGGGAGGCAGTCAGGGCCACATCTCCTGGAGTCTGTATCATCAATAAGACTGACAGGCTGAATCTGGAGGAAGCAGTCAAGCTCCCAGTGGAAAAGACGGGATCAGGTGGCAGAATGGAGTCATTCTTCATAATATTTACTTAGGAAGTCTCTCCACTTAAGGATGTCTTTGCAGAATATGAACACAACCATTTTGGACCTGCCTTTTTGTGTTTGTTGATTTGGGGATGGGGTGGGAAGGACAATATTTTCCTTCTAGGTCCCTTGAGTGTTGCATGAGCTCTATGCCTGAGGCCCATGCTTCCACCCCAAATATCCCAGCCCAATAACCCCCAGCGTGTGGGTTACAGACTCTTTTTTGGAAGTATTCTGAAAATCCCCATACGTGGATATTTCATACTTTTATGATTGGGTAACCTAAACTTTTTGAGATCGCTTTTTGAAGACCTTCTTTGAGAAACTGTTTTGAAGTATCAGTTCTTAGTTTTTTTCTCTATCTACAATTGTTCCTTTAATGATCTCACCCAGTCTCCTAGCTTTATTATCTTAATGCCCTCCCTCCCCCCTGCCCCCAGGTCTTTTCCACCTGTAACCTTCTTCATCTTAAGACCTTCAGGTTGTTCTTAACACTTCTCTTTTCTCTCACATCCTACACCCAATGTCTTTTGAGGCGCTGTGGGTTAATCCACCAGACTGCAAAGCCATTTGAACTGCAAGGTCGGCGCTTCAAGCTTACCAGCTGCTCCTCGGAAATCCTGCACGGGGTTGCTATGGGTCAGAAGCGACTTGATGGCACTTCACAACAACAACCTTCAAAATACTCTTTCTCTGCTAAACTTTCAAAAGATTCTATCTGTGATCAAGCCTGTTCCTAATAGTCAAGTGATAGTTTTAATGGAAAGTTTTGAGATAATTGTAGATTTGCATGCAGTTGGGTGAAATAACAGAGAGAGAAACCCACTGATACTTTGTTCAGTTCTGCAAATGGTAACAGTTTGAAAATCTGTAGTATAATATCATAACCAGGATCTTGACATAAGTTTAATGAATTTATCGAGGCTTCCCCAGTTTTACCTGTACTTACTTGTGCGTGTGTGTATGAACTTGTGTACGATTTGATCACGTGTGTAGAGTTGTATATTCATGACTATAATCAAGATATAGAACATATCCATCACCACACAGTTCCTTTGTGTTGCCTTTTCATAGCTACACCTATATCCCCCCTGCACTGCTGCACCCAACATTCAACCCAGTACCTACACCTTGGCAACCTGCCCTTCATTTATAAAACTTGGTCATTTCAACTATGTGTTGTAAAGGGGGTTCTGCAGTGTGTGAACCTATATGGTGGTGATGGTGGTTATGTGCTGACTCCTAGCGACCCTGTGTAGGGTTTCTAAGGCTGTAAATCTTTACGGGAGCAGAAAGCCTCATCTTTCTCCTGTGGTAGTTTCGAACTGCTGACCTTGAGGTTAGCAGCCTGACTCGTAACCACTATGCTACCAGAGCTCCTTGTGAATTTATATATTGCTGTTAGATGCCACTGAGTTGGTTCTGACCCACAAAGACCCTGTATAGGGTTTCCAAGGAGCAGCTGGTGAGCTTGTGCTGCCGACTTTGTGGTTCAAATCGACATAGCAGTCCAGCTCATTAACCCACAGTGCCACATAGGAACAGTTTTTTTATTTCTTTCTTTTTAATTTGTAGGCCTTTTATTATTTTTACTAGTCTTAACACAGTAACTAGAACCTCCACTACTATTATTTTCTTCTTGCACCATTAAGCATGTTGTTGTTGATGTGAAGTGCCATGGAGTTGGTTCCGACCCATAATGACCCTGTCTAGCGTTTCCAAGGAGCGGCTGGTGAGCTTGAACTGCCGACCTTGCAGTTCAAACTGACTTGGAAGTTGTTAGGTGCTGTTAATTACAACTCCTGGCAAGCACATGTGACACAGTAGAACGGCCCCATATGGTTTTCTGGGCTGTCATTTTTACAGAAACAGATCTTTCTCCAGCCAAGTTGCTGTTTGTTGTTGATGTTGTGATGTGTCGTGGAGTCGGTTCCGACTCATAGCGACCCTGTACAAGGTTTCCGAGGCTGTAAATCTTTACGGGAGCAGAAAGCCTCATCTTTCTCCCATGGAACAGCTGGTAGTTTCGAACTGCTGACCTTAAGGTTCGCAGCCTGATTCGTAACCACTATGCTACCAGAGCTCCTGTTTAGAACTGTTTTTTTCTTTGTACAGGTAATGCCAAACTTACGTATTCAAGTTATGATGAACCACACTTATGACCACCTGGTTTTGTTTGTTTGTTTTTGTACATCTTATTGTTAGTCCTCCTGTGATGCTGTAGTAATAAGCACTGGACTGCAAGGTCGGTTTGAACTGCAAGGTCTGAAATTCTAGCACTGTTATTCTTTGGGATAAGCATGTAAAGGCTTGGAGGAATCCTACAATCGAACAAAACATTTGGGAAACATTTGTTAGGTTTGAAGAAACATTGAGTTCATATACATGTATTTTGTTGTCTGGCCCTGGTATGGTGCTATAGAATAAACACTGGTCCGGTAAACTGCAACGTAAGCAGTTCAAACCCACCAGCTGCTCTAAGAAACCCTATATGAGGTTGCTGAGTTGGACAGTATTTAATGAGAACAATATATTTCCAGAAGACTCCACTCCTCACCCCACCCTTGCCCCCCCCTCAAAAAAAAACAAAAAAAACAAAAAAAGAGAGGGAATGGAAGCAAATACTGTTGAATGATGATGCACTGAGGAGATTGTAATCGTTGTAATGAAACGTTGGTGTAGAAATGATGATGTAAAATTGATGTTCTCCCATGTAAACTATCACTCAGTTCACAATAAAAAGAAACACACAAAACCTAATATTTCAGACAAGGGTCACCTTGCTATCATGTCAGTCTTTCTTACTCTGTGCTGAATTATTTTAGTCAATTAGTCATGCAGTTGGGAAACCAAGGAACAGGCCCACTGCCTATTTAAATAAAGTTTTATTGGAAAACATCTTACATCCATTTGTTTACACATTGTCTGTAGTACTTTTACACTATAGTGGCAGAGTTGAGCAGTTGTTACAGAGACAATACAGTTAGTAAAGTAAAAAATATTTATTACCTGGCTTTTAATAGAAAAGGTTTTCTGAGTTCTGGATTTAATCATAGCAAGACTCTGAGATTTCTCTTTTGATGCATAACAAACATCAAAACCTGTGGCTGAAAACACAATTCATTCTTATCTCTTATGGTTCTGTGAATTAATTGAACTCAACTGAGAAGTTACTGACTTGGTGTCGCTCATGTAGTGACAGTCAGATGTCTACTAGGACAGAAGTAGCACAGAAGGCTCATCTGGGCTGAACATCCAAGATGACTCAGTCATATGGCTGGCAGTTAGTGGTGGCATTTAGCTGGGAGCTCAGCATGGAATGTTGACGAAAGCACCTACACATGGCTTCTCCCTACAACATGGCACGCAGTTCTCAGAGTGAAGGGTTGTAAGAGAAGGAAGCAGAAACTGCTAATTCTCTTAAAGATTTGCAGTCTCAGAAACCTTATACAGGGTCACTATGAGTCAGAACTAACTAGATGGCACTTAACAACAATATTTTGCTTTCAAAGTTTTACCGGAGTCACTCTGAAGGAGTTGCCAATGCCTCGCAGGTTGTAACAAAGGAAGGGCTTTATTGTGGTAGCACGTGGCTCACCGGATTCATAGCTATAGGCTAAGCCCCATCTTCACTGTGTAAGGATATTTTATAGGGAATAGGGGTGCATACATGAGCTCATTTGGGATTGGTTAGCGGGGGCCAACAGCTTCACGGGGCTACCTGGGATTGGTTGGTTCAAACACACGGCAGGGAAGGATGTATGAGCATATAAGTAAGCCTTTACAGAAGCAGAAGCAGGTAAACATTACCTTGGGGCTCTGTTCCCTCCTGGATGTGGGTCAGAAACTCAAGATTACCCTGGGTAATCACATGAGGTTGAGGTGGTCTGGTGCTTATTTCCTGGAATGTGAACTTTGCTCCAGGAATGACCTATGAGCCTGGGGGACAGGCAGCCAGCGTCTAATTTGGCAGGCCTGCCTGCTTCAAAAGGACCTTATAATGCCACTTTAGTAATTATTTCCCACTGTCTTCTAATGAAATTGCTTACTTGTCTGTCTCTTTGAGAAGAGAAACTGTGCCTGTCTTCAACTTTGTCTCCCCAGGAATCTGGCACAGGTCTGCCATAACAAATGGATGCACTTAATTTCTCTCACCTTCCTTTATCAGTCTACTGTAGCTAGTAGTTTAGAGAACAGGAGTTGGGAAAGTGGATAAAGAACCTATCTCTGAAATTTTTGTAAGACACCCGCAGCCCCTATTTTCTTTGCTCTTGTCCTAGAACCCTGTTTCCAAGAACCAAAAGGCTTCTTTGTGAGGCTATATATGGTGGTGGTTGGTGGTTATGTGGTGTGGTAATGGTGGTGTGCTATGGAGAGTCCATTCTGACTCATAGAGACCCTGTATAGAGTTTCTGAGGCTGTAAATCTTTATGGGAGCAGAAAGCCTCATCTTTCTCCCACAGAACAGCTGGTAGTTTCCAACTGCTGACCAGGTGATTAGCAGCCCAACTGGTAGCCACTATGCTACCAAAGCTCCTTAAACATGGCGTGGTGATGGTGGTGATGTGCCGTGGAATCGGTTCTGACTCATAGCGACCCTGTACAGGGTTTCTGAGGCTGTAAATCTTTACGGGAGCAGAAAGCCTCATATTTCTTCCGTGGAACAGGTGGTAGTTTCAAACTGCTGACCTTGCAACTTGTAGCCTGATTCATAAACACTACGCTACCAGAGCTCCTTTAAACACGGCATAGCACTAGGAAATGCTTGCTAATTCCTGAGCTTTGAAAGTCTAATCTGGGCTTTGTGAGAGAAGCGGAGGAATATGAGAGTTCTAGGTTGCCACTTAATTGAAGGAAGATAGCTCATATGCTTGGGAGATGACAGATCCTATAAGGCCATTTGTCAAGCAGGATGATTATGATTGAATACAACTCATTGGACTACAAGTGGCCTTCAGACAGCAGAAAGGATTCAGCTGAAAATTGTACCTCATGGAGCAGCCTCTGGGCAGTGGACATCAAGTGTCCTGCTTGATTAATTCTTGAAAACACAGTCAGAATTAATGGGGAACTTGTTGAAAGTTGATCGACACCTTTGAAAGGTGAAATCCTTTTCGGTTCCCATTAAGCGTTGTTAAAGCCATTAGCAGAAATTGGAATAGAGAAATACGACGTTTCATATGATGGATTTAGAGGCTGAGAAGATGGACATGATAGAAATGTACTGACGGCTTATAATAAGCACCTGGGTGTGGAGTGATAACTAAAGATTGAAAATTGACAAATGGATCAAACTAGCAGCGACCAAGACAGAGAGGGATGGAGCACAGTTTACATGCTGGAGGTGATGAGGGAAAAGGATGAGAGCAGAGTCCCCCTCACTGAGGGCCAAATAGGGATTATTCAGACGATGGCTAGAATTTACAAAGTGAGGGGATGAGGAAATTTTGTTATAGGATGAAGAGATCACTTTCCAGCTGTTGAGAAGAATCAACTACCTAGTCTTCCCTGGGAAGTGAGGTTACCAATGGGAAAAGCTCAAAACTAGAAGCCAAGATACCAGAGACATCTGTTTATTTAGTTGCAAAGTGGTTGAATAATTCCAACCCTCCCCATATCACAGTTGGTTGTATACTTTCAAGCGACTAATGTGAAATCTCTTTGAAAGCTCTCAAGTTATACAAATGTAAGGAATTATCATCAACATCATCCAACTGAATTGAGTGCAAATGGATATATTGCTATAAGGAACTATATGAGATTTTAATTATTCCCTCTTATGGAAGTGAACATGTTTGCAGATAATCTTAAACAGCATCAGTGCCCAAATAATTTAGTTTGGAATTTAGAGACACATATCATGGTATTTTGATGTAGAGGAAGAAGGAGATGGTGTACAATGTATATCACAATAGAGAATGTGACTTTCAATTTCCTCTGACATTTGACATGGCTTACATCATGATGGTCTAATCCGGGGAACAAGCAATCAAATGGCCAAGAGCCCTGTCTGCTGCAGAGACACCTCAGCAGCTCTAAGAGCAGCATTTGCTTCCTCATAGGATCCATCAGAAGCTGAGACCCTCTCACGCAGTGGATGGATCAGGCACTAGTATTACCTTCACTTTGTAGATAAGGAAATTTAGGCTCAGGGAAGTTACTCATCTGTCCCAGGTCACATCTCTTGTAAAATATAAAGTCTGGTATTAACCCCAGACATTACCTCCATGGTACAATATGGTGTACAATATCACCATATACATGTATAGTCTCAGAGAGGAAAAGGGATGGGACTAGCCAAAGCTACCCTACTTGTTAGTGGTCCTCCATGCCATTTGATGTTGGAATAAATCCAGTAAGTTCACAGGGAGTAAGGAATAGATGCATTCTCTTTTTATAGATGTCAATGATGATGATGATGACAGTAATGGCAACAGCAACAACTTATCATTGTTGAGCATCTATTATGTACCAGGCACTGTAATAGTGACTTGATATGTACATTTATTCATTGAATAAACATTTGAGAAGACACTTTTAGGTTGTTGCTGTTAAGTGCCATCAAGTCAATTCCGACCCATAGCGACCCTGTATAGGGTTTCCAAGGAGCAGCTGGTGAGCTTGTACAACTGACCTTGCAGTTCAAACGACTTTACAGTCTGATGCATTAGCCCACAGTGCCACACCAGGACTCTGACACTGTTAGGTTGTTGTTGTTGTTAGGTGCCATCGAGTCGGCACTGATTCGTAGCGACCTTATGCACAGCAGAACGAAA
The DNA here is from genome assembly GCF_000296735.1 of Chrysochloris asiatica. Lineage (NCBI taxonomy): Eukaryota > Metazoa > Chordata > Mammalia > Afrosoricida > Chrysochloridae > Chrysochloris > Chrysochloris asiatica. The sequence continues at coordinate 5,184,919 of NW_006408569.1, read as the reverse complement.
CACTCTCAGATCCTGGGCCAACCTCACTACTGTTGCCACACTTGAGTCCATCGATGCTGCCACCTGGCCAATTCATGTCGTTGGGGACACTGTTAGGTAGTAGGAATAAAATGATGAACAAGCTAGATCTGGTCCCTGCTTTCAGATGGGTGATACTGACACAACAAACATGAAAACCAGTAAAATAGCAGACAGTGATTTGGCTATGAAGTTACTAAAACAGGGCGATATAAATAACATAGAAGTAAGTAGGTGGCGGCTACATTGGATGGAGTGGTCAGAAAAGGTCTCTCATTGCCTCATTCAATGCTTTCAAGAGCCCTGAGCCATGGATGAACATTGGTGAGCATAGATGTAGGTGGTGAGGAATCAATCCCATCACTTGGCTGGTATGTACAGAACCATATGCCTAGGACGTGGTCAATGTAGAGTAGGGAGCTGAGGAATCTATTGCTACTGTCTGAGTCACTGGGTGGTAAACATAGGTCTCCATGAGTCAGAATTGACTTGACAGCACTGATTTAATTTTATTGTCATGCCAAAGCCAGTATGTTGTTGTTGTTGTTGTCATGTGCACAGCAGAACGAAACAATGTCCGATCCTGGGCCAACCTCATTACTGCTGTCACACTTGACGCCGTCACTGATGCCACCTGGCCAATCCATCTCGTTGGGGGGGTCTTCCTCTTTTTCTCTGACCCTTCACCTTACCCAGCATGACATCCTTCTCCAGGGACTGTTTCCTCCTGACAATATGTCCCAAAAAGCCAGTATAGTACCAGATTAATTTAAAAATCCAAAAAAAGGCTGGATAGAATTATAAGAGAAGATAATTGGATGGGGTATGTGGATTAAAGAGTTCAGCCTAGGAAATGGACAGTATGTTCAGAAGAATGCTCCAACTAGCTCCCCACTCTCCCTTGGAAGGTGTGGGATCTTGAGGGGCTTGTAGTTCATATGGGAACGGATATTACAAGTCCTGAAGTGGTTAACCAAATAGTTGAGTCAACTCCCAATCATAGAGATGCCATGTATGTCAGAGAGGAACTGTGCTCCATAGGGTTTTCAATTGCTGGGGATTTTTGGGAAGTAGATGGCCAGACCTTTTTTCTGAGGCACTTCTAGGTAGACTCATACTTTTTTGTAAACAGTCAAGAGGGTTAACCATTTACATCACCCAGGGACTGTGTGTTGGTAACATCAGTAAGTTTTTTTGAATGCATATTTGTATCATGTACCATACTGTTTTTGTTTTTAACTTTTTATTGTGAATTGAGTGAAGGTTTACAGACAAAGCCATCAGTTTTACATTCAACAAATTCTACACTTTGTTTTATCTCAATGATTGCAATCCCCTCCATGCAACAACAGTTATCCCGCTTCCTCCCTGGGGTTCCTATTTGCATTCCACTCACCTTCCCATCCCTTTGCAACTTTGTCCTTAAGTAAATGCTGCACTTTTTATTTTGAATGATTGACCATTCCATGGTGAGCATATCTTACAAGTGTTGTTCTCCCTACAAACCTAACTACTGCTTGGCTGAAAATTAGCCCACTAGGGTGAGTTCCTTTCCAGACCTGAAGGGTGGTTGAGGGCCATAGTCTTGGGTTCCTCTGTTCTCTTTCTGACCAGTAAGCCAAATCTTTTGAAAATTTTTATTTTTTATAATTTTGAGTTTTGTTCTACATTTTCTCCCACTTTATCTGGGACCTTCTAATATGATCCCTTTTAAAGAAGTTGGTGGGATAGCCAGTTACCATCTAGTTCTTCTGGTTTTAGAGTCACGGAGACTGATGTTCACATGTTCCATTAGTCCATTGGACTAATTGATTCTGAGCATTTAATTCTCATCACTCTTCTTTCTTCCACACATGGAGAAAGCAATAACTGCACCTTATATGTTCGGTCATGATTTTTTAGGATCCCAGACGCTATTCACCAGAGTAGGATGTAGAACATTATTTTTGTGGACTATGTTATGCCAATTGTTCATGGTATCTCCTGAGACTATGGTCCTGAGCCCAGCGCATTAACCCACAACGCCACACACGGACTCCTGGTAACCATCAAAGAATGTTTCTTTTAGCATGAAAACCTTTTCTTGAGCTTTTAGAATTGTGGTCTCATATAATATTTGTCCTTTTGTAATTGACTAACTTCATTCAGCATAATGTTCTCCAGGTTCATCCACATTATGAGGTGTTTTGCAGATTAATTGCTATTCTTCACCATTGCATACTATTCCTCAGTGTGTATATACCAAAATTTGTTTATCCATTCTTCCATTGATGGCCATTTAGGCTGTCTCCATCTTTTTGTTATTGGGAGTACTGTGATGAACATCAGTGTGCATCTATCTACTTGTGTCCGGGCTTGTATTTATTGTGGATATATACCAAGTAGAGTGATTGCTGGGTCATAAGGTATTTCTATTTCCAACTTTCTGAGGAAGCACCACACCGTTTTCCATAATGTTGAAACATTTTACAGTTCCATCAGTAATGTAGGAGGGTCCCAGTCTCTCAACACCCTGGCCAGCATTTGTTGTTTTCTGTTTTTTTTTTGTTTTTTTTTTTTTAACATTGCTATTAATGCTGGGGTGAGATGATGAGATCTCCTTGTTTTGATTTGCATCTCTCTACGTGCTCTGGTAGCGTAGTGGTTACGAATCGGGCTGCGAACCTTAAGGTCAGCGGTTCGAAACTACCAGCAGCTCCGCGGGAGAAAGATGAGGCTTT
>NW_006408569.1:5172058-5177131 GCF_000296735.1 Chrysochloris asiatica | reverse complement strand
GGTATTCTGTGTTGTTGTTGGCGGAGCTCTCTGCTATATGTCCACCCAATCCACCATCTTGTTTGTTCTCAAGTCACTTGTACTTTGAGTCTCATTTTCCTCATCTGTAAACTAGGAACAACAATAAACACACCTCACAGGGCTGTTGTGAGGATGAAATGTGAATATGGAAAATGTGTTTTGCACTTAGCACAGTTCCTGGAACATAGTAATCATTCAAAATATTAGTTATCATCATCATTATCATCATTTTGTAGTGGTTATTATTTGTTGTTATTAAGTGCCATAGAGCTGGTTCTGATTCACAGAAAACCTAAAACTATAAAGATCCTGGAATTAAAACAAAATTGGGTCAAATTTAGGGGCCTTTATTTATGAGATAACTAGTCTATCAACCATAACTACAACTTTACAAACAGGAGAAGATAAACCAGATGACAGACTTGTACAAACTAGACACTTGTGAACATCTAAAGACCACTCCAAAAGAGAACAAAGAGAACCTACAGGAAAAATATTTTGTCAACAACATATCTGACAAGGAACTAATCTCTAAACTTACAGAAAACTTCAACAACAAAAATATAAACAACATTGCCAAGAAGACATTCCGGCTAAAAGATGAGGCTTTCTGCTCCCGTGAAGATTTATAGCCTCGGAAACCCTGTACAGGGTCACTCTGAGTTGGAACCAACTCCACGGCGCATAACTAATCACCAGTACTATCATTAGCTCTCCACCCACTGCTGTTAAATTGATTCCGACCCAGTAGGACAGAGTAGAATCACCCCATGGGGTTTCCAGTGCTGAAATCTTTCCAGAAGCAGACTGCCACACCTTTCTCCTGTGGAGTGGCTTGTGGGTTTGAACCACCAACCTTTTGGTTAGCAGCTTAGTGCTTTAAACACTGTGCCACCTGGGTTCCTTTTATTAGCCCTTGCTGTTGTTGTTGTGAAGTGCTGTCGTGTCGGTTCCGACCCATAGCGACGCTGTATAGGGTTTTTGAGGATCCGCTGGTGAGCTTGAACTGCTGACCTTGCAGTTCAAACGGCTTTGCAGTTTGGCGCATTAACCCACAGCGCCATGCCAGGACTCCTTTATTAGACATTAGAGAGATACAAAGCAAAGGTATCATCTCACTCTGTCAATAATGGATAGGGTTTCTGTAGAGTGGTTGGTGAGCTTAAACTGCCAACCTTGCAGTTCAAACTGACTTTGCTGTCCAGTGTTTATCCAATTACAATGATACAAATAAACAAAACTAGAAAATAAGGGTGTGGGGAGACTGGAACTCTCACAAACTGCTGGTGCGATTGTAAAATGGTACAACCACTGTGGAAAAATGATATGGTACTTACTTAAAAAGTTAGAAACAGAAATAAAATATGATCCCGCAATCCCACTGCAAGATATATATCCTGGAGAAATAAGAGCCATGACACGAGTAACTATATGCATACTCATGTTCATCACAGCATTATTTATAATAGCAAAATAACAGATGAATGGATAAACAAATTATGGTACATACCCTGGTATGTGGGTCAATGCGTCAGACTGCAAAGCCATTTGAACTGTAAGGTTGGTGGTTCAAGCTCACCAGCTGCTCCTTAGAAACCCTATACAGAGTCACTATGGGTCAGAATCGACTCCACGGCACTCAACAACAACAACACAATAGAATGCTATGCAACATTAAAGCAAATGATGGATCCATGAAGCATCTCATAAGCTAATGAACTTGGAGGACATTATGTTGAGTGAAATGTCAATTGCAAAAGGACAAATATTGTATAAGACCACTACTATAAAGGAATCCTGGTATGGCTCTGTGGGCTGATACACTGGACTGCAAGGTTGTTTGAACCACAAGGTCAGTAGTTCAAGCTCACCAGATATTCTTTGGAAACCCTATACAGGGTTGTTATGGGTCAGAACTGACTCAATGACACTTAACAAACTACTATAAAAAGTCAAGAAAAGGCTTATTCACAGAAAGAAATATGCTTCGATGGTTACCAGGGATGGGCAGGGGAGGAAGGAAAAATCACTAACTAAGCATGTATTAACTTGGGTGAAAGGAAAGGCAATATACAATGCAGGGGTTGTGGGGGGAAGACACAGGAGGCACATGAGTAAATGGCACCAATGGTAAACACTATTGTTAAGTGCCATCTAGTCAGTTCTGACTCATAGCAACATTTTTTTCTGAGAAGCAGTTGGTGGGTTTGAACTACTGACCTTGTGGTTAGCAGTGTAGCGCTTATCCTACATTGTCACACTCTGAAAGGAATTACGTTAGCAAGTCCTGGACACAGTGGGAGAAATATGTATGACAACATTCAAAATCATAAAATAGACCAGACCTACTGGTCTAACAGAGACTGGTGGAATCCAAGAGATGATGGCCCTTAGACACCATTCAAACTTGAAACTGAACCCATTCCCTAGATCACCTTTCAGCCAAGCAATAGACAGGCCTATAAAGTGAGCAGTAAAACCTGTAAGGAACAAACTCCTCAGAAAACTCAATCAAAGGATACTAAAAGGGCAGCATTTCCCCGGAAACAAAGTTCAGAAGGCAAGAAGGGACAGGAAAGATGAGTGAACTGAAATTAGGCACCCAGGAAGGAAGTGTGAAGAGTGCTGTTAGATTGAGGGCATGGCAAATAATGTCACAGCACAAAATGTGTATCAATTGATAAATTGTTAAATGGGAAACTAATTTACTCTGTGAACTTTCATTCAAACCTCAAGTATAATGTTAAAAAAAAAGAAAAGAAAAGAAAATTTGGTTAGATCTAGGTTCTGAAACTCAACTGACCATGGACCACATTTTTAGGGTTCTTTTTTGTTTTTAACCAAATGCTACTACTAATATCTTCACACTTTCAGGATGACTGCACTACTGGCCGAATTAGATAAATGATGGCACTTATTTCTATGGTAATAATACAGTGATTAGTGAAACCATGTTTTGAGAGGTTATTTGATGAACTGAGAAAATATTCACAATATAACGAAAACAGGATAAGTATTTGCATATACAATCTAATCTTAATTTATTTACTTTTCAATGTATAGAAAAGGAAGAGTAGACAAACTATACAGTTCATAATGGTTATCTCTAGGTTTCTTCTTTAGAGCCTCGTTATTTCCTACTGTTACAGTAGTTGTATTATCTAACTAATTCCAAGAGATACACAGCATTACCTCATATTTTCTAAGTTAAATTGTTTATAATCCTCATGAACTCTAGAGTTATTTACTTTTTATTTTAAATATGTATTTATCAGACTGTGTTTTTAATTTCAGATTATCTAAATTTCAGGAAGGAAACAGCAAGATTTTCTAGATGGGCTTTGAGTGTACTAGTGGAATGTTAAAAGGGGAGCATTGCCCTCTTGTGGCCAGCAAGGAAATGACTGCAGCAACCAGAAGAAACCAGCAGTCCAGGGAGCTAGGCTGATGCTCTTTCTTTGGTTAACGCCAGACTGCAATGAAGATTAACAGTGCCTTCCACATAAAGGTGCTTTTCCTTTAGCTGCCTCAAGAAGGGAATGCATGTATAGTGCTCCAGTCTAATTTCCAGTGCCAACTGGCCTTCCAAAGACAGATACTTCATCAGTAGTATAGGCTCCAGTTTCCTCCTACCAAAGTCTACAATAACACAAAGAGGAGCTGGTCTTTCATTGTCTTGCTGAGCAGAAATTGTGGCATTTACCTATTGTCAGTGTCTGCCAGGAAACTGACAACTAGTATTAGCTAAGTAGGACTTGCTGAATAAATGACCTGATACTCATTTTTAGGAAGTCAATTCCAATTATGAGCCAATTGAGCCAATCATATGCAATGTTATATGATATGATATAACTTGCATAGAAAGTGATATGGTCTCAAGTAAACTGTATGATGTTGGCGAATGAGCAAAGTTCATTATCACAGCTTTGATACCAATTCGTGTGACCTTGGACAATCACATACCCTCACTGAACCATGTTGTTATTATCATTAGGTGCTGTCTAGTTGATTCCAACCCATAGCCACCCTATATAAAACAGAATAAAGCTCAGTGTTGCTGCCACTGTGTCAGTCCATCACATTGAGAGTCTTCCTTTTATTCATGGACCCTGCACTTTACCAAGCATGATATCCTTCTCCAGGGATTACTAGTCCCTCCTAATAACATGTTCAAAGCACATGTGACAAAATTTTGCTATCCTTGCTCTTACGGAGGATTCTTGTTGTACTTAATATAAGACAGATTTACTTGGCTTTCTAGCAGTCCCTGGTTTTCTAGCAGTCAACTATTTTCCCCAACTCCATAATTCAAAGACATCAATTCTTCTTGAATCTTCCTATTCATTACCCAGATTTCACATGTATAGGTTGTTGCTGTTGTTGTTAAGTGTTCTTAAGTTGATTTTGACCCATAGAGACCCTGTATAGGGTTTCTGAGGAGTGGCTGGTGAGTTTGAACTGCCAACATTTCAGTTCAAATCGACACTGCCACAGCATGGCTTCACATGTATATAAGGCGATTCAAAATACCATGGCTTGGGTCAGGCACAGCTTAATCATTAACGTGACATCTTTGCTTCAAAAATAAAAATAAAAATAACACTTTAAAGAGATGCATTGCAGCACATTTGCTTAATGCAATACATCATTTGATTTCTTAGCGGCTGCTTCCATGAATGTTAATTGTGGAACCAACTATAATGAAATCATTGACAACTTCAATGATTTCTCCATTTACCATGATGCTGGTGCCTATTGGTCCAGTTATGAGGGTTTTTGTATTTTTTTTATGCTGAGGTATTGAACAGGAAAAAGTAAAAACATACTGCCCTCTCTGCCCAGGAGACAAGCTAAAATGTTAATCAGGCTACTGTTGTTGTTGTTGTCAGGTGCCATCGAGTCGGAACCAACTCATAGCGACCCCATGCACAGCAGAATGAAACAATGTCCGATCCTGGGCCACCCTCACTACCGCTGCCACACTTGAGTCCATCAATGATGCCACCTGGCCAATCCATCTCGTTAGAGGTCTTCCTCTTTTTCTCTGACCCT
>NW_006408569.1:5169975-5171958 GCF_000296735.1 Chrysochloris asiatica | reverse complement strand
CTTTCTACTCCCGTAAGGATTTACACCCTCGGAAACCCTGTACAGGGTCGCTATGGGTCGGAACCGACTCGACGGCACTTAACAACAACAACACTGGCCACTGGATAGCAGTTAACAGCAAGAACAATAATGGCTAATGATTGTGAACATTTCTTCATGTTTGTTGGCTACTTAACAACAACTTTCTCTAAGAGTAAGATAATCAAGCACAGACTGAAACATCTTACAACCCACCCCCACTTCCTGTCCTTGTTTCTTAGATCTATGCTTTAACCATTGTCAGAATGCTAATGGTAGACTAGTTCTGTTTGAAGCCTGGTCCCTGTTTATGTTGTTTCTGATATGGAGCAGCCATCTAAGCAAACAGACACCAGGAGAGTTAATCATGTAAATGGTAGAATGATAATAAGACTATTGTTGTTGTTAAGTACCAGTATAGTGGGTTCTGACTCATAGTGACCCTGCACAGGGTTTTCAAGGCTGCAAATCTTTACCGGAGCAGAAAGCCTCATCTTTCTCCCGCAGAACAGCTGGTAGTTTCGAACTGCCAACCTTGAGGTTAGCAGCCTGATTTGTAAGCTTACCTAAATGTTGTACTAATTAGCACTGTTAAAACAGGTATACAAATTGCTTGTAAAAAATAGTCATTGGGAACCATTAAAACCAGCCTCTTTGCTGTGGGTGTCCAGTGAGTTGGCTTCCTAATAATTAGAGCTCTTCTCTTACTTTCTTTATCTGGATTGCTTGCTAATTGGACTCAGCCACTCCAGGACATTGGACCCAAGCTTTGGGGTAAACATCCTGTACTGATTAAATCACCCAGAGAGATCCTTCGTCACTGAGCTAATAAAGTAGTTGAGTCAACAGTGAAACCCAGCTCTTTCTACAGATTTCCAGAGCTCAAGTCTTAACCACAGCTTCTTAATGATTATCATCCTAGTCACCTTTCCATAAGATCTGTGTACAGCACAAGTGCTTGACACATAGCAGGTGCTCAATAGACCTATTGATTTTTTGGTACATGTGCTTCAGAAACCCTGTGCATGGATGCTATGAGTCAGAACCGACTTGACAGTACTTAGCAACAACAACAAATACATTTTTAAAAGTACAGGCTCTGACAAGCTTGCCCGATGGTCCCATGGATCTATGTCTTGCTTCAACAGTGTTTGGATGGAACAGATCTGGGGACTTCCCACTTCCAGCCTTGAACCACACTCCAACCTCCTCTCCAGGTGCAACCTCCAGGACCATCTTCTTGGTCATCTCTTGTTTTCAGGACCAGCTACACATTACTACTTTTGTGGTTAGCTCCAACTCTTCAATCAGTGAGGAGCTCAGACCCGTGAGAATTATTCCACTCAAGTAGAGGTCAGTGTAGGAAATCTCTTCAAACTGTGTCTGTGGACCTCTGTCTGGGCTTCTATTTAGATTATGATGCTGTGGCCTTGGAAGGTGTAGGATATTTTTGATGGCCTCATTCTCTTCCATGATGTGCAGAAGCTGTCCCAAGATGTGAACTAGATTTCTGGACACCGTGGAAGCCACTCTGACCCTAGAGAAGAATCCTAACCAGTTTCTTGTACATCTGCTCACAGTGAGTTCTACTTACACAGACCCAACTTCTTTGCCTTTCTGGAGAATTGTTTCCTCGACAAGGAGGTTAAAATCCTCAAGAAGATGGATGATCACCTGACCAACCTCCAGCTACAGAGGCTGAAGTTCCACTTTCCCAAGCCCTTGAGCACATAGAAATAATAAAATTTCCCTTTACAGCTAAAACAAAGAAAGAAAGTAAAAGGTACAAGCCTCTGGAATCCGACTCAGATTAATGCTGTATAACCTTAAACAAGTCACTTGTACTTTTTTCTTTTTTTTTTTTAATTTAAGGTTTTTATTGTGGATTGAGTGAAAGTTAACAGGGCACATCATCAGTTTCACATTCAACAAATCATATAACTTGTTTCATTACATTGATTATAA
>NW_006408569.1:5156203-5161720 GCF_000296735.1 Chrysochloris asiatica | reverse complement strand
GCTTCCACGAGTGTTGATAGTTGATCCAAGAAGAATGAAGTCCTTGACAACTTCAATCTTTTCTCCATTGATAAGAATGTTGTTTATTGGTCCAGTGGTGGGGCCAATCTTTTCCACCCAGGAGTCAAACTAGAATGTTAATTAGGTTACTGAATGGAACCAATCCTCTGGTTCCCTTCTGTCTTCAAGCAGGTCTACAACCTAACCTCTCCCGTATTTTGACCCCATATAAGTTTACACTGCCATATATTCGGGGCTCAGAATCTGGAGAAGCGAGCTCCTCTGAGCCAACCAGCTTAATAAAATCTGAAACTCTGTTTCACCTCTCTGAGTGACCTTGGTTTCTTCAACGATGGGTCAAGAGCTGCAGTGACACTTTCGAATCTAAAACTTCTGTAACAGTATAATTAATAAAGAACATTGTAGTCTTTGATCTTCATCAGTAACAGCTTCAAGTCTTTTTCAGTTTCAGCAATTAAGGTTGTGTTATCTGCATATCACAGGTTGTTAATAATCCTTCCTCCAATCATGATGGCGTGTCCTTCTTCACATAGTCCAATTTCTCAGATTATTTGTTCAACATACAGATTGAATAAGTATGATGAATGAATGCAACCCTGGAGCACACCTTTCCTGATTTTATACCCTTCCATCCAGCATCCCTTTCCACACTCGTCTGCCAGTTTGACATACTGTGGTGGCTTATGCATTGCTATGATGCTGGAAGCTATGCCACCAGTATTTTAAATACCAGCAGGGTCACTCATAGTGGACAAGTTTCAGATGAGCTTCCAGGCGAAGACACTCTAGGAAGGAGGAGATGTGAATTATTTATAAGTGATTAGCAACTGAAAACCTTATGAAAGCAGTGAAACATTTTCAGATATAGTGCTGGAAGATGAACTCCTCAGGATGGAAGGCACTCAATATATGGCTGGGGAAGAGCTACCTCCTCAAAGTAGAGTTGACCATGATTACGCAAATGGAGTAAAGCTTTCAGGATCTTCATTTGCTGGTGGGGCACAATTCAAAATGAGAAACAGCTACAAATATCTGTTAATCATCAGAACATGGAATGTACAAAGTATGAATCTAGGAAAACTGGAAGTTGTCAAAAATGAAATGGAATGCATGAATATTGGTACCCTGGGGATTAGTGAGCTGAAATGAACTGGTATGGGCCATTTTGAATCTGACAATCATGGTTTCCTATGGAGGAAGCAACAAACTCAAGAGGAATGGCATAGCATTCATAGTCAAAAAGAACATTTCAAGATCTATCTTGAAATACAGTGCTGTTTGTGATAGGAAAATTAGTTAATACCACTATTATTCAAATTTATGCATCAACCAGTAAAGCCAGTGATGACGAAACTGAACAGTTATACCACTTCTTCAGTCTGAAATTGATCAAACATTCAATAAAGATGTATTGATGATTACTGGTGATTGGAGTATGAAGGTTGGAAACAAAGAGGAAGGTCAGTAGTTGGAAAATATGGCCTTAGTGATAGAAATGATGTTGGCGATCTCATGATAGAATTTGCAAGACCAATGACTTCATAGCAAACATCTTTCTAAACAACGTCAGGTGGAACACATACCTTTGTAAACCTCACCAGATGGAATACACAGAAATCAAATTGACTACATCTGTGGGAAGAGAGGGTAGAAAAGCTCAAGATCATCAGTCAAAACAAGGCCAGGAGCAGACTGTGGAACAGATAATCAATTGCTCATATGCAAATTCAGGCTGAAGATGAAGAAAATTAAAACAGGTTAACAGGAGCCATAATATGACATTGGACATATCCCACCTGAATTTAGAGAACATCTCAAGAACATATTTGAGAGACTTCTGGTTCTGGTGGTGGCTGAGGCAGACTCAGGTAGGATAGGCTCCATGAGGGAGGGGCTGAAAACCCAGAGAAGCTGCTTTCATGGAACAGCACCAGATCTCTGGATCTAGCATAAGGGTCAGCGCATCAGTTTCCCGCAACCGCCTGTGGAAAAATCATGGTATAAAGGAAAATATTGAGATTTAGGAATCAGTCAAGACACCGGAATACCTCTGCAACCATCCCTACCAGGTGGAGTTCAGAGGGTGGAATTACAGCCAGACCTGCACAGCAAACTGGCACTAAAAGCAGTGCAGTGACATTTGCAAAAGGAAGTGTGGGGGGATTCTACACATCTATTCCTCCTCTTCTTTCTCATGCCTTCTTTGCCCAGCCTGGATGCCTTCAGGCAGGTGGGTGTTCACCCCTTAAAAAGTCCAGCATTGAGATCACAGTTTTCCCATGGCACAGAGAGAAAGAGCCGCATCGGTCCAAGGGCAAATTCTTTGGCTGCTGCTTTTGACTTCTGCCTGTGTGTCCCAGCCCTAAAGCTAATTTGTGTGGGACCCTTTCTGGCAAGAAAAAAAGCAGGTTTGGCCTGACAGACAAACCATATGAACAATCTGTAAAATCCCAACATAAAAATACGCAACTATTTCAAGAATTATGCTGTTCACACGCAGATAACTTACTGACCTTCAGAGACAAAAATAGTAGATAATCTTTCTCCCATTAACTTCTCAATATGTATCTGCACACCTCTGCAATGGTGACTAGAGGAGGGGCCTGAGTGAGTGGACACCCCCACCCACTACTAGTGGCTTCTACGGTGCACAAACACTGCCTGTGTAGCAAGGTGACAGGCCAGTTGGCCACAGTTTTATTTTTGCTACAAAGTGGTGGTTTTTGTCTCTGCTTTTATATTGCTTCTGCATTTGGTCCTTTTGATCACACATTTTTCCTGGAGGTGGGAGCTTTTTCTCCCTACGTTATCAAAAAAAGTCAGCAATCATGGCCATATAGCCAAGCTACAAACATACACCATAATATTCCACCATTGAGAAAAGAGCCAATAACAGTTGCTAAGCATTACATAAAGGAACTCTGGTAGCATAGTGGTTATGAGTTGGGCTGCCAACCTCAAGGTTAGCAGTTCAAAACTACCAGCAGTTCTGTGGGAGAAAGGTGAGGTGTTCTGCTCCCGCAAAGATTTACAACCTCAGAAACCCTGTGCAGGGGTCACTATGAGTTGGAACTGACTCCACTGTACTTAACAACAACAAGCATTACATGTGAAAAGGAAAGCCTAACTCCTGATCATATCTACCAGGAGACACCCAGTAAGCTTAATAACACAGAAACAGACATCCATTTAAGCATAAAAACCCACATAACTACTGGAAATGACCAAGAATACACAACAAAAAATCTCACAACATGTCCAAAACCAGAAAAGAGTAACTGAGACAAATGACCTGGAGACAAACAAATGAGCTGGAGACAGATAAAGAAGAGGAAGAGCAGGTTTTGGATTTGCCTGAGAAGGAATTCAGAAGAATGATATGGAAACAAATTTAAATGTGGAAGACAAATCTTTCAATACTTCTAAGGTAGAAGAGCAAGCAGAAAAAAGGATAAAAAAAATCTGAAAAGAGTCTAAGATTCACACTGGATAATATGAAGAGGAACAACTTAAGAATTATTGACATTCCAAAACAGGAAGAATCAAAGAATTCCACAGAGGAGATAGTTGAAGAACTTCTGGAAGAAAATTTCCCTAACATCTTGAAAGATGAGAAGATAAACATTCAAGAAGCTGAATGTACCCCAGGAAGGATAGATCCCAAAAGAAAATAACCAAGCTCTCCAAAATCAAAGACAAGGAGAGAATTCTAAAAGAAGCCAGGGAAAAGAGAAATGTTACTTACAAAGGCAAGCAAATCAGATTAAGCTCTGATTATTCAGCAAAAAAGATGCAGGCAAGAAGACAATGGGGAGACATATAAAATCCTAAAAGAAAACAAAAACCCACCAACCAAGAATTGTCTATCCAGCAAAACTCTCAATCAAATACAATGTTGTAATCCAAAAATTCCAGAAGAAACAGAAGTGAAGAGATTTTGTCAAAGCCAATCCAGCACTTCAAAGCATAAAGGGAGTTCTTTGGACTGAAAACCAACAAGAACAGACAACAACCAGAGATTGACAGGTGTGGCAACACCACCTGTAACTCAGACAACTGATAGCACAGTCCAGAACAGAATAAAATTACAACAACGAATTCAAAGGAGCTGGGAGGTCAACTGATGATCAAAATAATAACAATGTCAAAGAAGGGAAAAATGTAGGAACAGAGATCCAGGTGGTGAGGAGGTCAGGTAGATTACAGGATACAATAGATTGTCTTAAATGAAGGGAAAAGTTAATAGACTATAAGGTAACCCCAAAGAAAGGTAATACTTCATAACTTACCATGAAAATGAATTTCCAAGCAGAACAAGCAACATGAAAACTAAGAAGAAATTGACAAGAAACAGCACAAAAAACCACAAACTCAGCACAAGGAGGCATTCAGAACAAAGGAACGAACAGCACTAACAAAAAATTAACATAATGGCAGCAATTAATTCATGTTGTTGTTGTTGTTGTTAAATACCCATCGATAATTACATTGAATGTCAATGGATTGAATGCACCAGTGAAGAGACAGACAGTGGAAGAATAGATAAGAAAATAAGACCCTTCAATATGCTGCCTGCAAGAGACACACCTTACACACAAAGACAAAAATAGACTAAAAGTTAAAGGATGGAAAAAAAATATACCAAGCTATCTGCAACAATAAACAAGCAGGAGTGGCAATACTGATCTCTGATAAAGTAAACTTTAAGACAAAAACCAGCATAAGAGATAAAGAACGACACTATCTCATGATCAAAGGATCAATTGAGAAAAACGACATAACCATAATAAATATCTACGCTCCCAATGAAAGAGCACCAAGATATATGAAGCAAACCTTACTAGAATTGAAGAAAGAAATAGATAAATCTACAATTATAGTGGGAGATTTTAATATGCCACTTTCGAAAAGGGACAGAACAACCAGAAAGAAACTCCACAAAGTTACGAAGGAACTAAACAACACAAACAACCAATTTGACCTCATAGACGTGTGCAGAGCATTCAATGCTACAACAGCACAATATACATCTTTCTCCAGTTCACATGGAACATTCTCCAAAATTGACCATATGTTAGGTCACAAAGCAAGCCGCCATAAATTTGCAAGCATCAAAATACTACAAAGCATCTTTTCAGACCACAATGCTATAACACTAGAAATCAACAAAAAGAAGACCAAGTAAATAAAGTCTAATACATGGAAACTGCATAACATCCTGCTGAAAAGCCACTGGGTAAAAGAAGAAATTAATGTGAATTCACAAAGTTCCTAGTAAAAAATGAGAATGAAAACATAACATACCAAAATCTTTGGGACACGGTGAAAGCAGTGCTGAGAGGACAATTTATTGCAATAAACGCACACATCCAAAAAGAAGAAAGAACCAAAATTAACACGTTAACACAGCTTCTCCAACAATTAGAAACAGACCAACAGAGAGAACCTATAGTCACCAAAAGAAAAGAAATAATAAATATATGAGCAGAAATAAAT
>NW_006408569.1:5135017-5155488 GCF_000296735.1 Chrysochloris asiatica | reverse complement strand
TGATTGATGCAGAAAAAGCATGTGACAAAATCCAACATCCATTCCTGATAAAAACACTCAACAAAGTAGGAATTGAAGGGAAATTCCTCAACATAATCAAGAGTATAAGTAGGAATTGAAGGGAAATTCCTCAACATAATCAAGAGCATATATACAAAACCAACAGCCTACATCACTCTCAATGGAAAGAAACTGAAAACCTTCCCTCTGTGAACTGGAACCAGACACCACTCCTATTCAATACTGTTTTGGAAGTCTTAGCCAGAGCTATACAGCAAGATAGGGAAAGTAAAGGCATCCAAATTTGCAAAGAGGAAAAAAAAACTCACTCAAAGACTCAATAAAAAGCTACTAGACAACATTGGAAGATGCAGCAAATTGGCAGGGTATAAGATCAACATACAAAAATCAGTTGGATTCCTTTATAGTAACAAAGACAGCACTGAAAAGGACATTAGGAAAGCAATACCATTTACAATAGCTACCCAAAGGATGAAATATTTAGAAATAAATGTAACCAGGACCTCTACAAAGAAAATTACAAAAAACTGCTACAAGAAATCAAAAGAGATTTACAAAAGTGGAAGAACATGCCATGTTCCTGGATAGGAAGACTCAACATCGTGAAAATGTCAATACTGCCCAAAGCAATTTACACATATAATGCAATCCCAATTCAGATTCCAAAGACATTCTTCAAAGAGATGGAAAAGACAATTACAAATTTTATATGGAAAGGAAAGAAACCTAGGATAAGCAAAGCACTGCTTAAGAAGAAGAACAGGTTGGAGGCCTCTCAGTCCCCAATTTTAAAATTTACTACGTGGCTACAGTGGTCAAAACAGCCTGGTAATGGTACAATAAAAGATACATTGATCAATGGAACAGAATTGAGAATCCAGAAATTAACCCATCCACATACAGGCAACTGATTTTTGACAAAGTGCCCGGATTGCATGGGGAGGAGATAGTCTCTTTAACAGATGGTGCTGGCAGAACTACAAAGCGATATGCAAAAGATTAAAACAAGACCTTTACCTCACATCCTATACAAAAACCAACTCAGCATGGATTAAAGACCTAAATGTGAATCCCCAAATTATGAAGGTCATCAATGAAAAAATAGGGACAAATGTGAGGGCTCTAATTCAGGGAATACACAGGCTACCAAACATTTTGAAAATTACACAAACGAAAGTAGACAAAGTAGATGATTGGGACATACTAAAAATTTAAAACTTATGTGTGCATCAAAAGACTTCACCAAAAGAGTAAAAAGGGAACCCACTGAATGGAAAAAAGATATTTTGCAATGACACATCAGACAAGAGACTCATTTCTAAAATATATAGGAAACTACAACACCTCTACAAGAAAAAGATAAATAACCCAATTATAACAATGGGCACAGGACATGAACAGACACTTCACCAAGGAGGAGATCCAGGCAGCCAACAAATATAAGAAGAAATGTTCACGATCACTAGCCATTAGAGAGATGCAAATCAAAACAACAATGAAATATCATCTCACACCAGCAATAACAGCAAAGATCAAAAAAGTAGAGGACAATAAATGCTGGTGAGGATGCGGAGAGACTGCGACCCTCCTACATTGTTGGTAGGATTGCAAAATTGCCCAACCACTCTAGAAAGCAATATCCTGCAGTTCCTCTACTTGGTATTTACCCACAGGAAATATGAGCCATAACACGTGTAGATATATGCACACCAATGTTCATAGCAGCACTATTTACAATAGCAAAAAGATGGAGACAGCCTAAATGCCCATTGATTGAAGAATGCATAAACAAACTGTGGTACATACACACAACAGAATACTATACTACTTTGAAGAACAGCAAGCCACTGCACAACATGGAAGAACATTGAGGACATCATGCTGAGTGAAATTAGTCAGTCACAAAAGGAGAAATACTGCATAGGACAATTATTTTAAAAGACTAAGAACAAGAACCCACCCTAAAAGGGGAAAAATTATATATATAATTGCTGATCACTGGGATGTATGGGATGAGAGGAGGGGTGGGAGGGAGGGGAAGATCTATCTTGGGTGCTGGGGGGGCAATACACAAGAAGGATGAGGGGGAATAGAAGAACAAGGCTGATGGGAGAACAGTTAGGCAGGTTTGCATGGGCTAAGTGTTGTTGTTGTTGTTGTTGTTAAGTGGGACAGAGGTAAATGATGATGTATGCACAACCTTGGAACAGCAGGACTTCGGGATACAGGGATTGAGTCATGGTTTGAATGGGTAAATTAGGGGAATAATGTTAAGATGCTTGGCTGTCTTTTGAATCTTGGTTTCCCTTGACTACCATTGTGAAATAGACACTTGAGGGGTGTGGGGCCGGAAGGAATAGCCAGAAACATCACAATAGAAAGCTTGTAAATCCATCTTCAGCCTATAACTGATTGGAATACCTTAAAGGGGGCTAGAAGTTGCCCAGTGAAACAGGAATCCTGTGGAGCTTTTGCATTGCATAAGACCATAGGTGGAAACCAGAACCTCATCCAGAATTTTCTGAGGTGGGAAATTTCCACTGGAAAGGATGAGTAGACCAGCCTGGAGCAGCCAAAAGAACAGAAGATACTTTGTGAAGAAAGACCAGCAGGAAAAATCAGAAACAATCACGGCAGTCTGATTGATTACTGCAAGAACAAGTAAGCTGTTTGCCTGGGAGCCATCAAGGCAAGTGGTAGGGTCCCCTCAGAGCAAACTGCTTTCCAAGACTAAGACTAAAAGGGGAATGTGGTCTGGCTGGTGACCACGTTGGTCACCGATAAGGGGTAAAAAACAGCAGTGAAATTGGGATCTAAGTCTGACCACATTCAATGGATTCCTGTGAACTCAGGTGGAGACCTGGATGGCCAGCAGTATGGCAAGACCTGGGGGCTCCTGGGCTCTGAGACAGTGACATGGACACAGAGGACAAGAGTGGACAGTGACGCA
This sequence comes from Chrysochloris asiatica, assembly GCF_000296735.1. Classification (NCBI taxonomy): domain Eukaryota; kingdom Metazoa; phylum Chordata; class Mammalia; order Afrosoricida; family Chrysochloridae; genus Chrysochloris; species Chrysochloris asiatica. Next base: position 5,152,517 of record NW_006408569.1, on the reverse strand, counting down.
TCCAGCTGATATGAACTGAGGGGAGAAACACAAGAACACCCATGCTTGCAGATAGTACCTACTTGATGTGTCTTTGATGGCTGGATGATCAGAACGTGACTAGAAGAAGAAAGAAGAGGGAAGAAAAAAAAAAGAGTAACCCACTACAATTTGATGAACTTTACCTATACTTATGGATGTAGTAGCTCAAAAAAGGGTACAAATCTTTACAGCAAGGACCACTCCCACCCCCTCAGTACACAGGGTTGACAGGGATGCGCAACTTAGACATTGGCTACCCAAAATTGGAGGAGCTCTGGTAGAAGTGACTGGCTTACAAGCTTTCAAGAGGAAGCCTAGTTCCAGACGGGGCAGGGGTAGGTAGAACCTCCACTGAATGATTTCCAATCTGTTGGGACCAGGTTGGTGAAAGGAAATGGGGATAAGTCTCTTGTGGTACAATAGTGAATAATTGCCATCAGGACTGACTGTGAGGGTCGGAATTGTAGAGGTAGATGTTTTTTAATAAAAGGAGAGAAGTGATTGATTTTGCAGCCCAGGAGCAGAGGTCCCTGGGACCATCAAGTGAGAAGAGCAGAGAGTGTGACTCTACCCAGAGAGGCAGTGACGCTAGGGATGGAGACAGAGATGATGATGTGGACAGATGGAGTGGCTGGGGACACTGGACTCAGAGAGGGAGAGGGGCTGTGTGCTGAGGGCTGGGGGGTGGGCCTGTAGGGTGTACCCTTTCGTTATTTGATGATGCATGGAGGGGATTGTGATCATTGCAATGAAACGAAATATGATAGGATGAATGTAAAACTGATGTTCTCCCATGTAAACCCACACAATTCACAGTAAAAACTTAAAAAAAATATATTAATAAAGACAATGATAGAGAGCACCTATTGTTATTGAGCCAATTTGGATATGTCAGACTGTCTGGTAGGTAACTGTGCTAATGATTTAGGTAGCACTTCTGTGATATTGCAGGTTGAAAAAGCTGCCATCTCTTAGAAAATTGTTCCTGGTTTCAGCTGAGGATAAAATATGACATTTGAAAACATAGAGAGAGGGACTTCTTCCAATTTACTCTGAGTAGAATGTATTTCTTCCTTCTGAAACTCAAAAGGGGAACTCAGGGTGAAATGCTATAGAAAGGCAGATGATTTTGTTTCCTTTCACAGTGCCTGGTTTCTGTTATGACTCTATAGATCCTTAAAAATATAATATTTAAATAATTTCTAAAGGTTCAATAGATTAATGAGAGAGTTATGATGAGATTTATTCTGTAAATCAAAGTACTGTCAAAATGTCTATGAATATTTAACTTGATATTTTCTATTTGTTGATTAAATTGACTTGACACGTTAAAAAAAAGAGCAGATTTGATGGATTAGACACTAATGACTGAAGAGCAGAAGAATTGTGGGATGACATCAAGAACATTATACGGGAAGAAAGCAAAAGGTCATTAAGAAGACAAGTAGGAAGGAAATACCAAAATGGATGTCAGAAGAGACTCTGAAACTTGCTCTCCAGCGCAGAGATGCTAAAGCGAATGGAAGGAATGATGACGTAAAGAGCTGAACTGAAAATTTCAAAGGCTAGCTCGAGAAGACAAAGTCAAATATTATAATGAAATGTGCAAAGACCTGGAGTTAGAAAACGGAAAGTAAAGTAAACCCTAAGCATTTCTCAATCTGAAAGAACTGAAGAAAAAATTCAAGCCTCAACTTTATATATTGAAGGATTCTATGGGCAAAATATTGAACAATGTAGAAAGCATCAAAAGAAGATGGAAGGAATACACAGAGTCACCATACCAGAAAGAGATGGTTGTTGTTCAACCATTTGAAGAGGGAGCATATGATCAAGAACCAATGATACTGAAGGAAGAAGTCCATGGTGCACTGAAGGCATTGACAAAGAACAAGTCTCTGGCAATTGATGGAATACAAATTCAAATCTTCCAACAAACCGATGCAGCACTGGAGGCACTCACTTTGTGTCAAGAAATTTGGAAGACAGCTACCTGGCCAACTGTCCATACCAAAGAGAGATTACCCAATGGAATACGTAAATCATTGAAAAATATCATTAATAACACCTGCAAGTAAAATTTTGCTGAAGATAATTTAAAAATGGCTGCAATAGTACATCTACAGGGAACTGTCAGAGGTCTAAGCTGGACTCAGACAATGACATGCTGACGTCAGCTGGATCTTGGCTGGAAGCAGATAATACTAAAAAGATGTTTATTGTTGTTAATAAGTGTCGTTGAGTCAGTGCCGGCTCATAGAGTTTCCAAAGCTTTACATTTTCATGGGAGCAGAAAGTGTCATCTTTCTTCTGTGGAGTGAATGGTGGACTCAAACTGCGGACTTTGTGGTTCACAGTCCATTGCTTATCATATGGAATTTACTTGAGCTTTATTGACTATGCAAGGGCTTTCAAATTGTGTAGATCACGACAATCTATAGATAACATTGCAAAGAATGGGAATTCCAGAACACTTAATTGTGCTCATGAGGGACCTGTACATACACCAACAGGCAGTAGTTCAAACAGAACAAGGAGATAGCAAATGGTTTAAAATCAGGAAAGGTGTGAGCAGAGTTGTATTCTTGCACCATACTTATTCAATCTGTATGCTGAGTCAATAATCCGAGAGACTGTATTATATGAAGAAGAATGGGGCATCAAGATTGGAGGAAGACTCATTAACAACTTGTGATATGCAGATGATACAACATTGCTTACTGAAAGTGAAAAGGACTTAAATTACTGATGAAGATGAAAGACCACAATCTTCAATACAGGCAAAGGAAACAAAAGCCCTCAGAAGTGGATGAATAAATAGCATCATGATAAATGCAGAAAAGTTAGAAGTTGTCAAATTCTTCATTTTGCTTGGATCCAGTATCAATTCTTTTGGAAGCAGCAGTCAAAAAATGTAACGATGTATTATATTAGGCAAATTTGCTGCACAAGACCATTTTAAAGTGTACAAAAACAAAGATGTTAATTTGAGGACTAAGGTGCATGTGACAGTGAATGAGGAAGATTGTCGAAGAATTGATGTATTTGAGTTATTTTGTTGGAGAAGAATATTAAAAGTACCATGAAGAACAAACTAATCTGTATTGTAAGAGCCAGAATGCTCTTTAGAAGCCAGGATGGTGAGACTTTGCCTCATACTTTGGGCATGTTACCAGGAGGGACCAGTCCCTGGAGAAGGACATCATATTAGGGTCAACGAAAAGGAGGAAGATCCCCAATGAGATGGATTGACACGGTGGCAGCAGCAATGGGCTCAAGCATACCAACAATTGTGATTATGGTGCAGGACTGGGCAGTATTTCATTTTGTTGTACATAGGGTTGCTATGAGTTATAATCAACTTGACAGTACCTAACAAAAAGAAGAGGATCCCTTTGTTCTGTTCAAATGACTGCCTTTTGACTTATGTACAGGTTCTGTACAAGCACAATCAAGTGTTCTGCAATTCCCATTCTTTGCAATGTTATCCATAGTTTGCTATGATTCACACAGTCCAATGCCTTTGCTTTTAGCCAAGATCCATCTGATATTAGCAATGATATCCCTCATTCCACGGCCTCTTTTAAATCTAGCCTGAATTTCTGACAGTTCACTCTCCATGTATTGCTGCAATCATTTTTGAGTTATCCTCAGCAAAATTTGTTTTGTCTATGATTTTAATGATGTTATATGATAATTTCCATACTCTGTTGAGTCACTTTTCTTTGGAATGGGCAGGTAGTTGTCTTCCAAGTTTCTTGGAATAGATGAATGAGAACTTCGAGCATCGCACCCATTTGTTGAAACATCTCATGGTATTGTCAGTTCCTGGAGTCTTGTTTTTCTTCAATGCCTTTATTGCAGCTTGGACTTTTTCCTTTAATGTCATTGGTTCTTGATCATGTACTACCTCTTCAAATGGTTAAATATCGACCAATTCTTTTTGGTACAGTGACTCTAAGTATTTCATCCATCTTCTTTTGATGCTTTCTGGGTCATACAGCATTTGCCTAAAACCCTTCAATATTGCAACTTGAGGTTTGCATTTCCCCTCTCAGTTCTTTTAACTTCAGAAATGGTGAGCATGTTCTTCCCTTGGGTTTTCTAACTCCAGGTCTTTACAAATTTCATTACAATGCTTTATTTTGTCTTCTTGAGTCTACCTTTGAAATTTCATGTTCAGCTCTTTTACTGCAACATTTTTCCCTTTCACTTTCATTATTCTTCATTCAATAGCAAATTTCAAGTTCTTTTCTGACATCCATTATAGTCTTTACTTTCTTTCCTGTCTTTTAAATGACTTTTGATTTTTTTCATGCATGTTTTTAATGTCACCCTACAACTTGTTTGGTCTTCAGTCATTAGGGTTCAATGCTTTAAATCTAGTCTCGAGATGGTCTCTAACTTCAGATAGGATATATTGAGTTATATGTTGACTCTCATGGACTTGCTTTAATTTTCTTCAACTTGAACTTGCATATGAGCAATTGATGGTCTGTTCTGCAATTGACACCTGGCCTTGACTTTCTCCATAGTATTCTTCCAATTGATTTTATTCCTGTGTATTCCAAATGGTGAGGCATATCTGTATAAATGCTGTTTGTGTTGTTGAAAAAAGGTATTTGCTATGAATAAGTGTTGCAAAATTCTATCATGTGATTTCCAGTGTAATTTCTATCACCAAGGCCATAATTTCAATTACTGATCCTTCTTTATTTCCAGTTTTAGTATTATAATCACCAGTGATTATCAGTGCATCTTGGTTGCATGTCTGATCACTATCAGACTGCAGAAGTTGGTAAAAATCTTCTGTTTCTTCATCTTTGGCATTAGTGGTTGATGTGTAAATTTGAATAATAGTCATATTAATTGGTCTTCCATGTGGGTATATGGATATTATTCTATCACTGACAGCATTAAACTTCAGAACAGATATTGAATGTTCTTTATGACTATGAATGTAACACCATTCCTCTTCAATTTGTTATTTCCAGTATAGGAGACCATGTAATTATCCAATTCAAAATGGTCAATAGCAAATCAATTTCAGCTCATTAATACCTAAGATATCAATTTTATGTGTATCATTTAATTGTTATACAACCTTTTAATTTTCTGAGATTCATGCTTTGTACATTCCATGTTATTAATGACTGCAGGTTTTTCTTTTAATTTTGACTCATGCTGCTTCCATAATTGAAGGTCTTGAAGTTCCATCTGTGTTGCATTTTGTGTGCTTTCCAATCTTAGGGGCTTATTTTCCTGCACTGTACCAGAAAACTCATTCAACTAATAGATTTCCAGTGGTTGATACTTTCAGAAGGTCCTTCTTCCTAGTCCTTGACAACGTCAATCTTTTCTCCATTGATAAGAATGTTGCTTATTGGTCCAGTGGTGTTTCTCTGTTATTCATAAGGTTTTCAATGATTAAATATTCAGAAGTAGTTCATCTTTCATTCTTCCTCATCTGTCTTCAGATACAATCAAGATGGCAGATCATGTAGACGTGCAGTGAGGAGCTCCATCACCAACAACACAGAATACCGGGCCAAGCAGGCTCAGGGGATGGTGCTAGAACTCTGAACCACATATAAAGGAATATTTAGAAGATTGGAAGGCTTACAGCAAGGGAAATTTGTAGGAGAATCAAGAAATCCATTGCTTTCAAATTCAAGACACTCAGCTATTCCCAGAGCCACCATCTTGGGAGAGAACAAGTAGGGGAAGGATCTGAACAGCCACGAACTCCTGACAGAACCGAGGAAATACAGGTGTGGACATTCAAGCCTTGACTTTTGTTATTGAAAGCTTCATTGGGTAAATTATTGAATGATGCAGAAAGCATCGAGAGAAGATGGAAGGAATACGCAGAGTCACTGTACCAAAAGGAAATGGTTCATGTTCAACCATTTCAAGAGGTAGCATATGATAAAGAGCCAATGATACTTAGGTAGGAAATCCAAGGTGCATTGAAGGAATTGGCAAAGAACAAGGCACCAGGAATTAATTAAATAAAAATTGAAATCCTTCAAGAAAGTGTGGTGGCACAGGAGGCACTCACTCACCTCTGCCAAGAAATTTGGAAGATAACTATCTGGCTGACTGATTGGAAGAGATCCATATTTGTGTCCGTTTCAAAGAGAGGTGACCCAATGGAATGCAGAAATCATCGGACAATCTCTTTGATATCTCAAGCGAGTAAAGTTTTGCTAAAGGTTACAATCACACATTGACAGAGAACTTCCAGAGGTTCAAGCCAGATTCAGAAGAGGCCGTGGAACGAGAGATATCATTACTGATGTCCGATGGATCTTGGCTGAAATCAGAGAATATCAGAAAGATGTTTACCTGCGCTTTATAAACTACACAAAGGCTTTCGATTGTATGGATCATGACAAGCTATGGGCAACATTGCAAACTATGAGTATTCTGGAACACTTAATTGTACTCATGAGGAATCTGTACCTGGACCAAAAGGCAGTTGTTCGAACAGAACATGGGAACACTGAATGTTTTAAAATTAAGAAACGTATGTGACAAGATTGTATTCTTTCATCATACTTATTCAACATGTATGCTGAGCAAATAATACGAGAAGCTGGGTTCTATGAAGAAAAACGTGGCATCAGGTTTGGAGGAAGACTCATTAACAACCTGCGATATGCAGATGATACAACCTTGCTTGCTGAAAATGAAGAGGACTTAAAACATTTACTGATGAAGATCAAAGAGCACAGCCTTGTGTATGGACTACATCTCAATGTCAAGAAAACAAAAATTCTCACCACTGGTCCAATAAACAACATTCTTATTAATGGAGAAAAGATTGAAGTTGTCAAGGATTTCATTCTTCTTGGATCAACTATCAACACTCATGGAAGCAGCAGTTAAGAGATCAGACGACGTATTGCATTGGGCAAATATGCTGCACAAGACCTTTTTAAAGTGTTGAAGTGCAAAGATGTCAGCTTGAGGACTAAGGTGTGCCTGAGTCATGGTATTTTCAATAACCTCATATGCATGCAAAAGCTGGACAATGAATAAGGAAGACCACAGAAGAATTGATGCCTTTGAGTTATGGTGTTGGAGGAGAATACTGAAAGTGCCATGGGCTGCCAAAAGAACCAATAGATCTGTTTTGGAAGAAGTGCAGCCAGAGTGCTCCTTGAAGGCCAAAATGGCTAAGCTTTGTCTCTCATACTTTGGACATGTTGTCAGGAGGGAACAGTCTCTGGAGAAGGATATCATGTTTGGTAAGATGGAGGGTCAGAGAAAAAGAGGAAGACACCCAATGAGATGGATTGGCCAGATGGCAGCATCGATGGACTCAAGTGTGACAACAGTAGTGAGGTTGGCTCAGGATCGGACATTGTTTCGTTCTGCTGTGCACAAGGTCGCTATGAGTCGGTGCTGACTCGATGGCATCTAACAACAATAATAATCTGTCTCTGTCTGGAAGCTGTACTGAAACCTGGTCAGCATGGGTGATCCTGCTGGTATTCAAGATACCAGTGACATGACTTCCAGTATCACAGTGAAACACAAGTCACCACAGTACTCACCCACCTAAAAAAAAATGTGTATGTATATATGCACATATATATTGAATGCAACACCACTCATCTGTCAGTTTGTCATACCGTGGTGGCTTGTGAGTTGCTGTGATTCTGGAAGCTATGCCACGGGTATTTTAAATACTAGCAGGGTCACTCATGGTGGACAGGTTTCAGATGAGCTCCCAGACAAAGACAGATTAAGAAGAAGGAAAGACGAACTAGTTCTGAATATTCAGTCATTGAAAACCTTAGGAATAACAGAGAAACACCGCTGGACCAATAAACAACATTCTTATCAATGGAGAAAAGATTGACGTTGTCAAGGACTTCATTGTTCTGGATCAACCATCAACACTCATGGAAGCAGCAGTCAAGAAATCAAATGATGTATTGCATTAAGCAAATATGTTGCACAAGGCCTTTTTAAAGTGTTGAAGAGCAAAGATGTCAGCTTGAGGACTAAGGTACACCTGACCCAAGCCATGATATTTCAATAACCTCAAATGCACCTCAATGGCTGGTGAGTTTGCACTGCTAATTTTTTGGCTAGCATCCAGTACTAATTCTAGAGTGTCACACCAGGACTCCATTTTGCCCATAGAATCCACCAATATTTCAAGTCGAAACTTGACTTTTTTTCTTCAGTTCTTTCTGCTTGAGAAATATTGAGTGTGTTCTTCCCTTTTGGTTTTCTAACTCCAGGTCTTTGCACATTTCATTGTAATACTTGACTTTGTCTTCTTGAATCTTCTGTTCAGCTCTTTCACCTCCTTATTTCTTCAGAGTCTCTTTTGACACTTAATTTGGTCTATTCTTTCTTTCCTGTCTTCTTAATTTTGCTTCCTTCCTGTATGATGTTCTTGATATCATCCCACAGATCTTCTTCTTTCTTGTCATTAGTATCTAATTAATAAAATGTGTATTTGAGGTGGTTTCTAAATTTAGGTGTTCAAGGTCATATTTTGTTTCTTGTTTACTTGTTTTAATTTTCTTAAGTTTCAGCCTGAACTTACATATGAGCAATTGATGGTCTATTCAACAGTTGGCACCTGGTCTTGTGCGGGCTGTTGATACTGAGCTTCTCCTCCATCTCTTCCCTCAGATGCAGTCAATTTGATTTTTGTGTATTCCAACTGGTGAGGTCCATTTGTATGGACCTTTAATAACTCATTGTTCTTGCAAAGTTCTATCACGTGATTTCCAGCATCAATCACCAAGGTCATATTTTCCAACTACTGATCCTTCCTCTATTTCCAATCTTCACATTACAATCACCAGTAATTATCAAAACATCTTGATTACAAGTTTGATCAATTTCAGACTGAAGTTGGTAGAATTCTTCAATTTCATTATCTCTGACTTTTGTGGTTGGTGTATAAATTTGAATAATAGTGGTATGAAATGGTCTTCCTTGTAGGTGTATGGATATTACCCTATCACAGACAGTGTTATACTTCAAGACAATTCTTGAAATCCACTGCACTGGAAATAAGTGAAATCCTTTAAAGATTATTGATCTTTTATTCTAAAATATTAAGAACTGATAGAATAGGATACACTATGTTGGTATATATAAAAACATATATATATATATTATAAATATATAACTAGTTATGAATAATACTAGTTATATACTTATAATATATATATTGTTGTTGTTGGTGGTAAGTGCCATCGAGTGGGTTCCGACCCATAGTGACCCTGTACAGGGTTTCCGAGTCTATAAATCTTTACGGGAGCGGAAAACCTCATCTTTCTTCTGCAGAGCAGCTGGTAGTTTTGAACTGCTGACCTTAAGGTTTGCAGCCCAATCCATAACTACTATACTACCAGAGCTCCTTAAATTTCACAGTTTCTAATATGAACCTGTGAAAAGTGGAACCTATGTAAGATGGATACTTGTCAGAGAAGTAAAACTACTAAAGTGAGTGACAGAAAAGTGGCAAGACTATATATACCCTGTCAAATCTGCAGCACAAGACCTCTTTAAAGTATTCACGAGCAAAGATGTCAGTTTGAGGACTAAGGTGCACCTGACCTTAGCCATGGTATTTTCAATGACCTCATATGCATATGAAAGTTGGACAGTGAATAAGGAAGATTGTAGAAGAATTGATGCTTTTGAGTTATGGTGTTGGAGGAGAATATTGAAAGTACCATGGGCTGCCCAAAGAACAAACAGATCTGTGTGGGAAGAAGTACAGCCAGAGTGCTCTTTGGAAGCCAGGATGGCCAGACTTCCTCACTCACACTTTGGACATATTGTCAGGAGGGACCAGTCACTGGAGAAGGGTATCATGTTTGGTAAAGTGGAGTGTTGGAGAAAAATAGGAAGACCCCCAACAAGATGGATTGGCAAAGTGACAGCATCAGTGGACTCAAACGTAGCAATGATTCTGAGGTTGGCCCAGGACTGGGTGGTGTTTCGTTCTGTTGTGCATAAGGTTGCTATGAGTCGGTACCTACTTGATGGCACCTGCCACCACCACCACCAAGTACCTTTGAAAGGAAGGAATTATTATCTCCATATATAGATGAGGAAACTAATGAGCAGAGAAAGGATGTGAGTTGCCCAAGATCCCACAGCTGGTAAGTAAGCAGTAGGACCAGGGGTTAACTATTTCAGGTACATACCCATTTCATAAATTTCAGCACCATATAAATACAGACTAGAATGATGTTCTAACATAAACACATAAGTTACTTTCAATACAATTCCCTACTATTTGTGGGTGGCCTTCTTAAACGTTCCTACTTACCTGGGCTAGAGATGCCAGGACTGAGGGGAATCCAAGAGAGTAGCCCTTAGCTTTCTGTACGAACTTTCTGCAAATGAGGACTAGAGTGAGGAGAGAGGCATAGGGATTAGGCACTGAGACGGTGGTGCAGATCCCTGGAATGAGACAGGTCACTTTGACATCACTGCCAGCTGTTTGTCAACAGATTGAGAGGAAGACTGAAGCATTAGAACACAGAGGTCTGGGGTATCAGAGCTCAGAGTCCTGTGGTTTGATCGTTTTGTTGGACATTACTGGCTAAGATTTGGACATCCTGTTCTTTATTGTAATTTCCCTCCCAATGCTCCTTGTGGGTTCAGCAAACAGCATTATGGCATAGTGAAAAGAACCTGAGCTCTGGAGAGATGTACCTAGGTCTGAGTCCTAGCTCTGCCACCCCCTAGTTGTGTGATGTAAACCTCTGGGTTGATGTGAGAATTAAAGGAGATGATTCATTTTAATCATTTAGTTACAGTGTCTGATTCATTTTCCACTTGAGGAATTGTTCTGGAGAGAACCACCAGGTGGTGCTATTCTCCCATGCCCACTGCCTTCAAGTTTCAGGGCAGCCTCCATGCTTAGATTCATCTGTTGCTCCATTTTCCCAGGTCAGTGCCTGCCTGCCTGCCCTTTCTCATTATTTCTGCACCTTCCCTCCACAAGCCCATACAACACCAAGGTCAAGGGATCATGGGCATGAAAAAGAACGAAGTTAGACTTGAATCCTGATTGGCACTCAAATACTTATAGAAAAAAGGGAAGGTTACGATTTAAAGACCAGTTCCCAAGACCAAATACAGAAAAGGATAGATTAGAGCCCTTCTACTCTACTTCATACCTATGCTGTGCACACCCTGTTGTCATCGCATTTTTTCTGCTGCCAGCACCATGGTGAAAAGCACTGACTCTGGCATCAGATAAATCTTAATTCACATCAGGGCTTGGCTGCTTACTATCTGTGTGGTTCTGAACAAGTTATTTAACCTCTCTGTGTCTGAAATGGTTTGTCAGGTAATGAAAATAATACTTACCTCTACCTTATTTAAAGGAGCTCTGGTAGCGTAGTGGTTATGAATCGGGCTGTGAACCGCAAGGTCAGCAGTTCGAAACTACCAGCTGTTCCATGGGAGAAAGATGAGGCTTTCTGCTCCCGTAAAGATTTACAGCCTCGGAAACCCTGTACAGGGTCGCTATGAGTCGGAACCGACTCCACGGCACTTAACAACAACAACAAGTACCTTATTTAAAGGAATCCTGGTAGCATAGTGGTTTATGAGTTTGGCTGCTGATCAAAAGGGCAGTAGTTCAAACCCACCAGTTGCTCCACCAGAAAAAGATGAGGCTTTTTGCTCCAGTAAAGATTTACAGCCTCAGAAATCCAATACAGTTTTGCTATGAGTCAGAATCGACTTGGTGCCACACAACCACCACCACCTACCGTATTCAAGGAACCCTGGTGATGTATCAGGCTGCTAACCACAAGGTCAGCAGTTCAAATTCACCAGCTGCTCTGTAGGAGAAAGAGGGGCTTTCTGCTCCACTAAAGATCCACAGCCTCAAAAACACTGTTGTTGTTATTTCGTGCTATCAAGTCAGTTCCGACCCATTATGACCCTGTATAGGGTATCTGAGGAGTGTCCGGTGAGCTTGAACCTCTGACCTTGCAGATCAAACCGACTCTTCAGGGCAGCACTTTAACCCACAGGGTCATCACTACACAGGTTTGTTATGAGTCGGAATCAACTCAATGGCTGTGGGCTTAGTTTTGGTTGAGTCAATCTTATTCACTAACATTTATCAAGCACCTAACTGCATGACAGACAGCATTCTAGCACTGGGAATACATGATAAAAGGGGAGATAAGCAAGAATAATCACACCCATAAAAGTAAAATAGCAACTTTTCAAAGTAGTAAGAAGGGTGCATGGTACTGAGACAGTATGTCTGATTTAGACAGAATATTTGATCAAGACAGGGAGGTAAATCAACAAGACACACTTGGGGATGGATTAAATCTAGAAGGTAATGCAGACGGATGAGTCAGGAACGGATCCGTGTCTCTGGCTGGCTTTTTGCTGTTATTTGTTGTTGAGTTGATTCTGACTCATGGGAACCCCACGTATTCTGAGTATAGCTACTTCATTGGGTTTCCAAAGCTGTGACCTTTTAGAAGCAAATATCCAGGCTTTTCTTCCAAGACCCTTTGGAATGAGTTAAAACTGCTAAACTTTTGGTGCTAGAAGTTGAACATCTTAATTTTTTGGACCACCCAGGAATTTCTCTCTAGCTGGCAGCAGGTGGCAGCAGTGGGTGTGTGTCAGGTTTGGGGGCAGATACAGATGCATGTGTTGTTATTGTTGTTGTTAGGGCCCATTGAGTCACTTGTGACTCATAGAAACCTTATGCACAATAAAATGAAATACTGCCTGGTCCTACACCATTCTCAACAATTGTTACACTTGAGCCCATTGCTGCTGCTGCCACTGTGCCAATCCATCTCATTGTGGGTTTTCCTCTTTTTCTCTGAGCCTCCACTTTACCAAGCATGATGTCCTCTAGGGACGGGTGCTCATCTTCCTGCACTATATCAGACAATATTCTGGTGTTATTCATGATGTTTTCATTTTCCATTACTATATCTGACAATGTTCCTCTGCTAATCATAAGGGTTTCAGTGGCTAAACATTCAGAAGTCGTCCATCTCTCCTTCCTACACTTCGTCTGGAAGCTCAGCTGAAGTCTGTCCACCCTGATTGCACCCTGCTGGTATTATAAATGCTGGTGGCAGAGCTTCCAGAATCACAGCAACACACACAAGCCACCACAGTACAACACACTTACAGACAACTGTTGGTCCAATCATTGAAAAACTTATGGAGTGCAATTCTACTCTGATACACAGTAGAATGAACTGACAGATGAGCAGTGGTACTTCAAGGTCAGTTTGAACTGTGAGGTCGGTAGTTCAAACTCTATACAGTGTCACTCTGATTTGGAAATGACTCGACGGCAATTAACAACAATAATAACTGTGAATTTAGTTTCTGAGTTCTGTCTTTGCAATGGATTATCTAACCCTGCTGAGTAGAGTGTTGTGGGAGAGATGGTCGATGCCGTTGTTTTTTTTTTAAAACAACAACAGACATTTACACATTTTACCTCCTTTAATGTAATCATCCCATGGATTTATTCTGAGAATTATAGTTTTCATTTTCTAGGAGTGGAAACACTCAGCGGGTTTAAGTGACTTGTCCTGGATCTCACAGCTAGTTAGTGGCCAATCTGGGATTACCTTTCATTCTCTAGCCCCAACATGTATTTTTTCCACTACTTCACTCTCTGGGTCTTAGCAATGCCTAAAGGGGAAGGAAACGCTGGTTGGTCAAGGGCAAGGACTCCAGGAAGGAAGAAAGGTAGGTTGGGATGAAAGGAGGGGAAAAGGAGAAGAGAGAGCACGGATTGTGGCCAGGGCAAGAGAAATTCTCTCCAGTGACTTGATGAAGATTTATTTTTTGGGGAGACAGGTTGAGGAGGCCAAACTGAGGTTCATATTTCATAGCCTTCCCCTTCCTTTCAACCACATTTTGGCCCTGAACCTTGAGGAGGTGATGGGGAGGGGAAGAAATGAGGAGGCAGTTTATGATGTGGCCTGAGGCCCAGGGCTAAATTTGAAATTAGTATGGGGATTTCAGTCAGAGGAATCATGTTTCCAGAGCCATGGTGAAGACTGGCAGCTGGGGCCTCATGGAGGGATAGAAAGCTGACCCTTTCTGGCTAGTTCTCTGACCCCAGCCTTCCTATCACTGTCTCTCTGCTCCTAGCGTTCTAGGAAGCAATGCGAGTCACTTGCTTGGCTTATGTGTTCTCATACCATGAGGAACAGTCTTCTGTGCAGCTATGTAGGGCAAGAATAAAGAGAGCTAGACCTGAGAGTAGAGTGAGAAGGAGGTTTTGACAAGATAAGGCTGCTGTCAATCTGCTTCCCCAAGTGACTGCTTGGCTTCCCACCTAGTCCTGTTCTAGTTTCTCCTCTGTCTCTCCCTTCCAGACTACCTGACACTAGCTCCAAGTCAGGTAGGTGATTCCCTGCTAGCACTTCCATAGTCTGTACCTCATCACCTCAGCGTTAGATTTCTAGATCCTTTCTAAGTGACAGCAAAGAATCCATTAAGCCAGCATTTCTATTGGGCTCTGACAACCTCCAGAGAGTATAGAATATTCTTAGAAGTAGATATTTCTCTTTGATCATTTAGAAACTTTGTATTACAGTGAAAATCTAGACCAACTGCTGTAAGCCTATTAGCATTATACTTGTTGATGTTCATCTTATAACAAGGACAGCCAGATGATAGCATGGCCCTCATTTACATCTGCCTTGGTGTATTAGGATCAGATTAGGTGCATGTTAACAGAGGGGGGGGGGGGAATTCCAAAGCAAAACTGGTTGAAACAAGATAGAAAGTTCATTACCTATCACATGAAAGAAATATGGAGATAAGATGTGCAGGTTTGATGTGATAGCACGATGAAGTTGTTGAGGACCACAATTCCTCTTTCAGGCAGGAAGATGGAAGAAGGGATAAAGAAATCTATCTCTGCCCTTTAGGAGATCTTTAAACAATTCCAAATAACATTTTCCCTTATATCTCATTGACCAGAGCTATGCCTAGCCACAAGGAGCCCTGGTGGTGCAACAGTTAAGTGTCTATTAAAGAAGAAGAAGAAGAAGAAGAAGGTTGGAGGTCCAAACCCATCCAGAGACTCTGTGGGAGAAAGATCTGTTGATCTGTTTCCATAAAGATTATAGCCAAGAAAATCCTATGGGGTAGTTTTATTCTGTCCTATGGGTTTTTGAGAATCGACTCAATGACACGCAACAGAAAAAGCTGTAACGGAGTCCTGGAAATAGAATTTTTAGTTGGCTACATTGGGGTCTGCTCAAAGAAGAAGGAGGTGGATAGTGGGGGTACATGACTATCTCTGCCACACTTTGTGTAAAATATCTCATTAGCTTCACATTGTACGACTTGAACTGTCAAGGACTAATGAGAAAAGAACACAGGAGGACTTAATGCATAAATGATGGCTTAGTCTTAGTGAAGGCCAAATGATGTCCCTGAGGGCTGTAAGAATGACAGTTTAGCAGTAGATCTGATAGCAATAAAAGTGGTGTGGGCGCTGAGTCATCTCCTGGCTCACAGTGTGATATAGCAGGACAAACGCAAAAGAACCTGTATTCCAGTTGGTACTGGAATCACGATCTGAGCAGCAATTTAAAGAAAAACAACACCATCCACCTTATTACAATAAGTGTTGTTCACTTGATTTTATTGCTTTTAAGTTGTGTTTACATTTCATTTCTAAGTTTGTTGTAGCTTTATTATTGCTATCAGTCATACGTATATAGCTTTTCTTTACACATAGTTTAACATTGTAATTAAATATATCAATTGGGATCCACATTTTCTTGTTCCTTTTAAAGGAGCTACTTGTTTCAGAGATGCTTTCAGAAAGCATTGGGGAGTTCTTGTAGCAAACATGAAGACAGTGGGAGTTGGAACCCCAAATTTCTGCTTTAGAATATGGGTTTTTTTTTTTCATTCTACCATTCCAGTGCTAGTGAGGAGGAGGTAGAACTGTTATTAAACAGGTGCTGAACCTAAACATAGCATATAATCAGAAGAGCTCAGAAAGGGCAGATGGTGCGCCTCCTGACTGAAGCTTGAACTTCTTTATCAGTCAAGTGCCTGGGTTAGGGAGTGAAGGTAAGAGTGGTACTATAGGGTGAAATAAAGGAGCAGCTGGGGCTTAGATTCAAAAGTCATATCTCTGACACCAACAGTCTATGGGATATGAATATTTTCAGAATCTGCTCATATGAACACGTGACAAGCAGAATATGTCCTAGGGACACATTTATGGAAATGTATCCTTTCCCTTGTCCCTAGTCACCCTCCTCTAACATAGTCCCTTGGCTTGTGATAATGCATACCAATGCAGACTGCTTTCACTGAACTGCAACCATTTATCATGGGGCAGAGGGGCGGGGACAGACGCAGGGTCTCTTCTGAAGCTGGAGAGTTGATAGGGTTGTTTCCATAGGTCTTATTTCAGGCCATTTATAGATGGAAGGAAGAAAAGCACCTCCCCTCTCCTGCTTTGGCAGCAGTAAATCTTACCCAGTCCAGGCCTCTGCCACCCTGCCCAAGCACTTTCTCAGATTCTCCACCTGTTGTGAGAGAATTTCACAGGGCTCAAAATTTTTGAGAAAGGATCTGCTACATGGGTGAAAAAGTCACCGTAGGGTCAGGAGAAAGAGAACAAGCAAGACAGACTCAGAGACAGAAGTATATGTTTAGAAATAGTATGAAAGAGTGTGTGAGAGAGAAATGGAGACAGAAGAGATTGAGAGCGAGAGAAAGAGAAAAAGTTTAAGAGAAAGTAGAGGACAAAGTGGGGAATGTAGAAAAGAGAGGAGAGAATATATATATATTGTTGTTGTTATGTGCCATGGAGTTGGTTCCACCTTATAGTGAATCTGTACAGGGTTTCTGAGGCTGTAAATCTTTACGGGAGAAGAAAGCCTCATCTGTCTCCCGTGGAATGGCTGGTAGTTTCAAACTGGTGACTATGAGATTAGCAGAGCCCAATTTGTAGCCACTACGCTACCAGAGTGCTCTCTCTCTCTCTCTCCTCTCTCTCTTTCTCTCTCTCTCTCTCTGTATATATATATATATATATATAGTTAGGTGCCATCGAGTTGGCACCAACTCATAGCAACCTTATGCACAGCAGAACGTCTGATCCTGGCCCAATCTTACTACTGTTGCCACGCTTGAGTCCATCGATGTTACCACCTGGCCAATCCATCTCGTTGGGGTTTTTCCTCTTTTTCTCTGACCCTCCATCTTACCAAACATGATATCCTTCTCCCGCGACTTTTCCCTCCTGACAATATGTCCAAAGTATGAGAGATGAATTTTGGCCATCTTGGCCTCTAAGGAGCACTCTGGCTGCACTTCATCCAAAATGGATCTATTGGTTCTTTTGGAAGCCCATGGCACTTTTAGTATTCTCTTCCAACACCATAACTCAAAGGCATCAATCTACGGTCTTCCTTATTCACTGTCCAGCTTTCGCATGCAT
>NW_006408569.1:5130827-5133506 GCF_000296735.1 Chrysochloris asiatica | reverse complement strand
TCTTCACGTATGATGGTCTTGATGTCATCCCACAACTCTTGTGGTCTTCGGTCTTTAGTGCTTAAAATACCAAATCAAATATATATGTACACACATATGTATAGAACATATGCATAATAACAACACATATGTTGTTGTTGTTAAGTGCCATTGAGTCACTTCCAACTCATAGTGACCCTGAAGGGGTTTTGAGGAACAGCTGGTAAACCTGAACCGCTGACTTTGCAGTTCAAACTAACCTTGCAATCCAGCGCATTAACCCACAGCACCACACCAGGGTATTTATATATATATACATACACTTAACAACAATAATAGACATTTATATAAACCCAAACCTACTGTCATTGAGTCTATTCTGACTCATAGTGCTTATGGGTTTCACTTATATATAGGTTTCCAAGACTGTAAATCTTTATGAGAACAAACAGCTTTATCTTATTCCCTGGGGAGTAGCTGGTGGATTTCAACCACTCACCTTGTGGTTAACAGCCCAATGCCTTACCCACAGTGCCACCAGGTTGCTTTTAAATATATAGAAGAAAAGACTAGTACAAGGCAAGAGCTAGATTGGGAGGAGGAGTGTCTGGGCCTCTATGTTTCCCCCAAGTAGTGGAGAGTGGCCAGTGGAGGCAATGCTGACATCAGGTGGCAGTGGAGGCAATGCTGACATCAGGTGACAGCTTCATGGTTTGATCCTGTCTTCAGGAAGCTTCCAGTGCACACAGACCTGCTGACTGGTCACCTCATTCAAAGACATCAGGACAATAGAATCTCTGGGACCATTGAAAAGAATGTTATTGTTGTTGTTGTTGTTATGAAGTGCTGTTGAGTCAGTTCTGACCCATAGCGACCCTGCATAGGGTTTCCAAGGAGCAGCTGGTGAGCTTGAACCGCCAACCTTGCGTCAAATGGCTTGGCAGTCTGGCACATTATAACCCACAGCAAAAGAATGTTGTTGTTGTTGTGTGCCGTGGAGTCGGTTCCGACTCATAGCGACCCTGTACAGGGTTTCTGAGGCTGTAAATCTTTACGGGAGCAGAAAGCCTCATCTTTCTCCCGCAGGACAGCTGGTAGTTTTGAACTGCTAGCAGTGGTAAATTTAGACAATGATCACCTAACCCCAACCAGGTTTTCTGGAGCACAAAGCAATTTCTAGAACTAAGGGCACTGGGATCACTGGAGTGGACCAACAGCCACACACAAAGACTGGTTCCCCAGCCTCCTCTAGCTTCCTTCCCACTCAACCTTTGGTTTCCTTCCTTTATCAGAGAGTATGGAATGGTACAAAGACCTTTCTCCTCCCTCACCTTTCTATCCACACTAACAACTCCTTTGTTCATTTCTCATTTTGCTCCAGGCTCTGCTCAATGCCCCCTCTGCATTTTTCAGCCCCTAAATCATTCCAGAATCCACAGTGTGTAGTCTCTGAAAAGTGTATCTTAAAACGTGCCATATCATTTCACCCTCACAAGAATCCTCTGAGGGTAGCTTGATACCTATTTCACAGATGACAAAACAGACTTAGAGACAGTACATTTAAGATCCCATGAGCTTCAAACCTATAAATCCCTGGCTACTCTCCTCTTTCTTCTGCTGTGCCATACAGAAACATCTATGAATGAAATTCTGCCCATTTAGTATCCATTGGAGCCATGTGACTCTGAGGAAAGAGTTGTTGTGGGAGCAAGATTGGCTGAAAAATTGAGGTTGAGGAGAGAATAAGCAATAAAAATTAATGGCGCAAAGAAAAGTTAATTAAAACTAAACCTACACGTGTAGAGGGAAATGGCACACATTAGCACTCACACAATTGTACAAGTGATGAGCTTGGCAAGCAGGAACCTGGCCCTTCACCTACCACAAGATGCTCTCCAACCCTCCCTTGAGAGAGGTTGGTGTGAAGTTCTTTTCTGATACCTGCTTACCTCTCTTCTTGACCCCTTTTTCTTTGGGGGTAATCCCAATGTTGCACCCAGGCATCAGCTGCCAGTTGCCTAGTCTCCACAAATGTTGATTCCGGCTGGAGCTGTGGTCTTTCTCAGGGGTATTTACTTTTAATAGGAAGTATCTGCAAATTTAATAGAAGGAGCGAAGCTGTGGTGGTGATTGTGGTTGTGTGTCACTGAGTCAGTTCCGACTCATAGTGACTCTTTTTAGGGTTTGTTGTTGCTAAGTGCCATCGACTCAGTTCTAACCCATAGTGACCCAATATAGGGTTTTTGAGGAGCAGCTGGTGAACTTGAATCGCCGACCTTCTGGTTCAAACTGACTTTTCAGTCCAGTGCATTAACCCACAGTGACACATGAGACTTTAAATATATCAGAGCAGAAAGCCTTATCTTTTTCCCATGGAATGACTGGTAGATTAGAACTGCTGACCTTGTGGTTAGCAGCCCAGCTTGTAATCCACTACGTTGTCAGGGCACCTTAATGAAGCTGTAATCATAGAATTTTAGAAACCGTATATAACAGATATGGAGAGGTTTTTGGGTTAAAAGGGTTGGTCAGTCTCTTTCTTCCTTGTAGTGGGACTTTTAGCTAGGCATGTAGGAAATTCAGAAGTTTTCTGTTGGCACGTAAAACTCCAAAGAGTGTTCATTAGGCATGTGGGGAAGCTCTTGTTGTTGTTGTCAGGTGCCATCGAGTCGGAACCGACTCATAGAGACCCCATGCACA
>NW_006408569.1:5129506-5130039 GCF_000296735.1 Chrysochloris asiatica | reverse complement strand
AATGCACAGAGGAGATTGTAATCATTGCAATGAAATGATGCTTGTAAAACCGATGCTCTCCCATGTAAACTATCACTCAATTCACAATAAAAATAATAAAGAAAAAAAGAAGCCTATGTTGCCACCGAGTTGATTCCAATTCATGGAGACCCCATGTATGTCATAATAGACCTGAACTCTATGGGGTTTTCAATGGAGGTAATCGTATGGCTGTGACTTAACACTAATGCCAAAGATAAATACATTGAAGATTTTTTGTAACTTGTGCAGCTCAACATTGATCAAACATGCAATCACAATGGCATTGAAATTACTGGTGATCATAATGTGAAAGTTGCAAACAATGAAAGATCGGTAGTTGGACAATAAGGCCTTGCTGAAAGAAATGAGGCTGGAAATTACATTATAGAATTTTGTAAGACCAATAACTTACTTATTCATTGCAAATATCAATTTTCTGAGAGTTCATTTTTTTGGTAATTGTTAATTTATTTGGTACTTATCAGCCATCTTTTTTTTTTTTTTTTTTTTTT
>NW_006408569.1:5106883-5129406 GCF_000296735.1 Chrysochloris asiatica | reverse complement strand
AAAAAAACACTCAGGCATATACAATAATTTACACTACCAAAGGTCACATTCTGCAAGTTTGCCTCCTGGCCACTCTTAGTCCCTCTCTTCCCATGAATCTAGAGTCCTCAGCCGCTCCCCCTCTCCATGACCCCATCTCTGCCTCCATCTCTGGTGTCGCTACTTCTCTGGATAAGGTTCTGCATTCCGCTTGTTCTTCTTCTCCCTCGATGGTCCTAGGGTCCTTTGTTTCTGGACTGTAAGATTAACTGCTCCCCAATTTTTGTTACAAAACTTCTACCTTTACAATTGTAACAGTTGCAATTAGCCATGATAACAATTATTCACTATTGAATCATACGAATCTAATCCCCATCTCTTTTTATCAGACCCATTTAGACAAGATGAAAACTGTTCAGTGGGGACTCTTTCTTCCCCCACACACTCTTAAACTAAACTCCCTCTTGAAACCTTGTAAGCCAGTCACATCGTGCTTTTATTGCCCCGTCATTTTAGGTAGCCAATGTCTAAGTTGCCCATCACTATTTACCCTGTGTACAGAAGGGATAGCATTGATATGTGAAGCCTCCTTCCCTCTCTGTTGGTATTTAGAGTTACTACCTCCATGAATATAGGTCAGTTTCATCAAATTGTGGCAATTTACCCTTGTTTCCTTTAGCAAAAAAATGTTTCTTTTATTTGGGGGTAGCGGGGGTTGGTAATCTTCCTCTAGTCGAGTTCTGATTTATCAAGCCATCAAGGCTAGGTCAAATGGGTACTGTCTGCAAGTTTGGGTGTTCTTGTACATCTTCCCTCACTTCATATCAGCTGGATGTTTTCACTCTCAGCTTCAGTCCTCTGTGGCTATGTCCTTGTCCGTGGGCTCAAGTGTCCTCAGGTCTCACCATACTTTGGACCAACCAGTCCTTCCTCTTCTGTCTCTCATCTCCAGGTCAACAGGAGTCAATAATGGACTGTGGTTGAACTCAGCCCACTTCTTCATTGCTGCCTTTCCCCCTCTTCCACTCAATGTGGTACCCAGCAAGCTTACATGCTTTGTGTGTTCCCTTTGAGTTTCAGTCTTAGAGGGGAGTTTGTCCTGAAGGAACTTGATTGCTTGCCTTGATGGCTTCCTGGTGAACAGCTTGCTTATTCTTGTAGTAGCTAGTCATGCTGACATTTTTGTTTTGTTTTTTTCCTGTTGATCTTTCTTTGAAGATGTATCTTCTGTCACTCTAGCTGTTCCAGGCTGGTCTGCTGGTCCTTGTTAGTGAGGATGTCCCACTTCATAAGGTTCTGGATGGGACTCAAGATTCCACCTGAGGTCCTATACTCTGTAAATGCTTTGCAAGAGGCCTATTTCACTGGGCAAGTTCTAGAACCCCTTTTAGGTATTCCAATCAGTTATAGGCTGAAGATGGGCTTACCGGTTTTCCGTAATCATGTTTCCCAACATTCCTTTCTATCCCACCCAAGTGTCTATTTTACAATAGTAGGCAAGAGAAACCAATATTAATAAGACAGTCAAGCATTTTTGTATTATTTCTCCTCTTCAAGCTATGCCTAGATACCTGTATCACAGAGCCCTATTGTTCCAAGGTTGAGCATGCATCACTACTTACCTCTGTCCGACTTAGGCCATGCAAACCTGTCTCAGTGTTCCCCTATCTATCTTGTTCTTCCACCTCCTTCCCCTTCTTGTATTGCCTTCCCCAAACCCAAAGTAAACCCCCCACCCAACCCCATTGTGGTTACCTTATATTCCATTAGTTCTTCCCTCCATTTAAGATAGTCTATTTTATCCTGTAATCTATCTGACCTTCTCACCACCTGGATCTCTGTTCCTCTGTGTTTACCTTCTTTCACATTGTAATTGTTTTGATCATAGACTGACCTCCCAGATTCTCTGTTCTTACAATTTTATTCTGTTCTTGACTCTTTCATTTGTCAATTGAGTTCAGGGTGATGCTGCCACGCATGTCATTCTCTGGTTGTTGTCTGTTCTTGTTGGTTCTCAGTCCACAGAACTTCCTTTAGGATGTTTTTCATAACAGGGTTGGCTTTGGCAAAATCCCTTAGCTTCTGTCTATCCTGGAATGTTTTACAATACACCACTGTATTTGATTGATAGCTTTGGTAGGTAGAGGATTCTTGGTTGGCAGTTTTTTTATCTTTCAGGATTTTATATATGTCTCCCCATTGCCTTCTTGCCTGCATGGTTTCTGTTGAGAGATCCGAGCTTAATCTGATTTGCTTGCCTTTGAATGTTACAGTTGTCTTTTCCCTAGCTGCTTTCAGGATTCTGTCCTTATCTTTGATTTTGGAGAGCTTGATTATTATATGTCTTGGTGATTGTCTTTTAGGGTATATCCTTCCTGGGGTTCTTTGAGCTTCTTGAATGCTTATCTTTTTGCTTTTCAGGATGTTAGGGAAATTTTCTTCCAGAAGCTCTTCAACTATCTCCTCTGTGGATTTGTGTGACTCTTTCTGTTCCAGAATGCTGATAGTTCTTAAGTTATTCCTCTTCATGTTGCCCAACTTGAATCTTAGACCTTCTTCAGAGTTTTTAAAATCCTTTTTTGTGCTTGCTCTTCTATCTTAGTAGTGTTGAGAGATTTATCTTCTAGCTCACTAGTTCTGGCTTCTAACTCTTTGATTCTACTCCTTTGCCCTTTCAGTGTATTTTCCATTTCTGATATTCTATTATTAATCATTCGGACCTCTTTCTGTAGGTTTTGCATTGTTTCCAATGCAGTATCAATTTTATTTGGTTGTTCCTGTAGCACTTTCCTGACTTCTTCCTTATTTTTCTCAACTCCGTTGTATAGTGTTTTGATACATTTTATAATCATTTTTCTGAATTACTTCTCAGGCATTTCCAAAGCCTGCCCATATTCCAATATGGAGTGTAGGTCTACTTCCAGCTCATTTGCCTCAGTCACTTTATCTCGTTTCTGGACATGTGCTGATAATGGTCGTCTGTTTCTATTTTGGGGGCATATTCAGGAGTTATCTGTGGCCTTAATACTTAGAAGAGTGTGTATTATTATTATTTTTTTATGTTTTCTGATTTCCTCCAGGTAGATGTAATCAGGAGATGGGCTTCCCTTTTCACTCTTCTTCCTGAGAAATTTCAAGATGCCATTGTTGGTTGTTGTGACATAACTCAGGATTTAATTTTCAGCCTTTTTCCTTTTTAGTCTGCCTGTCCTGCTCCACAATCCTTGTTCAGGCCTTTTTCCTATTGATAAACAGTTTTGTGCTGGCGGTGGCCATTTTGTGCTGTCGTTTGGTTTTAAGTGGGAACTGTCAATTTAAATTTTGAGGAGATCTGTGCCCATGTGTAGTAGAACCCTCTGGGGGTGGGGGTGAGGTGTTCACTTGCTCAGGCACGCCATTTAGTCACCGGAATGGAGGTGTGCAGACAGCAAGAGACCAATGAGCAGATACAAAAGAAAGAATTACATAACTTTGTCTCCATGGTTCTGTCAAGTATCTGTGGTGGCTTTGATCCTTCCCCAGCTTGGTCTCACCCAAGATGGTGGCTGTGGGAGCAGCTGAGCATCTTGAATTAGAAAGCAATGGATTTCTTGTTTCTGCTACCAATTTCCCTAGCTGTAAGCCTTCCAACCTTCTAAATATTCAGAGTTCTGGCACCATCCCCTGAACCTGCTTAGTTTGGTATTCTCTATTGTTGCTGACAGAGCTCCTCACTGCACTTCCACCTGATCTGCCATCTTGTTTGTTCTCTCTTGAGAGTTCATTTTGACTTTCATTACACACCACAGAGATGTTCACTCATCAGTTAGAGATTAAAATGATTCTTTGTATTCTGAAGATTACAGGAGACTGATTTCCACCTCTTTCCTTTATATCTGATATTGGAGTGGTATTTCAGATATTATTTTGGGATTAGCTTCAGGCAAAATAAAGCAAAAATACTGAAAGGCACTGTAAAAATCACATAATTTGAAAGCTATTTTTGGAAGCCAGTAGTTGGTGATTTACTGATTGAGAATAACAAGGCTGTGCAGTATTAACAATGCTGACATTAGTCAGCTACTTGTATTTTGAACTTGTACTTTTACTCTTCATCAAGGAATGTGAAAAGCGGTAGCCAAGAATCTTTTATTCTTGTTTTCAACTTCCTATAATCTAATATCTTCTCAGAGGCTTTCAAAAGAACATAAATACTTAATGGGAATAATTTTTTATGCATCTAGGAAATGCAGATAGTGTGTTAACTAACTGCTTCCTGTGTAGATGTGTGCTTTAATAATCATGGCTGCTTTTGGCATCTGTAGAGTCTGAGCTGTTTAAAGTTCCTAAAGACTGACTGGTTAGTTGTCTATGCAGATGAATCTTAAGAGTATGGTTTTGTATTCCTGGTCCAAAATGAGGTGTGCATGGAGATACTCAACCTTACTTACCCATATGAAGGGAGAGTTTTGTTTTTTCTTAAGTTTTGTTTCAGGAAGGAGGGAACACATATTCAACTGCAATTCTGAGTTAGGTAATGGATAGCAATGGCAAATACTTAATTTTAGCAACATAAATGGCAACTCTACACATGGACCTCACAGGAAGGAATATACAAGAATCAAATTGACTACATCAGTGGAAAGAGACAATGGCAAACCTCAATATCATCAGAACAAGGTCAAGAGCCAACTGTAGAACAGACCATCAATTGCTCATATGCAGTTCAAGTTGAAGCCAAAGTACAAGCTTCAACATATCCCACCTGAATTTAGAGACCATCTCAAGAGTAGGTTTCATACATTGAATAGTAATGAATGAAGATCAAATGAGTTGTGGGACATTAAGGACATCATGCAAAAAGAAAGCAAGGGGTCATTAAAAAGACAGCAAAGACAGCTTCAGTGCCCAACAATGGAAGAATGGATAAACAAACTCTGGTACACACACACAATGGAATATTAGTCAACATTGAAGAGTAAAGATGAGTCTGTGAAACACTACATAACTTGGATGCTGAGTGAAATTAGCATAGTCACAATCACAAAAGGACATATATTATATGAGACTATTGCTGTAAAAGCTTAAGAAAAGATTTCCAGACTAAAAGATTCTTTCATGGTTACCAGGGGTGAGAGGGAGGGAAGAGAAATTCACTGGATAGAGAGTAGGCACATGCTATATTGGGTTACAGGGTGGACAATATATAAGAAGAGGGAGAGTGGCAGAAGCCTAATGAAGCTAGGTGAAGACACAGCGAGGTGTGCATGAATCCTGGAACAACAGTGTTCTGTGTGTACATACATGGATTTAGATGTAGACTGACTGGGTAAGGGAGGAAGAGTGGGATATATATATATATATATATATATATATATATATATATATATATATATATATATATATATCCCACAAATATAAAAGAGTTTGAAAGAGATGAAAGAAGCATTCTTTGATGTCTGCCAGTGGTAGGAGGGAAGGGAGAGTAGTTTATTGGCTAGAGGGTAGACACATGCTAACTTAGGTAATGGGAGGTCGGCAGAAGAATGATAAAGACAGGTAAGAAGACACAGGGAAGTATACAAGGGCTAAAAAGTATACTTCTGGTGTGGCACTTTAGGACCAGCATTAGACTGGGAACCACAAGGTCAGCAGTTCAAACGTACCAGGTGTTCCTTGGAAAACCCTATACAGAGTTTCTATGAGTCAGAACTGACTTGAAGGCACTTAACAACTATATATAGTCAGTTAGCTGCCCGATTCGCAACTATTACGCTACCAGAGTTCCTTATTGTATACTTGTTGTTGTTGTTAAGTGCCGTCGAGTCGGATCCGACCCATAGCGACCCTGTACAGGGTTTCCGAGGCTGTAAATATTTACGGGAGCAGAATGCCTCATCTTTCTCCCGCAGAGCGGCTGGTAGTTTCGAACTGCTGGCCTTAAGGTTCGCAGCCCGATTCGTAACCACTATGCTACCATCAGTTAATAATAAGGCTGTGCAGCACCAAGTGTTCAGTGCCTAACTCGAGTCGGTACCGACTCAGAGTGACCTCATGAACAGCAGAACGAAACACTGTCCTATCCTGGGCCAACCTCACTATCGTTGCCATGCTTGAGCCCATTGATGTGGCCACTTTGTCAATCCATCTCGCTGGGGGTCTTCCTTTTTTTCTCTGACCCTCCACCTTACCAAACATGATATCCCTCCTGACAATATGTCTGAATGTGCTGATGTCTGAGGGAGGTCACTTGACTACCTCAAAGTTACTCAGCTAATAAGTAGCAAAGCTGGGATGTGACCTTTTACCTGTGCCACTCCAGATTGGCATCTGAAACAGGTAAGTGAGGGTTTTAGGAGGGAGGTTTGTCTCACAACTGTCCCATTGCAAAAATTGGAGAATTGATGCTTAATGCGTGACTTGTAGTGATGCTGAGCAGTGTTTCAAATGTGCCACATTTCTTGTCCTACTACTCCTCATAAGGAACTCTGGTAGCGTAGTGGTTATGGGTCAAGCTGCTAACTTCAAGGTCAGAAGATTGAAACTACCAGCTGTTCCATGGGAGAAAGATGAGGCTTTCTGCTCCCTTAAATAGTTACAGCCTCGGAAACCCTATACAGGATCGCTATGAGTCGGAACCGACTCCACAGTACACCACCACCGCCTCATATACTTTGAGGTTAGGGACTAGTTCTGATCTACCTGCCCCTCCAGTGTGTATCCCAGAGAAGGAACTTTAATATGTTTTTTAGTGATTGAACGAATGTTTTTCATGATCATTTTAATCTGGTCTGGCTTCAGTCTCCTCTAAATGCCAGGTTTCACTGTGTACCAGGTTGGTACCAACCTCCCTTTAACAAATACGGAATATATCAGCGAGGGTCTGAGCCATCTGTGCTTTTCTGTTTGATTTAAGGTTATCTGTGGCTTCACTATCCAGAAATTTCATCACTAGCATCTCATACATTCATTTCCTGCACTTATGTTGCCTTATAAAAGTAAACACATGGAGTGACGGACACAGTAATGAGGAAACCAAGGTTACAGCTACCAAAAAAAGGGGGGGGGGGAAGTAACATTTATAAAAATAGAGTCTGAAGTTTTTAAGTGCATTTTATGTATTAGATAGTGTTTTAAGACATTTATGCATACTAACTCATTTAGTCCTCACAGCAACTCAATGAGATAGAAACCTTTATTGTCTCAGTTTTACAGATGAGGAAACGGAGGCTTTGAGGTAGTTGCCTATACAGCTAAAATGTAGCAGAACTAGGATCCAAACATGTATGACAGGAAGTTTAACTGTGATACTAAATTCCTTAAATCTGCATCACAAGATTTGCTGATGGATTGGCTCTGGAGACTGGGTGAGAGGAAGGGGACAATGACAACTCTTATATGGAAGCTTAAACTGCCAGCGGTTCCGTGGGGGAAAGATGAGGCGGTCTGCTCCCGTAAAGATTTACAGCCTTGGAAACCCTGTGTAGGGTCACTATGAGTCAGAACCGACTCCATGGCACATAACAACAACAACAATATGGAAGCTTGTGTAACTGTGTAGTTGCTATTCATGATGACAATGGCACTGGACCAGGACTCATTTGCAGCAAGGGTGGTTGTGGAAATCATGAGGTAGACTTTTGGAGATAGTAACTTTGAGGTGTCTTGAATAAACAATATTGTCTGGAGCCCAATGAGATGTTTGAGACTTCTTAGCATACAGATAAAAATAACTAGCATTTCTTATGCATGCTCTCTGCACCATGAGAGATTTATGTGGATTGATGATTCAAATGTATTCCTGAGAAAGCCTTCATGAAGTTGGTGCTTTATCATTCTGATTTTAAAGATGAGGAAACTGAGGTGCAGAGAGGCTAAATGACAGCCAGGATCTTACCACAGCAGTCTGAATCTAGGGACAGGCTGCTCCAAATGTAACAGATGGGTGGGAAAACACACACACACACACACACACACACACAGAATAGAGGGGTCAAAGAAAAAGAAGGTCTAAGAATTACATTTCAATGTTACATAGAAGAGGAGCTGGTAGAGGTATGCACTTGCTTTCCTGCGAGATTGTAAGCTTCATGAAGATGGGCACTTTGTCTGTTTTGGTCGCCAATGTATCCCCATTAGCTGGTATAACTTTTTACAAATTTACAAACACACAATACAAACTCAATCAATCCTCACCAACAACTGAATGTAATAAGTATTCTTATTCCCTTCATTATACTAGATAGGGAAATTGAAGCATAAAGAACTTTCTCAAAGTCATACGGCTAGAGGTGGCAGAACTGGGACTCAAGCTTAGGCAGTCTGACCTCAGTGTCTGTGCTCTTAACCACTATGCTATGCTCAAGATATATTTGTTGAATGAATGATGGGAAAGTCAACTGGGCCAAATGCTACTGAGAAGTCCAATAAGTTGGGGATTAAAATATCTGTTGGCAATGGTGACATGTAGGTCACTGATGATGGCCTTAGCAAATCTGTCTAGTCCAGCTTCAGCCTACAAGGGAGGTTGTCAGAGGAGTCAATGAGAAAAACCTGAAGACATTTATCCAACACCTGGTTACAGGAATGGTCCTGTGGGCTGGAGATAGAGCTAGACAGCCCTCAAGGAGGTCACAGTGTAGTGGGAGAGAGGGACAGTGAATAAAAATATAGAAAACAGAGCTGTCAGGAGGTGATTAATGCTATGAAGACAGAAGAAGCAAGGCAAGGGAATAGAGAGGGGGTAAGTAGGAAAGGAGACTATTTTAGATATCTGAAGATTGGGCACTATTTAGCTTCTCAAGTTGATTCTGAACATAGGTACAGAATGCACTACCCTTGGAGGTCTGTGGGGGTTTGCTTTGCTCCTTGAGAAGTAGTGTACGAGAGTGATAAGTCAGGCAGAAACGAGTTAGAATATTGATGCTGTCATTTGTTAGATGTGTGACCTTTGGCAAATTACATAGCTTCTTTGTGCTTCAGTTTCCTCATCTGTAGAAAGGGGATAACAATAGTACCTGCCTCATAGTGTTATGTGAAAATTAATGAGTCTAGAATTAGCGTCTGGCTCCCATGAATCAAACCAGCTGCCATTGAGTCGACCCCCACTTGCAGAGTGTCCGTGTGTTTCAGAGCACAGCTGTTTTCCATATGGTTTTCAATGGCTAATCTTTTGGAAACAGATCGCCAGGCCTTTCTTCTGAGTTGTCTCTTGGTGGACTCGAACCTCCACCTGTTTGATTCGCAGATGAGGATGTAACTATTTGCCATCCAGGAACTCCAGCACCCATGTTGTTGTTGTTAAGTGCCACCGAGTCAATTCCGACCCATAGCAACCCTGTTTAGGGTTTCTGAGGAGAACCCATGTATAAATGCTATTTGAATCTAAAGAGATGGTTGTTGTTGTTGTTATTGCTGTTCTTATGTGCCGAGGAGTCGGTTCTGACTCATAGCAACCCTGCACAGGGTTTCTGAGGCTATAAATCTTTATGGGAGCAGAAAGTCTCATCTTTCTCCTGTGAAACAGCTGATAGTTTCGAACTGCTGACCCTGAGGTTAGCAGCCCGATTCGTAACCACTACGCTATCAGAACTTCTTGTAGAATTTGCATAAATGCTATTTGAATCTAAAGAGGTGGTAGAATTTGAAGACGATGTCACTTTAAAGGAGAAAGTTTGTACAGTAGAAAACTCAGGAGCTCTGGAGCAAGACAGATCTGGGTCTATATCCAGGCCCTGCCACTTCCTTGAGCAAGTCACATCCTCTCACATTCAGCTTCTTCAATTGTTCAAGAGAGATTGGTCTTCTCTGTGTAAGATTTGCATGAAGATTATACATATATATAGCATATAGTAGAAATTGCATAAATTATAGCTATTACCATGAATAACATTTGATGTTGTTTAATACTTATTGACTAATTTACAATCACATATGATTCATATTCTAACAGTGGGACTTTGGGGTTTCCCAACCAGGCTTTACAAAAATTTCTGTTTTCTTATTTTGCCTTTTTTTTTAAAAGAAGCCTTTGATTTCAAGGCACATTAGATGTCCCAGATTCTTGTCTCTAGTTCAACTTACTTTAGAGTCTTTATCTTCTTCCAGGTCTGCAAACATCTGGAGCCCTACCTGTTAAGAAAGTCCTGGTTTTCAAAATTTCTCATTTTTCGATGCCACCATTCTAGCCACAAGGGGGCACTACTTCACACATAATCCTTATGGTTTTGCTGCAGTGATTAATCAAAAACTAAGACGGTGGCAGAATGGTAACAGCACATTGGCAGACCCCAAAATTTGTATGAAGAGTGAACCCCTAACACTGGCCACAGCCTTAACCTTGTACCCTGGCCCCATCTGAACGCATAACTTAATGGTTAGGAGCACTGGTTTTGGAGTCAAACTGCCTAGATTCTGATGCTGGCTCTAGAACTTCCCAGCCATGTAGTCTCTGAGCTTCAGCTTTTTCTTTAGAAAAGGGGAATACCATTAATATTGGAATTCTGAGGAATAAGTATGTTTGTAAAGAGGTTAGCAGAGTGCCTGGTCATGCTAACTCTCACCTTGGCTACCACAGCCTGATCTCCAAATTCCAGCTACTGACTCTCAGTATGGATTAGCTATGTCACACTGCTCTTGGGAGGGAGGGTGTAGGGAGGCTCCATGAACCTGCTCTCCCACTAAAGGTGACACAGTTAAGCCACAAGTTTGGCAGTTCAGATCTACCAGCCCGTCCTCAGAAATCCTATACCAGGTTGCTATGAGTCGGAACTGACTCGACGACACTTAACAATAATAACAATGCTTCTCCAGGGAACCGTGGTGTGCAGTGGTTAAGTGCCCGACTGCTAGCTGCTCTGTGTGCTGGAGGTGGGAGAAAGGTGTGGCAACCTGCTTCCATGAAGATGATGTGTTAGAAACCCTATGAGGCAGATCTACTCTGTTCTATAGGGTCACTTAGGAGCATGAATCAATTCAACAACAACAGGTTAATGCCACTCCCCTGTGTCCACCCCAACCCCCTACCCATTGCAGTCTTATGTATTCAGGCTAAGACTTCAAGTTAGTGTTCTAATTTTGGATTTCAGTTCCCTTGCTGGCCTTGGCCTTGCAGACAGGCTTATATTACATGTTCTTGCCCTGGATAGCAATCTCACTCTTGAAACGAACAGGTACATGTACACCACACACTGACACATACCCACAAACATAGACACGCACATGCACACGCTCACACCCACATACAGAGGTGCCTTCCACCCAAACTCCAGGAGCAAATCCCTGCCCAGTGGGGAGAGAGTGAAAGGTAACTGAGCCTGTAGGACAGCTGGGCAGCTGGCTCAGGCCCTGCCAGGCACTTTTCCTAGTAAGGGCATCATTGGGTGACAATATCCAATGGAAGATACAGCCCATCGGGAGCTCCATGACTATTTCTTTTAGCCCCGCTAGCAATGTCCCCAGAACCCTTTTGGGTGATTGTATTTAGAGACCTGCTGGCACTCACTGACCCGGTCAGCTGGCAGCTGGTGCCTGTTGGCCTCTCCCTCTCTCCTCCCACCCTGGTAGCTATATCTGTACCCACAGAGATACGTGATTCAGTCACCCTAATCTGTGGTCTCCCCCAGTGCTGTGTGTGGCCTCGAGGTGCCCTTCACTCTTGTACCATTCCTATTGTTTCCCCCACAGGTTGGGTGAATTCGAGCATCTCTAGCTGGAGGAGGGAGAATGTTTCCTCCTAGTCAAGTTGAGGCAGGCTTCCCTTGGATGTGATTCTAAATCATCTATGTTTCCATTCAACTAAGACTTCACGAGCCCCTGAAGGGTCCCTATTGGGTCAGAAGCAACTCAATGACACTTAACAACAACAATTATGTGCTAGAGTGTCTCTGATGGGGTAAACAGTTAAGGACTTGATTACTAACAGAAAGGTTGGTGGGCTGAACCCACACAGAGGTGCCTCACAAGAAAGGCCTGGCCATTTGCTTCCCCGAAAACCTCAAGGGATGTCCTAAGTCAGAATCGATTTGACAGCTACTAGTTTGTTATTATGTGTTTTTAGTTAAGAGACACAGTTAAAGCAGAAAACACTAGACAAAATTCTTTAAGGAGAACTTAACAGAGTCGATAAAAGGAGCTTTGGTAGCGGAGTGCTTACGAGTCGGGCTGCTAACCTCAAGGTCAGCAGTTTGAAACTACCAGCTGTTCCACCAGAGAAAGATGAGGCTTTCTGCTCCCATAAAGATTTACAGCTGTGGAAGCCCTATGCAGGGTTGCTATGAGTTGAAACCAACTCCACGGCACACCACCACTACTACCAAAATGCCATCAACCAAAATAGCGTCATTGTGTTTACTGCATGCCAGCAAGATTCTGAGTGCTTCACTAATCTAATCATCAAAATTCCATGGAATATGGTTAACATTATTGGCCCCATTTTACAGATGAGGAAGTTTAGGCTTATAGAGGTTTCATGACTATGGTGATAGTGGTGGTGGTTATGTGCCATGGAGTCGGTTCCGACTCATAGCGACCCTGCACAGGGTTTCCGATGCTGTAAATCTTTATGGGTGCAGAAAGCCTAATCTTTCTCCCACAGAGCAACTGGTAGTTTTGAACTGCTGACCTTGAGGTTCACAGCCCAATTTGTAACCACTACACTACCAGAGACTATAGTGGGTTGAATAATAAGTGCTATAAGGTTTGTTCTGACTCACAGTGATTCTATATAGCATTTCTGAGGCTGTAAATCTTTGCAGACGCAGAAAGTCTTATCTTTCTCCTGCAGAGCAGCTGGTAGGTTCAGACCACCAAACTTGTGGCTTGCAGCCCAGTGTTTAAAGCCAGCCTCTCAAAATTCATGCCTACCAAGAACTTCACACTGTGACCTTATTTGGAAATAAGATGTTTTCAGATGTAATTAGTTAAGGGTCTCAGATGAAAGCATCCTGAAGGATACACAGTGGCTTGTGTCCTTAGAAG
Source organism: Chrysochloris asiatica (assembly GCF_000296735.1). Classification (NCBI taxonomy): domain Eukaryota; kingdom Metazoa; phylum Chordata; class Mammalia; order Afrosoricida; family Chrysochloridae; genus Chrysochloris; species Chrysochloris asiatica. Next base: position 5,116,470 of record NW_006408569.1, on the reverse strand, counting down.
ACGAAAAGACACCAATGAAGATAAGAAGACCACGTGAAGAAGGAGGCATGTATCAAACTGATTGTACTGTTGTTAGGTGCCATTGAGTTGCTTCTGACTCAGAGTGAACCTGTTTAGAATTCCTGAGGCTGTAAATCCACGGGAGCAGAAAGCCTCATATTTCTTCCATGGAGTGCAGGTGGGCTCGAATATCAGACCTTGTTATTACCAGCATCAGCCAAGAAACATCAAGGATTTCGGGTAGCCATCAGAAGCTAGAAGAGAGGCATGAAATAGATTCTCCCTCAGAGTCTCCAAGGATCCAAGCCTGTGGACACCCTGATGTTGCACTTCTGGTCTCCTGAATTGTCAGAGAATAAATGTCTGTACTAAGTCCCCCAGTGTGTGGTTATTTATAATAGCAACTCTAGGAAACCAGCATAAAGATTTAGCTAGAATTTGAACTCATACAATCTAGCTCCTGAATCTGTCCTCTTAACTTCTCCTGTTTTCTACCTCTCACACTCAGTTATGGAAGGTGGTTAGGGGATGGGGGCTTCACTGGGGTGGTCAAAAGAGTAGTGCCTGTGTGGTGACCCCATGTAAATAACAACCTGGTCCCCTCTAAATTCTGATTTTCTCATCTGTAAAATAAAGACTATGGACTAGATGCTGTTTCAAGGCCCCTTTCAGTCGTGACATTTTAGGAGCCTATGATTCATGGTTTGAGGAGAGAGGGAGCAGAGTGACAGTACTGAGAGCAGGCTGTAGATGAGGGGGATAAAGGATATGCATTATATGTAATTGACTGAGTCTCAAAAACCCTATTATGGAAAATTTTTCATTATCTTTCCCTGTTTTTCTCTTTATGTCTGTTTCTCTGGGACTTGCCCTCTCTCTCACATGCATATGCATCCCCACATCTACACACATGCCCAGAAACTCCTCTCTAGCCCTGGAGACTAAGTTCATATTTATGAATTTCAAACTGTGCAGAAGGAAGGAGTCATGGTATGAGTGTCCAGCAGTTCTTGGCAAGGAGAAAGGCATGGGGAGGAATAGGGAGGGCTCTGGAGACTTGGGGCTGGGAGCAGTGTTATTAACTATGTTCATTAATGAGCCCAAGTAGGAAATGACTAATAAATTGATGGAAGTAGGCTGATGGCACCAAACCACTTGGTTAATTAAAACCACAGAGGTCTTGGAGTGACTCCAAAAAGCCCCTGAGGATGGAAGTGGTCGATAGAAGGCAAATAAAGAATACAGCCGAGAAAGACCATTCAGGGGGTAATTGTTGAAGGGATGTCTCTTGCATGGAGAGGTGCCTAAGATTAGTAAAAAGGCAAAAAGACAAAGCATCACAATCCCCCAAATTCTGCCATGATGTACTTCCTCTGGTACTAAAATCTCCCTAATATTTTCATGCTTCTTTATAAGTGGTATGATATCTGTGTTTCCAAGAGGTTCTCTCCCTCCCTCCTCCAACCTTCAAATGGAATGGTGACAATAGTGTTTTTTTCAGAAGCCATTGGGAATGAGCCAGGGCCCAGGTGCAGAGCAAATGAGAGGCGCTGTGGTGCCCCCATAAAACCCTCCAGAGACTGGTCAAGTGGAAAAGCATCTAGAGGATCTTTTCTGTTGTAAAGCCCCATGTAGCATAAAGCCTTCCAGGATGGAGTATATTTTTCCTCAGATTAGCCCCCAGAAGAGTTCTCGAATGGCGCGGTAGGAAATGCCTTTAGAAATTGCCACAGCACTGACCATTGGCAGATCTGACTCTTGGCAGACCAATGATAGGTACCTTACAGCTTAGTTGGCTTATCTCTTGGCAGAGTCTGGAGTCAAACTCGTTGTTGTAACGTGCTGCTGGTGGGTTTGAACCTCTGATATTGCAATTAGCAATCCAGTGATGATCCTATAGCACCATACCAGGACTCCAAGGAGTCAGAGTGGTTTGTTGGTTGGTTGGTTGGTTATGTGCCGTGGAGTCGGTTCCGACTCACAGCGACCCTGTATAGGGTTTCCAAGGCTGTAAATCTTTACGGGAGCAGGAGGCCTCCTCTTTCTCCCTCAGGACTGCTGGTAGTTTTGAACTGCTAACCTTGAGGTTAGCAACCCAACTTGTAATCACTACACTACCAGAGCTCCTTAAGGAGTCAGACTAGATCTGTCCAATTACCTAATCTCTCTGAAAAATGAGTTTCTTTATCCATGAAATGAGAGAAATTATAGCGTCTACCTCCTAGGGTTATATTATAGATTATGTTCGTAAACATGGATAATGTACCATGCTTGGTAAATAGTAAATGAAAATAAATAACAGTTTTTGTCATTTCCATCTAGTTATTGCCAATAAACCTCAAACTCAACATAACTCATTACTTCTCCATCCTGTGTTCCCTATCTTGGTAAATGGCGTCACTCACCATGCAGTTTCTGAAACTGAAAACTTGAGAGTCAACCTTAGTTCCCCTGCTTTTCTTAAGCTTCCACATTCAACTGACCATCAAAGTGTATCTCTGTTGCCCCATACAACGTTTACCATAGTACAGACACTCATTTTGGGGGGGTTGCCCAGTCAGTTGCAAAAGGTTCCTAATAGTTTTCCAGGACTCTGTCTCTTCTCCAGCAGAACAGATAAGCTTTCTGAATCTGATCATGTCACTGTGTCCCATGTGAAAAATTTCCAAAAGCTCCCCATTTCCCTAAAGATCAAATTCACACTCCTGTTTCTATCCTACCAAGAAATTGAAAATTTTGTTTCTTGCCAGGCCTCCTGTCTACTCTACACATTTTGCATTTGGGCCTCATTGAAACCATCTCCTAAACAGGCCATGTTATTTTACCTTTCCTAGCCATTTCATGGAGTCCGGGTGTGGCGCTGTGGACTAATGCATCAGACTGCAAAGTCATATAAACTGCAAGGTTGGTGGTTGAAGCTCACCAGCTGCAGGGTTGCTATGGGTTGGAACCGACTCAATGGCACTTAACAACAACAAACCAATTCATAAGTTGTTTTCTTTCCTCCTCTTGTTGAACTCCTCGTCATCCTTCAAAGCCAGGCTCAGATGCACACATCTTTGATAAACCCTTCCTGTCCTATTCAAGCAGACATTTTGGTGCCCTCATTCCAGCACTTCTATTGCTGTTCACAGGATATTTAAGGATATGTCTATGGATATATCTTTTTATTCCCCATCCCCAAGGAATAGAATCAAGACATCCGGCTATGGCAGGTCTGTGTCCTGGACTCTGCTCTTCCTGTTTCTCCAGTGAAACCAAAACAAACCCTATCATGGTTCCTCCAGGGAACTTGAGAAATGTAGAAAATCCAGGTGACAGGAACTGATGTTGAACAAGCTGCTGTCTACTGGATAAAATCTTCTCATAACAAGCCCTGATCAGTTTCCTGCCTTAAAGATAAATGACCCAGTGCTGATCATTTTGCAATTACCAGCTCTCCTAATTGAATGGCGAGACCACAGTTTATGGAAGACTAGTGGCTTAATCCCTATGTATCCAACCCCATACCTAGGTATATGTTCTTTCTGGTCACTATCTGAATTTACTTGACAGGTGTTGAGTGCCTGCCACATGTCAGGCAGTGTGCAGAGCATTTTAGAAGTATGGCCTCATTTAATCACCATAACAACCCTATCTAGTGGATATTATAATCTCCATTTAAAATATGATACGACGGCTTCAGAGGTGAAGAGATTTGCTTAAGGTTACTCAGCTAATAAAACCAGCAATGCCTAGTAAGTTCTTATTATCATATGCCTGACTGTGTAAAGTGCTATGTTGTTGTTAGATGCCATCAAGGTGTTTCCGATTCATAGTGACCCTATGCACAAAAGAGTGAAATACTGTCTGATCCTGTACAATCCTTGCAATTGTTAAGTTTCAGCCTACTGTTGCTGCCACTGTGTCAATTCATCTCATTGGGTGTCTTCCTCTTTTTTGCTGACCCTTCACTTTACCAAGCATGATGTCCTTCTCCAGGGACTGGTCCCTCCTGACAACATGTCTGAAGTACTAGAGACAGTTTCACCATTCTCACTTCGAAGGAACATACTGGCTATACTGCTTCCAAGACCGATTTGCTTGTTCTTCTTACAGTCCATACTACACCGACACCATAATTCAAACACATCGATTCTTCTTCAGTTTTCCTTATTCACTGTCCAATTTTCACATGCATATGAGGCAATTGAAAATATGACTTGGGTCAAGTGCATACTTTATGTTAGTCTTCAAACTGACATCTTTGCTGTTGAGCATTGTAAAGAGGTCTTTTGTAGCAGATTTGCCTAATGTAATACATAGTTTGACTTCTTTACTGCTGTTTCCATGACTGGTAATTGTGGATCCAAGCAAAGTGAAGTTTTGGATAACTGCAATCCTTTCTCCATTTATCATGATGTCATTTACTGGTCCAGTTGTGAAGATTTTTGTTTTCTTTATATTGATGTTCAATCTATACTGAAGGCTGTAGATTTTTATCATCATCATTAAGTCCTCTTTGCTTCCAGCAAGCAAGGTTCTGTCATCTACAGATCATAGGTTGTAAATGAGTCTTCCTTTAATCCTGATGCCACATTCCTTTTCACATAATCCAGCTTCTCAAATTATTTACTCAGCATACAGATTGAATAAGTATGAAAGGATACAACCCTAACAAATGCCTTACCTAATTTTAAACCATTCAATATCCCCTTGTTCTGTTGGAACAACTGCTTCTTGGCTTTGTACAGGTTCCTCAGGAACACAATAAAGATTTCTGGAATCCCAAATCTTCACAATGTTATCCACAGTTACAATCCACACAGTCGAATGCCTTTGCATAGTAAGTAAACCAAAAGTAAACCTCTCTCTGATAGTCTCTGCTTTCAGACAAGATCCAGCTGATATCAGCATCAATAGACATTGTTCCACATCCTCTTATGAATCTGGGCTGAATTTCTGGCGGCTTCCTGTACTACTGAAATTGGTTTTGCATTATCTTCAGCAAAACTTTACTTGCATGTGATATTAATGATATTGTTCAATGACCTCCACTTTCTGTTGCCTCACCTTTCTTTGGAATGGGTACAAATTTTGATCTCTTCCAAGTAGTTGGCCAGGTAGCTTCCTTCCAAATTTCTTGGCACAGATGAGTGAGTGCCTCCAGTGTTGCATTACTTTGTTGAATGATTTAAATTTGTATTCCATCAATTCCTGGAGCCTTGTTTTTCACTGATGCCTTCAGTGATGCTTGGACCTCTTCCCTTAATGTCATCAGTTCTTGATCATATGGCACCTCTTGAAATGGTTGAACAGCAGCCAATTCTTTTTGGTATAGTAACTCTGTGTATTCCTTCCATCTTCTTTTGATGCTTCCTGAGTGATTCAATGTTTTTCCCATAGAAATCCTTCAAAATTTCAATCCTAGGCTTAAATTTTTCCTCCATTCTTTCAGACTGAGAAATACTGAGTGTGTTCTTCCCTTTTGCTGTTTATGATATAAAGTATTATAATGAAACCATTAAAATACTTTATCTTCTCAAGCTACCCTTAGAAATTTTCTGTTCAGCTCTTTCACTTCATCATTTCTTCCAGTTGTTTTAGTTTCTCTAAGTTCAAAAGCAAGTTTAAGAATCTCTTTTGAAACACAGTTTGGTCTTTTCTTTCTTTCATGTTTTTAATGACTTTTTTTTTTTTTTTCCTCAGATGATGCCCTTGATGTCACCCCATAACTCCTTTTGTGTCTGTTGTGTAATGCATCAAATCTGTTCTTGAGGTCTCTAAATTCAGGTGGGATACACTAAAGGCTGTATTTTGGCTTTCATGCACTTATTTTAATTTTCTTTAGCTTCAGCCTGAACTTGCATATAAGCAATTGATGGTGTGTTCCACAGTCGACTCCTGGCCTTGTTTTGGCTGATGATATTGAGCTTCTCCACTGTCTCTTCCTACAAATGTAGTCAATTTGATTCTTGTTTATTCCATCCTTTTATGTTGTTGAAAAAAACATATTTGCTATGAGTAAGTCCTTACTGTTGCACAATTGTATCATGCAATTCCTAGCATTGTTTCTGTCACCAAAGTCATATTTTCAAAGCACTGATCCTTCTACATTGTTTCCAATGTTCACATTCCAATCACAAGTAATCATAAATGTATCTTCATTGAATATTTGACCAATTTCAAACTGAATAAGTTGGTAGAATTCTTCAGTTTCATCATAATTGGTGTTAGTGGTTGGTACATAAATTTGGTATTCCTTGTACAGTTATAGATATTATATTATCACAGACAGCATTGTACTGCAAGATAGATCTTGAAGCGCTCTTTTTGATGATGAATGAGACACCATTCCTCTTCAATTTGTCATTCCTGATAGAGTCCCTATCCATTTCAGCTAAAAATGCCTATGGTATTGGCATTTATGCATTCCATTTCATTTTTAACAACTTTCAATTTGCCTAGATTTTTAGTTTATGCATTCTCTCCTCATTTTGAATTGTGCCCCATCAGTAGATGAAAGTCCTGAAATGTTTGCTCCACCCACGTCATCATGGTCAACTGGAGGCAGCTCTTCCTTAGTTTTATTATGAGTGCCTTCCAACCCTAGGGGCTCATCTTCTAACACTATGTCTGACAATGCTCTGCTGCATTGTCAGTAGCTAGCCATTCCGAAGTAGTCTGCCTTTCCTTTCTAGACTGCCTTAGTCTGGAAGCTCATCTGAAACCTGTCCACCCTGGGGGACCCTGCTGCTATTTAAAATACTGGTGGCATAGTTTCCAGCATCATAGAAACACACAAGCCACCATGATATGACAAGCAGACAGATGAGTGGTGGTTAAGTATCGTATGGACATTCTTTTCTTTATACAATAATTCTGGAAGCTAAGTATTAACATTGCTTTTTTATATTTATAGAATTAGGTAGGTAAAGAAAGTGATTTGACCAGGATATCATGAATAGTAAGTGTCAGACTGGGACTATGAGCCCTGATTTTTCTGTCTTTAGGTCTGAGAATTCTTCTACCACACCACACAGTCTCTGTCTGATGCATGAAATAAGAGTTCTCCAAGTAGGAGGGCTGCAAGGAAAGCCATTGCTCATATGGGTGCTCAGCATGAGGCAGAGTTGAACTAGGGAATAAGACCAGTCGGCTCCAAACCAAACCTTAGGACCAAGTACTGGCGTGAAAGCAGTTCCAAGGAGAGCTGAGCCATGTTGGAACACATGGCCCTGCCTTTCTTGAGCTTTCAGGGTTTTGGAAAGAAGTTACTTTCTTGGGTGTGAAGTGAGTTTTCAATAAGGAAACGTTCTTATCACAAGGCTGCTGCTGATGCAGATTCTAGGCCCATGAACTGAGAAAAGCTGTTTGCCTGTGGGCAGGAGGCTGACTTGCAAAATGTGCACTTTGGACATTTAAATGAATACGATTTTTTTTTTTTTATATGTGTATACTAACTATTTTTTCCTTGTTGATTTGTGAAAAATAAGATGTAAAAGGGAAGCCACAGGGAAGAAGCAGGATAGCTGTTGTTACAGGGAGGGGACAAAACACATGATGGGTTGAAAGTAAAGCTGTTAACCTTCATTCAATTCAGAATAAAAACTTAAACAAAACAAAAACAAAACCACAAAAGAACAAGGCCACTGCTTAGGATAGGTGAGCAAAAGTGGGAGATACAAATGCAGTCTCTTTCTTTTCCCTGTGGTCCTCATTTGGAAGAATGGATGATATGGTTGGAACATTTACTAAACATGCTTTCTGGGAGCCACTACTTGCCATATTGCCCTGAACATCAGTTTCCCCATGAATCCAATGAGGGTATAGACCGGAAATTCTCTAAGGTCCTTCCAGTTTAAACCTTTTACAGTTTTAGGTCCTCAAGATGCCAACACTGATTGGCTGCTAACCTGTTGAATACTGTGAATGTTCTGGGCAGGCACCCAGTGCAATGTCCGCAGAACCATGTACCCCAGTTACCAACTTTGAACACAGCATTCAACTAACTGGGTGCTTCATCTTCTTCTGGACAGGCTCTTAAAGTAAATAGACTAATGGCGTGGCAAGGAAAATGATGACTCTGGGCAACTCAGCGAGAACCGTTATCCACTCCACACTCCTGCCACCACCCAGAGTCACAGCCAAATGAAATAGCTCTTGGAACAGAACTGGCTCATTCCATTAAGGAGATGATAATTCTATTAATTGGGAAGAATGTTTCAAAGGCAGAGATGTCAGTAATGAAGGCCCATGGCCAAACACCATTGTGGGCCAAACACAGGTGGGGGGTATTCTCCAAGCTTGATGCTGGAGGTTGAAGAACAAGGACAGAGCTGAGCTCAAATGCAAATCACCAGCCTGGTAAATGGAATTAGTATCAGTCTGGGCTACCCTCTTCCACTCCCCCAACCCTTTGCTGTATGCCCTGTTTCTATGCCCAGCCCCATTCCCCTTATATTCTGAATTTCTTCTTCCTGTTTGCTTCATAGAACCTATTGTCTTGGATGCTAGCACACTTCAAGCACCCTGAGGGCTCTCTCAAGCCCCTTCCCAGTTAATACTCCCTATAAGAAGCTTGTTAAAACAGATGATTGTGCCTATCTTCAGATTTTCTGTTCAGTAGATTTGGGTGGGACCTGACAATTTGCATTTCTAACAAATTACTATGTGCTGCTTGTGCATTTATCTGACTTCTATTGGCATCCATCAGTGCTTCTTGTTTTTTAATGTACGCTTTTGTGTCTGCAACTTTCCTCCATGCTGTTGAGCATAGCAGTAGTTCTTTTTCTCTTTTGCTGTAATTTGTAAATTTCATTATACTAATGTGCCACATTTTATTAATTTTTCTCTTGAAGGATATTTAAGTTATTTTCAGCTATGGAGTCCTGGTGTGGTGCTGTGTGTTAATGCGCTGGACTACAAAGTTGGTTTGAATCGCAAGGCCAGTGATTCAAGCTCACCAGTAGCTCCTTGGAAACCCTAGAAAGGGCTGTTATGGGTCAGAACTGACTTGACGACACTTAACAACAACAACATGGAGTTATTAGGACTAATATTGTTATGAGCATTCTTTTTTCCTTGACTGAACAGAAAATATCTATTTTACATCATTATACAGCTGACCTCCTTCTTTTTTTGTAAATTGAATGATCATTTACATGGGAGAACATCAGCTTTACACTCATCTTATGGTATTTTGTTTCATTGCAATGATTACAATCCCTTCCATGAATCATCATGCATCATCATTCAACAGTATTTTCTTCTATTCCCTCTGCTTTGTTTTGGATGTACACCAAAACACTCAGGAATATGCGATCATTCAAACACCCAAAGAGCATACCCTGTAAACCTGCTCCCCATCACCAACACACAACCCCTCTCCTTCCATGAGTCTAGAGTCCCCAACTGCTCCATCTTTCTACATGTTATGAACATTCTTTTTTATATGTTTTTTTGTGAATTATGTGATAGTTTACATGGGAGAACATTAGCTTTACATTCATTCTATCGTATATCATTTCATTGCCATGGTTACAATCCCCTCCATGCATCATCAACCAACCAAAGGCCTGCATCAACCCTGCAAGCCTGCCCCCCCC
>NW_006408569.1:5105182-5106603 GCF_000296735.1 Chrysochloris asiatica | reverse complement strand
CACAAGAGACCTATCCCCATCTCCTTTCATCAGCCCCACCCGGACAGATTGAATACTACTCAGTGGAGATTCTACTTTCCTCCATGCCCTCTGGATCTAGGCTCCCTCTTGAAAGCTTGTAAGCCAGTCACTTCTTGCCTTTGTAACTCCCCCATACTGGGTAGCCAATGTCCAAGTTGTCCATCCCTGTCTATTCTGTGTACCAAGAAGGTGGGAATGATCCTCGCTGTAAAGATTTGTTCCCTCTTTTGAGCTACTGCATCCATAGGTGTAGGTCAAGTTCATAAAATTGTATCAAATTACTCTTTTTCCTCTTCTTTCTTCTTCTAGTTGAGTTCTGATCATCCAGTCATTGAAGTCAGGTCAAGTGGGTATTATCTACAAGTATGGTTGTTCTTGTTCATATGCCCTCTCTTCTTATCAGCTAGATGCTTCACTCTCCACTCTAGTCCTCTGAGGCTATGTCACTGACTCTGGGCCCAAGAGTCCCCAGGTCTTGCCACACTGCTGGGAAACCAGGTCTCCACCCAGGTTCACAGGAGTCTATCGAACGTTGTAGGACTTAGATCACAGCTTTTTTGTGGTTTTTCCCTCACTTCCCCTTATTGGTGAATAACGTGATCATGTATTCCCATTGAGTCTTAGTCTTGGAAGGGGGTTTGCCCTGAGGGGACCCGACCACTTGCCTTGATGTCTCCTGGGCGAGTAATTTGCTCTTGTAGTAATCAGTCGGACTGCGTATATTAATTTCCTGTTGGTCTTTCTTTCAAGAAATATCTTTTGTTCTTCTAACCGCTCCAGGCTTGTCTGCTTGTCCTTTCAAATGGAAAATTCCCACCTCAGAAAATCCTGGATGAGGTTCAGGATTCCACCTATGGTTTTATGTAATGCAGAGACTACACAGGAATCCTCCTTCATTGGACATGTTGTAGCCCCATTTTAGGTATTCCAATCAGTTATAGGCAGAAGACAGACTTACAAGCTTTCTAAGGTGATGATTCTGGCTATTCCTTTCTCTCCCCCTCAAGTGTCTATTTTATAATGGTATGCCAGAGAAACCAAGATTCAAAAGACAACCAAGCATCTTAACATTATTTCCTCCCTTATCCCAATTCCAACCATGTCTCAATCCCTGTATCCCAGAGCCCTGTCGTGCCAAGGTTGTGCATACATCATTATTTAACTCTGTCCTACTTAGCCTATGCAAACCTGCCTAATTGTTTCCCCATCTGCCTTGTTCTTCCATTCCCCACCAGCCTCTTGCATATTACCCCCTCCCTAGCACCCAAACTATCCTGTGTCTATTCCCTACCCTCTGGTCCACCTTCCCCTCCATCCCCTCGCCCCACCCCCCACATCCCGGTAACCAGCAAAGAATCCTGCTCCCCTTTAGTATGGGTTCTTTTTCTTAGTCTTTTACA
>NW_006408569.1:5011039-5102124 GCF_000296735.1 Chrysochloris asiatica | reverse complement strand
TTTTGATGACCTGATCAATTTCTTCTTTTGTTATGGGTCTGTTCAAGTTTTCTACTTCACTCTGTGTAAGTTTAGGTAGGTCATGTTTTTCTAAAAATGTATCCATCTAATCTAAGTTTTCAAATTTGTTGGAGTACAACTTTTGTTAGTATTCTGTTACTATCCTTTTGATAGCCTTTTGTTCCATTGTGACATTGCCCATGTGGTTTCTAATGCGTGTTATCTGTGTCTTCTCCCTCTTTTCTTTTGTTAGGTTTGCCAGTGGTCTGTCAATTTTGTTAATCCTTTCCATAAACCAGCTTCTTGTTTTGTTGATTCTTTCTATAGTTTTCCTGTTTTCTATCTCATTTATTTCTGCTCTAATCTTTATTATTTATTTTCTTTTGGTGGCTGTAGTTTCCCTCTGGTCTGTTTCTAATTGTTGTAGATGCTGTGTTAATGCGTTAATTTTGGTTCTTTCTTATTTTTGGATGTGTGCATTTAATGCAATAAATTTTCCTCTCAGCACCGCTTTCGCCATATCACAAAGATTTTGATTATGAACATTCTTGTACATGTATTTTTGGTGCACATATGTATTTATTACTCTAGATCATATGGATCATGGTGGTTCTATAGGATAAGCACTGTACTGCTAACCATAGATTGCCAGGTTGAGGTCAGCAGTCACTCCTTGGGAGACAGATGAGACTGTCTGCTCCCATAATGATTCAAAGCTTTCAAAATCCTATACAGGGTTGATATGAGTCAGAACTGACTAGACGACAATTAACAATAACAACTCTAGGGCCTATATCTACATACGGAATTGTTGGCTCATAGGCATGTTTTTTGTTTGCTAGGCTCCCTGAAGTCAACTCTTAATCATAGTGACTATGCACAACAGAACAAAACAGCACCTGATCCTGTGCCATCCTCACAATAGTTACATTTGAGTTAATTGTTGCAGCCATTGCCAATCAATTTCATTGTGGGGAATGGTGGGGGGGGGGCTCTTCCTCTGTTTTGTTGACCCTCTATCATACATGAATTCTTTTTCCAGGGACTGGTCCCTCCTGACAAGATGTCCAAAGTAGGTTTGATGAAGTCTCAGTATCCTCGCATCCAAGGAGAATTCTGACTGTACTTCTTCCAGAAACAGAAAGATTTGATTGTTCTTCTGGCAGTTCACACTACTTTCAATGTTCTTCGCCAACACCACAATTCAAATGCATCAATTTGTCTCAGGTCTTCCTTATTCACTGTCTAGCTGTATGCATATGAAGTGATTGGAAAATACCATGATTTGGGCCAGGTGCATCTGAGTCCTTAAAATGATACATTTGGTCTTTAACATTTCAAGAGGCCTCGTGCAGCAGATTTGCTCAATGCAGTATGTGGTTAAATTTCTTGACTGCTGCTTCCATGAGCATTGATTGTGGATCCAATTAAAATGAAATCCTTGACAACTTCACTGTTTTTTCCATTTATCATGATGTTATTTATTGGTATAGTTGTGAAAAATTGTGTTTCCTTTACAATGAGCTGTAATCCATACTGAAGACTATTCTTTGATCGCTATCAGCAAGTGCCTTAAATCCTCTTTACTTTTAGAAAACAAGGTTGTGCAATCTGTATATACCAGGTTGTTAATGAGCTTTCCTCCAATCCTGAAGGTGCATTCTTTTACACATAGCCCAGCATCTTGGATTATTTGCTCAACATACAAACTGAATAAGTGTGGTGAAAAGATACAACCCTGACACACACCTTTACTGATATTCTTACCATTCTTTCTTAATTTTAAACCATTCAGTGTTCCCTTGTTTTGTTTGAAGGTCTGCCTCTTGGTCTATGTACAGGTTCCACATGAGCACAATTAAGTGTTCTGGAATTCCCATTCTTTGAAATAATTTGTTATGATTATCCCACACAATCTGTATAGTCAATAATACACAAGTAAACCTATTTCAGGTATTCTCTGCTTTCAGTGATGCTATCCTTAGTTCCACATCCTCTTCTGATCTAGCTTGAATTTCTGGCAGCTCCCTGTCAATGTACTGTTGTAACCATTTTTGAATTATCATCTATCTGTAAAAATTTTACTTGCATATGGCATTAATGATATTGTTCAATAATTTTCACAGTCTGTAGGTTCATAAGGTAGGAATATATATATATAAAATGGTGGTGGTTGTGTGCCGTTGAGTAGGGTCTCCTAGGCTGTAAATATTTATGAAAACAGAAAGCCTTATCCTTCTCTCATGGAGTAGCTGGTGAATTTGAACTCATGACCCTGTGGTTAGCACTCCAATGCATAACCCAATTGCTAACATGGAGTTCTGTTTATAGATTTACTTTTATCTATTTTGAGCCCTGGTAGAATAGTGGGTAAGCTCTCTCTCTCTCTCTCTCTCTCTCTCTCTCTCTCTCTCTCTAATATAATATACATGTATATTATATTAGAGAGAGAGAGAGAGAGAGAGAGAGAGAGAGAGAGAGACTGTGGGTTAGTTGTTAGGCTAGTAACCACAAGGTTGTCAGTTCAAACCTAGCAACCATTCCACAGTGGTAAGATGAAGCTATCTGCTTCTGTAAAGATTTACAGTCTCTGAAACCCTACACAGAGTCAATATGCGTCAGAACTGACTCAATGGTCAGTGTAATATATATAAATGAGTCAGTTCTGACTCGATGGCATTTAACAACAACAACAACATGTATTTGTATATATCCTTGCTAGACACTGCGAAACAATTTCTTAGTGTAATTGTAATTATTTGTACTCACACCAGCAGAGTTTGAGCATTCCAAGGCTCCATTTCCTAGACAACACTTAGTATTTATTGTTTTCTGTTGCTGTTGTTTTAAATTTTAGTCATTCTGGTGCGTACATAGTAGTCTCATTGTGATTTTAATTTGCATTTTGAATAGCTTTTTAACAGGTTACATAGAAGATGGCATAAGCAATGTTTTGTTCTGTTAAACACAATGTTTCCATGAGTCAAAACTGACTTAATGGCAACTAACAACAACAATAATAGTGTAAAATGTTATGAGAGATGGAATGTGCAGCACAGAGTGATTTTCCCTGAGTCTTAAAACAGTAAGACAATGCACAAACAATTCAAATGGCACAGTGGAGTACTGGATAGAGAAAAACTCAAGGGAAAATCCAAGCTTCTTATTTCTTTTCTTCTTCTCTCTCACCTTCCTCTCTGATGTACACAAGGCATTTCTCCCCTTGGAGTGGAGCAGGGACCTCAAAGTTGGCCAGTCCCTGAGAGGAGAATGAACTTGAAGTGTTGGAGTTACAGAAAGAAGGATAATGTGGTTGAAGTATAAGAAAAAAAGGGAAAGATATAAATGTCAGAGAGGTCAACAAGAATCACCTTTTAGAGTGTCCTGTAGGAGCAGTAAAGTGGTACTGTGGTTAAAGCACTGGGATGCAAGTTGAAAGGTCAGCTGTTTGAAACCGCCAGCTAGCCCATAGGAGAAAGGTGGAAGTCTACTTCTGTATATATTACAGCCTTAGAAAGCCAATGGGGCAGTTCAACTTTGTCCTCTAGGTTGCTATGAGTTGGAATTGACTTGAGTACCAACTGGCTTTTTTGTTGTTTCTTGTTTTTTTGAATGTGTAGGCACAATGCTTGGAGTTAGGCTGCATATTTGACTTACTAGGGGATCCTTTTTTTTTTTTTTTAAACAACAACAACAAAAATTGATTCCTGAGTCTCACCCACTTAGATTCAGATTCAATTGGCCTCATGTACAATTTGGGCATCGCGAGTGAAGGCAGAGAGATGTGGACGGATTTGAGACATATTTTGGATGTGGAATGGGCTGGGTTTGGAGATTGGCTATGGGCTATGAAGGAGAGAGAAAGAAGTGAAAGATGTGGCCTGGTGTCTTGCTTGGGACAGTTGAGAATGAGGAGCAGGTTGAGGATATGACCATGAGTTCAGTTTTAGGTATGTTGAGTTCAAGCAAAATGAGCTATTCAGAGAGGTAGATGAATCTGTGATGGATTTGTATAGGGTTAAGGGAGACAGAAAAGAAAAGCCAGGGAGGATACCCTCCTCTCAATCTGAATTTTGTTCGTTCAGTGGATCTTATCTTGGACATTTCCACTTCTTGGTTTGGATCCCATCCCTGTTCTCTGATAATCAGATAAACTTCTTCTAGATAATATGTTAGCTCACTCCATCCCACATCCTCATCCAAAGCCTTTACTCAGCTAAAATGCACATGTCTGATAAGCCATCCATCAAGGAGCAACTGTTCTAGTGGCAAGTTTAAGCCTATGTGGAGTTCTGGTGGAGAAATACTGAGAGAAGCAGCGCTACAATCTCTTTACTTTCAGTGAGTAGGAGATGGCCTTCTCGATATAAAATGGGGTCAGCCCTGACTCCCTTTAGGAAAAAGGCAGTCTCAGAGCTATGCATTTTGTGTCTAGTGTCTCACTTAATATTCCAAATCTTCCTGATGGTTATTTTCATTTTTACAGTTAAAGAGAATAAGGCCCAGAAAGATTAATAAAAGCACCCAGAGTTACATAACCAGTCAAATGTAGAGTGTGGTAGTGAGGCATATTTCTGCCATGAGGACTTAGAACATAATTTACTTAGTTTATTTCTCGCTATCTTTCAAACTACACATGTGTAATCCTCCCAAACCAGTCACTACTTCCACAGTAACCCTGATCTTTGGACTCCCCTACAATCTTATCAAGAATATGTGTGTCTGGGATACTATTCTGTGGAACATCAAGGGCATAGAAAACCTCTCTTAGATACAGACTCAATTGGCTGGTGGATTGGAGTGGAGTTACCACCATTTGTGAGCTCTATCTCTGGGTCCTGTCTTATAGTAGTAATCTGACACTGCACCTGCCTCTGAAACAGATCCCAAGAGCTGGAAGAGCCCTTAGATAGTAAGAACCTCATTCCAAAGGTAGGGAAACAAGGCAGAGAGTCAAGGTAGTTTGCCCAATGCCACAGAGTCAATTAGAGATAGAAGCAGAGTAAGTCTCAGGTGTCCTGAGGCTCAGTTCTCTACTTCCTGGAGTTCTGAGGGTCTTGCCGACAACCATTCAATCCCAAATTGACCCTCACACTCTAGTGTGTTATGGAGGAGGCAAGAAAAGTGATGTACTCTAGGTGGGGGTTTCCCAAGAGCATATATCTCTGCAAGGAGGTAGCTTTCTGTAAGAAGGGGCAGAGGGGAATAGCAGAAAGAATCCAGAGGCCGTGGTGGAGAACTGCCTAGACCACTGTAGTCACGTCCCACCCTGTGCTCTTTCTCTGTGCCAGCCAGCCCCACAGCCCTCAGCTCAGGGCTGGAAAAAGACATAGGACAGGGCTCCTTAATGAGAACATTTGGGAACCCAAGAAAGGTTAATGATCTGCAGCCTCGACCATCAGTCAGCTGCCCAGCCAGAGACAGTAAACACCGTTACTCATCTAATTAGCCAGGAAAGGCTGGGCAGGGGCTGAAGACGGGGCCCTGGGGATTACAGACTAAGTGTCCACCTGCTTAGAGCTGCTGAGAGAAGCTACTAGAGGGCACAGGCCCCCCATTCCCTAGGTAGTTGGGAGCAGGCTTGCTTTCAGCTGGTACCCCTGTGTCTCTGACAACAGGCTCTCTGGAAGATACACAAGTGAATAGACATTTATTGAGGGTCTCCTGTGTGCCTGGCACTTGTTGGTCATTCCTATATGTGTTATTTTATTTCATCCTCCCAACAACCCTACCAGTTTCTTACATTTATTGAGCACCTACTTTATGTCAACCACTTTATATATATTATGGTATTTTCTTCTCCCAAGGTCCTACGAAATAATTAGTATTTTCCTTATTCTTCAGGAGAGAACATGGAGGTTTACAGAGGATAACTGGCATGTCTCTCTATTCAGCATGTGTGTTCAGCATGTGTGCTAGGCACTATGGATGTTGCTGTTGTTGGCTCCAGCTCATAGTGACCCCATAAAGGGTTTCTGAGGAGTGGCTGGTGACTTTGAACTGCCAATGTTGTGGTTAGCAATCTAGTGCTTATCCTACAGCGCCATAACAGGACTCCATAGAATGGTAAAAAAAAAAAAAAAAAAAAAGACTTTGCCCTCTCAGAACCTACTATGGAATGAGGGAGATGAATATTAAATACAAACTCACACAAGACTAAGATTGAGATCTGACTCTAGGAGAAAGCTGTAGGAAAGATGAGGAGGTAGATGAGGTGCTGTGGGATTCAGACTAGGACACTCGTTCATGGCTGGTCTAGTCAGGTTCCAGGAGGCAAGACCCTGAGACAAAGGATCCACTGCTGCTCCGGTGGGGAAGAACCTCTCTAGGCACATGGACTCCTGAGACTCTGAGAGGCTTTTCTTTTTTCAGCCGCCATGAATTATCCCAGCACTCAGGAGGAGGTGATTGCTGAGTAGTCAATGGAATGGATCAAGCCATTTTCTAGGAGCATGTATTGTGTACCTGAACTTATACCAAGTCCTAGGCGTGGGGTCTTAGGAGCAGTAGTTTTTTTCTAGGTGGGATTTTAATCTGGGTCGGAAATGGGACTAATTTTTTTGTGTGGAAAGATTAAAGAAGATAACTAGATAAGAACTGAATGGGGGTAGTTCTGGCTGCTCAATTCAGAAGCTTAGGACTCCTTGAGGGATACTTGGAAGAGAGGGAGAAGGGAAGGAGAGAGTGTGCAAGCAAGTGAGAGCATGGAGCGAGAACAAAAGAGAGAAAGACAGGACAAAGATGCAAGTCAGAGGTAAAGGAGAGAACCAGAGAAAGCCAAGTGTAATAGAGAGTAGAACAACAGAGACTGTGATAGACAAAATGAGAGACAATACAGGCATTTGAAAGGGAGGATGGAAGAAGTTGGACCTTGTAGGTAGATAGGAGAAGGCTGAAACAGTGAGGTCCCCCATCCCGCACCAGCTTTGAATCCCTGAGGATCATTGTGGAATCAAGCTCCAAATGGTTGGTGCATCCTAAAATGACAAGTTTTGTGCAATGATGATAAGCCTAGTCTTCTGAGGGGCTAAAGAGTGTATGTATATGTGTGTATCTGTGTATGTAGTTGACAGAGACCACCAGGTACACATGCATATACCTGTTCCCACACTTTTGCCTTTATAAGCCTAGCATCTTTCAAAGTTGAATGCAGCCCAACTTGTAAAGGGAATCCACTTGTTCCGCTGGCATTCTCTCTCCATTTAGAAGAGGATTCTACTGGGAATTGAATTGCTGACATTTGAATCATAACAAAGCGTGAGTCCCAAGCTAGGAATATCAGATACCTAGGCTCACATCTAGGCATAACCAGGATTTAGCCACTTATTAGCTGTGTGACCTTGAGCTGTTTCGTCAACTTCTCTGGGTCTCAGTTTTCTCCCCAACGATGAAGTAGTTGTATTTAGTCCTTGGCCACTTTCCCATTTGAGCACGTGCAAGAAACAGGTGTAGCCTGGGCCCCCAAGGAAATCTATCCTGATGACCTTTAATTTGAAAGGGTGAGGGGAGGAGAGGGGATCAACAGATCAGATCAGAAGGCAGTGTGGAATGAGGCAGGGGTATAAATAAAGTAATGCCTAAATAAGTCGACTGAAATGGAAAGAGACCCTGGAAAATCAGCATTTGCTCTGGCTCTCTTGGCCCAGTTGGTTGGCTCAAGGGAGGGGCCTCCTACCTCTCACACCCTTCTTGGCTACTGCCTGCTTCCTGCTTGTCTTCCACCTCCCTCTTACTTCACTGCTTAATAGGGTTTATATAGCCTGCTTTGTAATACAGAAATACCCCTCACCCAGTATTTTTGGCTAATGGAAGATTCCCGTTCTGTACAATGGAATAGGCCAGTAACCAGGACCTCATAAAGTGTCAGGAAAGATTAATGGGGACTCCCAATGTAAAAACCAGAATACAGGATGATAGAATGGGAGAGAGAGTAGAAGGCCACACATGGGCTTCTTCAGGCGAGTTAAGGGTGCCTTGGGGATCAGTGTCTATCTCATGGACAGGGTTAGTACCCAACTCTCAGCCCCCAGTCCCTATAGTCCAAATCAGCTTTTCCTTTTGTAACTGAATTACTGAAAAACCTCATCCCAGGCCTCTTTGCCTCCAGCCTCTGCTTCTAGGATCCATTCAACATACTTCACCTTTATCTTCTTGCATCCCAGCATTGATATTGTATCTTCTCTACTTGACTGTAAACTAAGTTCAAGAAAGAATTGGGTCATCTTGCTAATTGTTTGATCTCCATTTTCACATAGAGGAGGTGCTCTATTTGAAATAGATGTTTGATAGTCAAATAAATTTATGAATACATAATAATGGGCCAGTCACGAAGTTCACATCTGTAGGGTGGTCCTCTCATGTGCTCCCGTTGTCCACTGTGTTTTCCCCTATTAAAGAATTTGTCACATTTTGTAATTACTTGTTTCTTAAACTAGGAATTATGTGAGGATAGGGACCATATTTTTCATGTTCCCCCTTCTCTGATACACCTTATGCCCAGCACCCAGCAAGGTGTTGAATAAATCTTCCACTGGGAATGCCCTATATCTCTGACTGTTCATTCAACAGTTATTTATTAAGCATCTACTATATGCAAGACAGTGTTCTAGACACTGAAAATTTAGCAGTGAACAAAGCATACAAAAATAAAAGGCTTTGATGGAGCTTGTATTTTAGTGAGGAAGACAGTCAATAAATCAGTGGACACATTTCTATATAAGCAAATGTCAAGTAGCGATAAGTGCTATGAAGAAAAATGAATCCGGGTAAAGAGAGAGATAGTGGTGGATGGGCTTCCTATTTTAGCTGAGGTTTTCAGGAACTGCTTCTCTGAAAAGATGACATATAAACAGAGACCTCAATGGGGTGAGGAATCAGGCATTCCAGGCAGAGGGATTTAAAGCTGCAAAGGCCCTGATGCAGGAATGTGCTCAGCAAGTTCCAGAAATGGTAAGGAGGCCAGAGTGGCTAAAGCATAGTGAGCAAGGAGGCGAGGAAAATACAAGGTCAGAGAGTTAGGCAGGGGCCAGATCATGTAGGGCGATGGAGATCAGAGCAATGATTTCAGAGATTAGGCTAAGTAAACTCAAAAGCTAACAAAAGACTTTTAGAAGGCAAGTGACAACAACTGATTTATGTTTTTAATAGATCTCTCAATCCTAGTGAAGAAAATCCTGGGGGCAAGAGTAGAAGGAGAGAACCTGGTTAGAAAGCTAGGTCCAAAGCCAGGTGACAAATGAGGACAGCTAGGTCCAATGTTAGTGGGGAAAACAAAAAGGAAATGATTGGATTCCGAGTATATTCGGGATAGTTTGAAACCAACAAACCTGTGAATCATTTGGAGGTGGGGTAGAAAAGAAAGACAAATTAAGGGGTGATTCTCTAATTCAAGCTCAACTTCAAAGTCACCTCCTTTGGGAAGCCTTCCCTGATAGATCCTGCCTTTCATTCCACCATTGAAAACACTGTCTCTCCCTGAATGCCCATAGCACTTCGCAACTCTTTGTATTGTAAAAGAGAAACCACCTGTGCACAGTTATCTCCCCCACTTGATTTAGAGCTCCTCAGGGACACCATCAGGGCCATTTGTGCAGTCTTCACTAGACTCAGCACCGTAGCTTGTGGAGAAGAGTTGATCATAAAATATTGGTAAGATTGACTAGAATAACTAAATTGTAGTTGTTTATTATTGCTTCCAATGTATGGTTGGGACCGTCTCCAATCATTAGAAGATAAGCAGACAAATGGTTTCAACATTACCAATTTTTAATTGCTAAAATCTATTTGATGGATGCCTTTACTTGATTTATTGGCATCGTGAGGATTAAAATGTAGTCCCTTGATTAGGAGGAAACTCATGTATTGAGTGATGGGGCATGAAAGGCACTGGAGGATGGGGTATTGAATAGATCCTGTTTTCACAGGTCATGTTCAGCAAAGGAAGCTGTGAAAAGATACTTATAAAAATGGCAGAAGTGAAAGGAGGTGGGGGTTTCTGAAGTATGAGCGTTAGAGCTTATGGCCCTGAGTTCAAATTTCAGCGCTACCAGTTACTAGTTATAGTACTGTGAGCAAGTCAACGTATTTTTTTTTTAATTACTGTATTTAGTTAACAAAAACTTGTTTTTGTAGTTAGTATATTTACTTAGTAATAACCAAGAACTTTAACAAAGTAAAGTCTTGTAATAAAATGTGCAAAGACCTGGACTTAGGAACAGGAACAACACATTTTACATTTCTCAAACGTAAAGAACTGAAGAAAAAAAACAAACAAAAAACCTCAAGTTGAAATATGGGCAAAATATAGAACAATGCCAAAATTATCAAATTAAAATGTAAAGTATACACAGAGACACTGTACCCAAAAAAAAAAATTTTTTGGGGGTTGACATTCAACCATTTCAACAGGTAGCGTATAATCAATAACTAATGATATTGAAAGAAGTATAAGATGCACTGAAGGCATTGATGAAAAGTGAACCTTCAGGCATTTACAAAATTTCAGGCATTTACAAAATACCAATTCAAATGTTTCAACAAATTGATGCAGTGCTAGAGGTGCTCGCTAATCTATGCCAAGAAATTTGGAAGACAGCTACCTATCCAACTGACTGGAAGAGGTCCATATTTGTGCCCATTACACAATCTTACAGAATGTGGAAATTATCAAACATTGTCATTAATATCACATGCAAGTAAAATTTTGCTGAAGATAATCTCAAAAAGTTGTAGCAGTATATTGACAAAGATTTGTCTGAAATTCAAGCTAGATTCAAAAGAGGACAATATAGAACAAGGAATATCATTGCTGATGTCCGAATGATCTTGACTGAAAGCAGATACAAGAAAGATGTTTACTGGTATCTTACTGAGTATGCCAAGACATTCAATGGTGTGAATTCTCAGAAATTATGAATAACACTGTAAAGAATGGGGATTTCAGGTCACTTAATTAAGTTCATGTGAGACCTGTACATACACCAAGAGGTAATTGAACACTGAATGGTTTAAAATCAGGGAAGCTGTATGCCAGGGTTGTATCCTTTCACCATACTTATTCAATCTGTATGCTGAGCAAATAATCTGAGAAGCCGGAAGATATGAAGAAGCACGTGGCATCAGGATTGGAGGAAGGCTCGTTAACAACTTGTAGTATGCAGATGACACAACCATTTTCTTCTGAAAGTGAAGAGGATCTTCATCTTACTGATGAAAATCAAAGACTACAGTCTTCAGCATGGATTACACCTCAACATAAACCAAAACCCTCACAAACAAACTAATAAGCAACATCATGACAAATGGAAAAAGGATTGAAGTTGCCAAGGATTTCATTGTATTGGGAACAGCAGTCAAGAAATCAAAGGATTTATTGCATTGGGCAAATCTGCTACAAAAGACTTCTTTAAAGTGTTAGAGAGCAAAGATGCTACTTTAAGTACTAAGATGTATCTAAACCAAGCCAAGGCATTTTCAGTCATCCCGAGCTCTGGTGGTGTAGTGGTTACAAATCGGGCTGCGAATAGCAAGGTCAGCAATTCGAAACTACCAGCTGTTCCGTGGAAGAAAGATGAGGCTTTCTTCTCCTGTAAAGATTTACAGCCTTGGAAACCCTGTATAGGGTTTCTATGAGTTGGAACCGACTCCACGTCACATAACCACCATATGCATATGAAAGTTGGACAATAAACAAGGAAGACTGAGGAAGAATTGATACATTTGGATTATGGTGCTAGCGAAGAAATGAATATACCATGGACTGCCAGAAGCAATAAATCAGTCTTGGGAGAAGTGCAGTCAGAATGCTTCTTAGACATGTTATCAGGAGAAATGTGTTTTCTGAGGAGGAGATATGCTTGGTACAGTAGAGGGTCAATGAAAAAGAAGAAAACCCTCAATGACATGAATTGACACAGTGGCTGCAAACATGACCTCAAACATGTGAGGATTGTGAGGATGACACAGGATCGGACAGTGTTTTGCTCTGTTGTACATAGGGGTCAGTATGAGTTGGAACTGACTTGACAGAAACTAAGAACAACAATATTGTATGTAAGTTGTACCTCAATGAAAATAAGTCTGTCTCCTGTATTCAATGACCTTTTGTTTAGCAGCTAAGCACTTTTGCTAAGCTGTCACCAGGGATCCTTATGCACAGGTATGGAGATTAGGATTTACAACATATATTTTTGGGGAAATACAATTTAACCCATGACACAGATGCATAAAACCCATATAATCATCTCTTTGATCAAGATGTAGAATATGTCCAGCATTCCCGCAAACTCCCTTATGTACTCCACAGTACTCCTTGAGAGCTCATCACTTTTGTCATTTCTATCATCATAGAAAAGATTTGCCTGTTTTTAATATTCATGAAAAGTAAATTGAATTATGCAGAATGCCCTCTTTTGTGTCTGCCTTCTTTCTGAGCAAGTCATTTAAACTTTGCAAGCATCAGTCTCCTCATCTATAATAGGAATAATAATAGCACATTAGAGGGGTGCACAGATTTAATGAGATAAAGCATATGCAATGCTTGGGATAGTGTTTGGTACATAATATGTACTGAATGTATAATAATTTCTTCCTTTCCTAATTCCTAGAGCTCTGCTAGGCACTATTGGGGTACCAGAGAATTATGAAAGGCAATTCATACCCTTATGGAGCTTATAATTTAGTTAACAAGACAAGGATGTAAAGTGCTAGGTAAGGAATGCACAATATAAATATGATACTATTAGCATGATGAATATAGGACTTCTGGTATGGTGCTGTAGGATAAGCACTGAACTCCGAACTACGAGGTCAGAGGTTCAAACATACTAATTGCTCCTTGGAAACCTTATACAGGAATCAACTGAACCACCGACCTGTAAGATTAAACCGACCTTGCGGTCTAGTGCTTATTCTACAGTGCTACACCAGGACTCCTTAACAACAGCAACAATATCAATTATTAATTAAAGAGGAGACAGGCAATATAATAAAGTGGTTAAAAAGGCAGGTTTGGGGGTCTTTAGGCTCTGGTCTAGTTTGTTTTCCTATCTACCAATTCTGTCATGTTGGGGAAGTCACAGAAGTCTCTCAGCCTCAGTTTCACCATCTGTAAAATGTGGATATACTATTATCTACCTCTATGGGCTGCTGGAAACGTTAAATGCAACAACCTACTTGAAGTAACTGGCACAGGGCCTGGGACACAGTATTTACTTATATGATAGTACTGGTTAAGATGGTTTTGTTTTTGTTTCTGATCTGGGATGCTAGGATTCATAAAGATCCAGAGGTTGGATCAATTAGTCAACTAGTGTTAATTGAGTGCTTTGCAAGGTCTCACCTACTCCAGCTGGACAGATAGCAGAGCCTCTGAGGTGACGGTGAAAGCTCAAGGGGCTTCATTTGCCCCTCTACCCTTCTCTAGATGACACCAAAGACACTACCAGGGACCATTGGGCTGAATGGTCTGCTTCTATAGCCATCTAACTTGGTTTTTTATTGTTGATAAGGTTTACCTGATAGTACATTAAGCCCCCAGGTAAAGAATATTGGATTTAAAGACAACTAGTATATAAGCGTATATAGCCACAAAATCTACTGCATTAAAATTTTGACTTAAATGCAATGCTTCACAATATTGAATGCATGCCCTGCTTTGTGACATTCATGAAAGCATCGTGTGGCTGCAGTGGTTCTCCAGCTCAAGGAAGGAGAAAACTGTCTGCCTTTCTAAGTCAGATAACATTGGGTGTGTAACTTTGCATTAGGCTTTAATTTTCCTCTTGTTTACCCTGTAACCATGCCTCCAAAGTATAAATCTGATGCAAGGGTGATTCATCAAAGCAAAGAAAATCAGTCATTATTAGAGAAGATCAGGGCCTACAAACTCCAAAACTGAAAAAAAAAGTTTTTGATGAAAGAGGCAGTTGAAGCTTTTAGTCTCATTGAAGCAGGGATGGCAAAGTCAGAGGAGGGGACCCTGAGATAGAGAATTTCACCAAAGTATACCTTGCAGTTAGCAGGGCCTCAGCTGCTGCACAATCTTCTTTGATGAGAACAGAAAGCTTTGTACTAACATCACTTGATGCCTACTTCAAGCAATTGACTCCAGTATTAAACCTAAACCCCCTCTCCTGTAACAGAAACAAACCCTGACTCACCCTCCAGGACCAGATCCATCATCATCAACAGAAGCCACCTCTCCACCATGATTTCGTGCATAATACAATTATTAATGTTATCAGAATGTGACCTCACAAATGCCCCTTCCAGTATGGAACAAAAGTGGTAATTTTTAATCATTGTCTGTTGTCTTTCTTGCCATTGCAGTACAATGTGCTAGACCATCAGGTCAGTTTGAACTGCAAGGTTGGTGGTTCAAACCTTGGAAACTCTATACAGGGTTGCTATGTGGTCCATCAATCTTGATGCCATGTTTTTCTTCATAAAACCCAGCTTCTCAGATTATTTGCTCAGCATATAGCTTTAATAAGTATGGTGAAAGAACACAACCCTGTCACACACCTTTCTTAATTTTAAACCATTTAGTGTTCCCATGTTCTATTTGAACATCTGCCTCTTGGTCCAGGTGCAGATTCCTCATGAGCACAGTTAAGTGTTCCTTAATGTTCATACTTTGCAATTTGTCCATAACTTGTCATGATCCACACAATTGAAAGCCTTTGCGTAGTCAATGAAGCACAGGTAAACATCTTTCTGATATTATCTGCTTTCAGCCAAGATCCATCGGATATCAGCAATGATATCCCTCGTTCCACGGCCTCTTCTGAATCCAGCTTGAACCTCTGGAAGTTCTGTCAATGTATCCTTGCAGCCATTTCTGTATTACCTTTAGTAAAACTTTACTTGCATGAGATATCAAAGAGATTGTCCGATGATTTCCACTTTCTGTTGGGTCACCTCTCTTTGGAATGGGCACAAATAAAGATCTCTTCCAATCAGTTGGACAGATAGTTGTCTTCCAAATTTCTTGGCATAGATGAGTGAGTGCCTCCTGTGCCACTTCACTTTCTTGAAAGATTTCACTTTTTATTCCATCAGTGCCTGGAGCCTTGTTCTTTGCCAATTCTTTCAATGCACTTTGTACTTCTTCCTTCAGTATCATTGGCTCTTGATCATATGCTACCTCTTGAAACGGTTGAACATCAACCATGTCCTCTTGGACAGTGCTTCTGTGTATTCCTTCCATCTTCTTTTGATACTTTTTGCATCATTCAATAATTTGCCCAGAGAATCCTTCAATTATGAAAATCGAGGCTTGAATTTTTTCTTCAGTTCCCCTGGCTTAAGAAATGTTGAGCATTTTCTTCCTTTTTGGTTTTCTGACTCCATATCTTTGCACATTTTGTTGTAATATTTTACTTTACCTTCTCGAGCTGACCTTTGAAATTTTCTGTTCAGCTCTTCTACCTTCTCATTTCTTCCATTTGCTCTGGCAATGCTACACTGGAGAGCAAGTTTCAGTGTTTCTTCTGACATCCATTTTGATCTTTTCCTTCTTTCTTGTCTTCTTAATGACTTTTTGCTTTCTTCCTGTATGATGTTCTTGATATCATCCCACAACTCTTCTGGTCTTCGGTCTATTTGAATTTGTTCTTCAGATGATCTCTAAATTCAGGTGGGATATATTCAAGGTCGTATTTAGGCTCTTGTGGACTTGTTTTCATTTTCTTCATCTTCAGTTTGAATTTGCATATAAAGCAACTGATGGCCTGTTCCACAATCTGTCCCTGGCCTTGTTTCAACTGATGATATGGAGTTTTTCTATCGTCTCTTTCCGCAGATGTAGTCAACCTAATTTCTGCTTATTCCACCTGGTGAGGTCCATGTGTATAATTGGCTCTTATGTTGTCTAAAGAAGGTATTTGAAATGAACAAATCGTTGATTTTGCAGAATTCTATCATGCTTTCTCCAGCATCATTTCTATCACCAAGGCCATATTTTCCAACTACTGATCCTTCCCCTTTGCTCCCAACCTTTGCAATCCAAATCACCAGTAATGATCAATACATCTTGATTGCATGTTTGATCAATTTCAGATTGAAGAAGTTGGTAGACTTCTTCTATTTCATCCTCACTGATTTTAGTGGTTGGTGCATAAATTTGAATAACAGTAGTATTAACTAGGCACTCCTGTAGGCGCACAGATATTATCCTATCACAGACAGTGTTGTACCTCATGACTGATCTGGGTATGTTCTTTTTGACAATGAATGCAACACCATTCCTCTTCAATTTGTCGATCTGGCATAGTAAACCATGCGGTCATCAGATTCAAAATGGCCAATACCCGTCCATTTCAGCTCACTAATGCCTAAGATATTGATGTTTATGCATTCCATTTCATTTTTGATAATTTCTAATTTTCCTAGGTTCATATTTCATACATTCCATGTTCTGATTATTAGTGAATATTTACAGCTGTTTTTCCTCATTTAAAGTGTTGAAGAGCAAAAATGTCAGGTTGAGTGCTCAGGTGAGCCTGACCCAAGCCACGGTATTTTCAATAGCATGCGAAAGCTGGACAGTGAATAAGGAAAACCATAGAAGAATTGATACTTTTGAGTTATGGTGTTGGAGGAGAATATTGAAAGTGCCATGGGCTGCCAAAAGAACCAACAGAGCTGTGTTGGAAGAAGTGCAGCGAGAGTGCTCCTTGGGGGCCATACTTGGGGGTCTCTCATATTTTGGACATGTTGTCAGGAGGGACCAGTCACTGGAGAAGGATATCATGTTTGGTAAGGTCAGAGAAAAAGAGGAATATCCTCAGTGAGATGGATTGGCAAAGTGAAGCATCAATGGGCTCAAGCATGGCAACAATTGTGAGGTTGGCTCAGGATCGGGCAGTGTTTCATTTTGTTGTGCATAGGGTCGCTATGAGTCGGCACTAACTCGATGGTACCTGACAACAAATGGGTTGGAACCAACTCAACGGTGTTTAACAACAATAATTGTCTTTTTTCTATGTAAACTGTTTTTTGGATGATATCTTATAGTATTATATCCCTACAGAATATACAGATTCTCTATCTCTTCATGCAGTACTTTTTATTGCTGCCTTTATTATTATTGTATTAGTATTATGATGATGTGTGTCCTGCTGTGGTGCTGTAGGATAAGCACCACAAGGTTGTTGTTGTTGTTAGGTGTCATCCAGTTGGTACAGACCCACATAGCAACCCTATGCACAGCAGAATGAAACACTGACCAATTCTGGGCCAACCTCACTAATGTTGCCATGCTTGAGTCCATCTATGCTGCCACTTGGCCAATCCATCTCATTGGGGGTCTTCCTCTTTTTCTCTGACCCTCCACCTTACCAAACATGATATCTTTCTCCAGCGACTGGTCCCTCCTGACAATATGTCCGAACTATGAGAGACCAAGTTTGACCATCTTGGCCTCCAAGGTTGGAGGTTCAAATCCACCAGTAACTCTTTGGAAACCCTATACAGGATCATTATGAGCCACAACTGACTACACGGCATTTTACACCAAGAACTGGATTATTATTTTTAAGATGCTTTAGTGTATTTGGAAGTGTTTCTTAAGCGTTTTATATGCATAGAAAGGTAAAATATATACTAGAATACTAAGACAAACATTTGACTGACTTTAAGGACTGTACAATACACCTGTTTCTGTTGCTGCTACTGCTGGGTGCTGTCAAGTTGGTCTGACTCACAGTGACCCTGTATAGGGTTTCTGAAGCTGTAAATCTTTACAGGAGCCGAAAACCTCATCTTTCTCCCTCTGAATGGCTGGTAGATTCAAACTATTGACCTTTTGATTAGTAACTGAACACGTAACCACCATGCTAACAGGACTCCGTAGCACCTGTTTCTAGTTACCTAAAAATTAGATTTAAAGACAGACTTAAGACTGAATCTCTTTCATAAGCCAGGGACTGCCTATATTCCAGGTTACCAGCTGGGACCCTAAGTAGGACCATGTACAGCTTTCTTTACAGGGGCCATGGCAGGCAAGTCTCTATCCAGTACTGGAAGATTTATTTATTACTGAGGACTGTAGTTTTCATAGCCATTTTGAAGCCAATATTTAGAAATAAAAGTGGTTTCAACACTCTTCAATATCACAATATTTTGAGAAAATATCTTCAAATCTGTTTTAAGTGTTCTGCTTTCCAACTGTTCAAAACCAACTTTTAAAAACAAAACAACTTAAAAATCAACATGTCTAGAAAATATTTTTCAAATCAAAATAAATGTATCAAAACATTTTTTCAGATTGGATGATTAGTGAGATGATTCAGCTCCAAAGAATATTTTCTCTAGTGTTTTTCTGATTATTATGTACCGGGGATTTGATTTAGTCAAATTATAGTCTCAAAACCGTATTTGACTTCTATCTTCAGACTCAAGCAAGATACCAAGAGAATTTAAAACATAGCATTTTGACATAACATGTTTGCTGACTAAATGGATCATCTTTTTCCTTTTTCTCTTAGCTCTTAGGAAACTCAGAGCTAAGTTAGTAGAGGTACTATTTCACCCTTGGAAACTCAGTTTCTTTAAGTGGTGTTTTGATCACTCTTTTGATCTTTATTTTTCTTCCATGTTTCTCTAAATTTTTAAAGTTAAGCTGCTACAAATTCACTTTGGAAATAGGTGGAGTTATTGATGACTCATAAGTATCTGAAAAGTCTACAAACAACTTAAAAATATACTTGGTAGAAAATTATCAAAATATTTGAATTAGTATGTTTTCTGGTGAGATTGAACTATCAACCTTCCAGTTCAAAGTGACCCTGCACTCCAGAACATTAACCCGCAGCACCACAGCATAGGGTAGCTGAAGTCATGGAAAGATGCCTTCGAATCAGTTCTGACTCATAGCGACCATATATAGAGTTTCCGAGGAGTGGCTGGTGGGTTTGAACCACCCTTATGGTTAGCAGTCCAGTACTTATTCTACAGTTCCACACCAGGATGCCAGATTATATTTTTTGTTGTTATTAAGTGCCATCAAGTTGGTTCTGACCCAAGGAGCAGCTGGTAGGTTTGAACCACTGACCTTGCAGTCCAAACTGACCAGGTGGTCCAACACGTTATCCTGCAGCACCACACCAGATTATAGTAGTGTACATATAAATACAAATTTGAAAACAGAGAGTTACTAATTAACACACATTCAAATGGCAAAATTAGAAAGCTGAATAATATTATTAGCAGTTGATTATATAGGCAGTTACATATTCTTATGCACTGCTACGAGAGTGTGAACTGGTACAGCTCCTCTAGAGAGCAATCTGGTGGTGCTTAATGAAGTTAAATATGGATTAAACCCTATGAGCAAGTTTATCAATCTATCAAAATACATGTGCAAAGATGTTTCTGGAAGGAAGTATTGTTTGTGATAGCCATGAAGGCAACTTAAATCTCTGTCACCAGGGAACTGTATAATTAAAATGTGGTATATGCAGCTATTTTGTAAGGTCAGGACGTATAGTCTGGATACACCAATCAAAACACAAATAAATCTTTTAAAACACATAATGTTAAGAAACAAAAGTAATAAAGAAAATGTCATAGTGTAATATAATTTATGCAAAAACCACTATGAAATGTTAAGATCACACATGTATCAAAGTAAATATCTGGGTAATTGATTGAAAGGAGGCTTACTAAGTCCATTATGATGAATGTCTGTGAAGCAGAAGGGAAATGGGATTGGAGATGGTAAATGAAAAAGAAAAAGAAATTAATTAAAATAAAAAAGAAGGCCCTGTACTGTGTGTCATGAACCAAAGGGTATGAGTAACTCAGGCCTATGAATCTTAAGTTAAAAATAACCAGAAAAATATTTATAAACTGAAAGAGTCTTTTACTGTGCTTCAATGCTAGCGCTTATAAATATAAGATCACACTTTCCTGACCTTTAAAATACGAACTTTTTTTATTGTAATGGTTTTTATTCAACAGATGAAGAAGGCCAATTTCTGTACCTTTTAAAGGACCACATAAATGGTGTGCATGGAGTCAAGATAACTTCTATGGAAATCAGGGATTGTGTTATAAAATGAAGCCTTATTTTACTTTCATAATGAGAATTAGGTCTGAAGTAGGGATATACTTTCTTCCAAAGATGCCACAATGATGGAAGATTGTGTGTGGGCAGGAAAGTGATGTCCAAAGAGGAGCATCTCAAGAAACTATAGTTCAAGAACATCCAGCCCCAAAGAGCAAGATAAATAGCATGCAGAGTGGATGCTATTGTCAGGATTGTAGAGGTAGAATGAGAGAGGCATGGTTGAACAGAAATTATTTGAGATAAGGAAAAAGTTCTTTTAAAAAAAAGGTGAATACGATAGAGAAAATGAAAAAGATTAGAGTAAGTATAAAAGGATTGCTAAGAAATCATAGAAAGTCTTATTAAACAAAAATATCAAAATGTGAAGCTATACAATTCTGAAGTCTGTTTCCATCTTTCTAACCCTTCCCTGAAGAATTCTGTGCTCTTTGATTTATACCACATTAGAACAGAAGTTTTTTCATCCTTGAAGGACTCAACTTGTGTTCATTTTAAATGCTCTTTGAGTTTGGGGAACAAAAAAGACATTTAAAGGGAGAATATCAAGGCTGTAGGGTAGATTGGGCAAGGTTTCCCCAAAAATATTCTCACAGGACAGTTCTTACTACCCTGGAAGAATGAACAGGTGCATTGTCATAAAAGAAACAAACTGGCCTTTTCCTCACCAGTGTAGTTTTCCATTGTCTTAAAACTTGCTCATAATAAACTCCCATGATCATCCTGTGTCCTTGGGAAAAGAATTAATTAAGTTGATCCCCTCAAAAACAAACAAACAAACAAACAAACAAAACACCAAAAAAAGCAAAAACATAAAAAACAGTTGCCATAACATTCTCTCTGCCTTGAAAGTGCCATGGAAGTCACTGTTTTGATTTGACCTTTGTTTTTTCTTTTTTTGAAGGTACCCTAAAGAGACTAAGAGAAGTGTATTGCTGATAGAACTTGTCTGCAATCATCCATTGATCATAGAGACACGTTTTATCATGCTTTAGTTGGGAATAAGCTCATGCATGTATGAACTGGAACCTTAGAAGCAATACTTTTTGACTTACCCTTATAGTTCAGGGTATTGTTGTTGTTAAAGGCCGTCCAGTCAGTTCTGACTAATAGCAACCCTGTATAGGGTTTTGATGGAGCAGCTGGTGGGTTTGAACACCAACCTTGTGGTTAGCAGTCTAGTGCTGATCCAACAGAACCATACCAGGGCTCCAGTAGTTTGGATGGGAAGAGTGAAAGAAGAGGTTGAGTTGACCAGGGAAAAGGCTTGGGGACTAGAGACTATATGTTAGGAGGAGAAAAAGATTTTTATAAATGGAACCTGAGGGTTCAACATTTAAGTGACTTTAGTCTTGGTGTGGCGCTGTGGGTTAATGCTCCAGACTGTAAAGCTTTCTGAACTGCAAGGGCATCAGTTCAAGCTCATCAACTGCTCCTCAGAAACCCTATGCAGGGTCACTATGGGTCGGAACAGAATGCTTTCATGCCCAATAGCCTTGGAGAAAGTGCCCTGATGATTCTCTCTCCCAATACACTCCGCTATACAGTGTTATTGTTCTCTTTTGCCTTCTGCGCATGACAGTAGAATGATGTTTAAAAGCTTATATTTGACTTCTGGGGACAGGACATACAGCTACTGTCAATGTAATGTTAACTTGTCTTGCTCGCTGGATTACATTCTAGGAGATGCGGGGATGAGAAACTGATGATACCAGGAAAGTTCCAGAATCATAATTGTGAGTAAACTGACTTTAAGTACAAAGTACATTATTTGTCCATTGTATTTTGCTAATTAAATATAAAAAGTGTTGGTCCTGAGGGCGTGACATGGAACCAGGATTTATTTCATTTTAAGGAACATTATTGATATCCTTTGTAAGCACTGAGCTTAGTTAAAAAAATACAAATGACATGATCACAATTCTCAAATAATTCATAGTCAATAAGTTTTCTAGATTATCAAAGTTGGACCTAGTATTGAAGTCTTGAAGTCAATCAATAAACATGTAATCATAACTGTGATATCATTTTAGGGGCTAGGGCTATGAATGGCTTCCAGCGAAGTAGGTAAGAGAAAGAAGATATGTTGAGAATTTACAATGTTTCAGGCCCTATAACTGAGCTTGTTGTATAGTCTCTCAGTGCAATTCTGGAAATGAACTCCTTGGAGAAACAGGGAAGCAATTGAGGATGCTTTGCCTAGAGATGAAGGATGCCTTGACTATCTCTAGGTGTCTGATGATTTGTCATTTATCATTTACATCTATGCCTTGTAGCTCTAGAGGGAAAAGCTTAGCCCATAGAAGAAACTTTCCAAAGGGGCAGCTTTACTTAATGGTTAAAGTAAATCAAAAGTATAATGATATTAATAGCCCCAGCTTCCATTTACTGATCACTTACTAGGTGCCAAGTTCTGTGCTGAATACTTGAAATCCATTATCTTAATTTGTTTTCTCAAAGATGTTATGAGCCAAGTGTTCAAACCAACTCTTTCAAAACCTGGCATAAGAGAAAAGGAAAATTGACTGCACTGAAAGCTTTGGACCTACAATTTAATAAAATTAAGGCAAAACTTGTCAGTAGTAGTACTGCTTTTCCATTAGATATGAAGTTATGAAGCTTCTTTAAAATCCTACACCAAGATTTACCTACCTTGTGATTACCATTGCCTGAACTCTTGGTCACTCTTCCTAATTCTCTGAGGGCTGGCTTTCAGACCTCCTCAACATCCCAGGTCCTGCTTTTATTCAAGATGACCTCAACAATATCCAAGTGAAAAACCAGCACTGCTCATGGATTCATCTCTAAAAGACTCAACTCCAATCCTTTTGTGACCCAAATCTCCTAGCAATGGTTGGATCTCATGTCATTTACTCATTTGATCTCCAGTGCATAAAATTCCTTTAAGTTCTGCATATCTGAAAATGTCCTGATTTCACCATTGTATTTGAGGGACTGCTTTGCTGGGTATAAAACTCTGGGTTGGAAATTTTTTTCTTTCAGATTTTTGTATATGCCATCCCATTGACTTGTTGCCTGCATGATTTCTGCTAAGAAATCAGCGTTTAGTCTTATTGGTTCTCCTTTGTAGGTAACTTCATTTTTCCCAGCCTGCCCTCATGATTCTTTCCTTTTCTTTGGCTTTGGAGAGTCTGATTATGATATGTCTTGGTGATTTCCTTTTGGGATCTATCCTGTTTGGGGTTTGTTCAGCTTCTAGAATGCTTTTCTTATGGTTCATGATGTTAAAGAAGTTTTCTTCCAACAATTCTTCAACACTTTTCTCTGTGCTTTTTATTGTTCTGGAATTCTGATCAGCCATAAGTTATTCATATTCACAGTGTCCCAAATAACTCTTAGGCTATCTTTAGATTTCTTCATTCTTTTTTCTGATTGTTCTTATATCACATTAATATTGAAAGACTTATCTTCAAGCTCATTAATTCGAGCTTCCATTGTTTTGAATCTACTCTTTTGCCCTTTCAATGTATTGTCCATATCTGAAATCTTAGTATTAATCTTCTGGATTTCTATTTTCAGGTTTTTGTATTATTTCATAACTTGAATTAATTTTGTTTGTTCTTGTAGTGTTTTTTTTTTTAATTATTCTAAAGTTTTCTTCTGTGTTCTCCTTGATCTTATGTCAATTTTTTGAAGGCACATAAATATCATTTATTTGAATTCTTTTTCAGTTAGTTCCATTACCTTTTCTTCCTAGAAACATTTCTTGGCTCTGTATTTTGTTCATTTGTTTGAGTCACTCTTTATTGTTTGTTTATGTAAGTTAAAATTGTCTGTTGTCTCTGGGATATTGTGGTGTTGTTGTACCATTGATGATTGCCTGTTTATGTGTTCTTAGGCTCTCACCAACTGTCTTCTTTGGATGTAGTTAGGAAGTGTAAGTGTGTGCAACGTTCTCCATTTGCTGTATGTGCAACTCAGTTTAGGGTGGGTTTGGCTGGTATTGGTTGCTGTCCATCATTGGTCAGGTGGCACAGGAACTGGTATTGGCTCTTACCAAGTGAGTGGAGCTACAGAGGGCATGGTTGTGGCTGGGCTGTACAGGTATGGTTCCTGTCTCCTATCAGGTGGGAAAAAGGAGGACCCCTCCCCACACACACATAAGAAAACAAAACAGAATACACAAGCAACCAAAAAACGAAAAGAGAAAATAATAAAGAAGAAAAAATATATAAAACAGGCATCAACCAGAAAATAAGAAAATATCATCTAAAGAGAAAAAAGAAATATAGAAAATAAGTGAGAAAATTAAAATAAAAAATGCTTTAGAAAACAGGGAGAGAAAAGAGAGCATAGAGAGTAGTAAACAAATATTAAAAGAAGAAAAAAAAAGAAGAGAAATGCAAAACAGAAGAAAAGGAAAACAAAAATGGAGAAAGAAAGGATAAAACTCAAGGGACTGGAAATAGAAAAAGGAGAAGACTAAACAAAAACAATGAAATACTGAAAGGGAAATGAACCAAAAAAAAACCCAACAACAACAACAACAAAAACACCACCAAAAAAAAAAAAAAAAAGAACAGCTGTTGGATCTGGAGAGGAGAAAACAATGGGGTGCTCCTGCCTGCCAAGGAGCTCACAAGGTGGGTGCAGGAGGTATGTGACAGTGGATTCCCTGACCCTAGATGGAGTTCATATAGGCTTAGATTAGTTCCTATAGGACTATGCCTTTGCATAGTCAATAAAATACAGGCAATATCTTTCTGGTATTCTTTACTCTCAGCCAAGATCCATCTGGCATAAGAAATTATATCCTTTATTCCATATTGTCCTCTTTTGAATTCAGCTTGAATTTCTGGCAGTTCCTTTTTGAATTATTGTCAGTAAAATATTACTTGTGTGTGATATTAATAATATTGTTCTATAATTTCTGTATTTTATTGTATCACCTTTCTTTGGTATAGGCACAGATATGGATCTCTTCCAGTCAGTTGACCAACTAGCTAACTCTCTTCCAAATATCTTGGTAAAGACAAATGAGTGCCTCCAGGACTACAATGGTTTGTTAAAACATTTCAATTGGTATTCTGTCATTTTCTGGATGTTTGTTTTTCATCAATGCCTTCAGTTCAGCTTGGACTTCTTTCTTCAGTATTAGTGGTTTGTGGTCACATACTATCTCCTAAAATAGTTGAATGCCATCCTCTGCTTTTTGATATACTATGTATTCCTTCCATTTTCTTTTGAAGCTTCCAACATCATTCAGTGCTTTGCCCATAGAAACCTTCAGTACTAAAAGTCAAGGTTTGAATTTTTTCTTCAGTTCTTCCAGCTTGAGAAATTATGAGCATATTATTCCGCTTTGGTTTTTTAACTCTAGGTTATTATATATATATATATATATATATATTTTGTCTTCTTGAGACACTTTTTGAAATCTTTCACTTTTTTTACTTCATTATTATTTCCCATTCATTTGAGCTTCTCTACATTCTAGAACAAGTTTCAGAAGTGCTTCTGATATCCATTTTTTAAGGTTTTTATTGTGAATTGAATGAAAGTTTATAGGGCAGATCATCAGTTTTACATTCAACAAATCATACACCTTGTTTCATTACAATGATTACAATCCCCTCAATGTACCATCAGTCAACAGTATTTCTCTCTATTCACTTCAGCTCTTTTTTAAAAAAAATACTCAGGTATATATAATAATTTACACCACCAAAGGGCACATTCTGCAAGTCTGCTTTGTGGCCACTAACTCTTAGTCCCGCTCTTCCCATGAATCTATAGAGTCCTCAGCTGCTCCCTCTCTCCATGTCCTCGTCTCTGCCTCCATCTCTGGTATCTCTGCTTCTCTGGATAATGTCGCACCACATTCCACTTGTGCTCTTCACTCTTTTTTTGGGGGGGCTTCTTTTTTTTTTAATGTTTTATTGTGAATTATATGATATTTTACATGGGAGAACATTAGTTTTACATTCATTGTATCTTATATCGTTTCATTGCCATGGTTACAACCCCCTCCAAGCATCATCAACCAACCAAAGGGCCTATCCACCCGCCTGTCCCCGAGTCTTTAGCACACAGTCGTTCTCCCTCTCTGGATCTAAAGTCCCCAGCTGCTCCATCGCTCCACGTCATCATCTCTGCCTCCATCTCAGGTATCACTGCTTCTCTGGGTAGGGGCCCGCTCTCGGTGGCTCTTCTCCGCTCATGGTCCTAGGGACCTCCAATCCTAGACTGGAAAGTTAATCACTCTCTTCCTTGCTATAAAATGTCTACCTTTACATTTACAACCCTCACAATCAGTCCTGATAACAATTATTCACTAATGTATCACAAGAGACCCATCTGCATTTCATTTCATCAGCTCCTCCTAGACAGATTGGATACTACTCACTGGAGATTCTGCCTCCTCCAGGCCCCCTGGCTTGTAAGCCAGTCACTTCTTGCCTTAGTAGCCCCCCGCCCCCCAATTTGGGTAGCCAATGTCCAAGTTGCCCATCCCTGTCTACTCTGTGTGTGGAGGGGGTGGGAATGATTCTTGTTGTAAGGATTTGTTCCCTCTTTTGAGCTACTGCACCCATAGGTTTAGGCCAAGTACATCAAATTGTATCAGATTACTCTTTTTTCCCTCTTCTTTCTTCCTCTGGTTGAGCTCTAAATGATATCCATTTTTGTCTTTTTTTCTTTCATGTTTTTAAATGACCCTTTACTTCATGTATGATGTCCTTGATGTCATCCCATAACTCATCTGGTTATTAATGTTTAATGTGGCAAGTCTGTTCCTGGCATGGTCTCTAAAGTAAGGTGGGGTGTATTAAAGGTTATACATTAGTTCTTCTGGAGTTTAAATTTTTTTCTCCAACTTCAATTTGAACGTGCATATGAGTAATTGGTAGTCTGGCCTTGTTCTGACTAATGATATTGAGCTTCTCTTTCATCTCTTTTTACAGATGTTGTCAATTTGATTCCTGTGCATTCCATCTAGCGAGGTCAAGTGTATATAGTTGCTGTTTATGTTGTTGTAAAAGAGTACTTGCAATTAATAAGTCATTGGTCTTGCAAATTTCTATCATGTGATATCCTGTGGTTTTTCTGTTACAAATGCCATATTTCCAGCTGTTGATCTTTCCTCTTAATTTCCAATGTTCACATTCCAATCACCAGTAATTATCAATGCATCTCAATTGCATGTTGGATAAATTTCAAATTACAGAAATTGTTAGAAATCTTCCATTCCTTGATTTTAGCTTTTGTGGTTGGTGGATAAATTTGAGTAATAGTTATGCTAACTGGTCTTCCTTGCAGGTGTATGGATAGTATCCTGTCACTGACAACATTGCACTTCAGGACAGATCTTGAAATGTTCTTTTTGAAAATGAATGTGATGTCATTCCTCTTCAATCTGTTATTCTTGGCACATAGTAGACCATATGTTTGTGAGATTCAAAATGGCTAACACTAGTCTTTTTCAGCTCACTATTGAATCCTGATGTGGCTCTGTGGGTTAATGCACTGGACTGCTAAGTCAGTTTGAACCATAAGGTTGGTGGATCAAGCTCACCACCTGCTCCTTGGAAACCCTATACAAGGTCATTATGAGTCAGAACCGACTTGACAGCCAGCACTTAAAAACTTAATAATTGTCTAGAGTATCAAAATATTGAAAATAGTATTTGCAAATTTAAAACTTCTTTTTTGTGTTGCTAGGACACAGCAACTAATTTTTTTTATATAGACCTTGCATCCTTTAACTTTGTTAAATTCACTTTTTGAATTTAAATTGCTTTTGCTATTTAAAATTTTAGATTCCTTGAAATGTTGTCTTATTTATGTATCAGAGTAAAGCTGGCTTATAGATTGAGCTGTGAAGTATTCTCTCATCCTTATTTTTCTGAAAAGGTTTGTATAGAACTGGTATTATTTCTTACTTAAATGTTAAATAAAATTACTGAAACAGTGATCTATACCTGACTTTTCTTTGTGGGAATATGCCCAACTGTAAATTCAGTGTCTTTAATAGAAATAGGGGCTTCGAGTCAATCTCTTTTTGATTGAACTTTGATAGTTCATGTCTTTTAAGGAATTTGTCTATTTCACCTAAGTTGTTGAAATCAATTACTTATATTTGTTAATAATATTCCTTACTATCTGTAGAAACTTTAGTAGTGTCAGCTCTCTCATTTCTGATATTGCTGTTGCTGTTAAGTGCCATAGAGTCAGTTCTGACCCATAGTGACTCCATGAACAACAGAAGGAAACATGGCCTGGTCCTCGTCCTGTGCCATCCTCAAATTGTTGTTACACTTGAACCCATTGCTACTACAACTGTGCCAATCCATATCATAGGGGGTCTGCCTCTTTTTCACTGACCCTCCACTTTACCAACCACGATATCCTTTTCTAGGGACCAGTCCCTCCCGATAATATATCCAAAGTATGAGAGACAAAGTCTGGTCATCCTGGCTTCCAAGGAGCATTCTGGCTGTACTTTTTCCAACACAGATTTATTTGTTCTTCAGGCAGTCCATGATACTTTTAATATTCTTCTCCTGCACCATAACTCGAACACATCAATTCTTTTACCATCTTCCTTAGTCATTGCCCAACTTTCACATGCATATGAGGGTATTGAAAATACCATCGTTTGGGTCCTCAAACTGATATCTTTGCTCTTGAACACTTTAAAGATGTCTTATGCAGCAGACTTGCTTAGTGCAATATGTTGTTTGAGTTCTTGACTGCTGCTTCCATGAGTGTTGATAGTGGATCCAAGTAAAATGAAGTCTTTGACAGCTTTAATCTTTTCTCCATTTATCTTGATGTTATTTATTGCTCCAATGGTGAGCATTTAGTTTTACTTTACATTGAGGTATAACCCATATTGAAGACTGTGGTCTTTGATCTTCATCAGTAAATATTTTAGGTCTATTGAACTTTCAGCAAGTAAGATTATGCCATCTGCATATTGCATTTTGTTAATGAGTCTTCTTCCAATCCTAATGCCACATTCTTCTTCATAGAATCCAGCTTCTCGGATTATTTGCTCAGGGAGTCCTGGACCACAAGGTCAGTTGAACTGCAAGGTCGGTGTTTCAAACTCACCAGTTGCTCCTCAGAAACCCTACACAGATACGTTATGAGTTGGAATCAACTAAACAGCACTTAACAGCAGCAACAACAAATACAGATTGGATAAGTAGGGTGAAAGAATACAGTCCTGGTGCACATTTGTCCTGACTTTAAACCATTCAATTTCCCCATGTTCTGTTGGAACGACTGCTTTTTGATTTGTGTACAGTTTTCTCATGAGTACAATTAAGTGTTCTGAAATATCCATTCTTCAATGTTTTCACAATTTGTCCATACAATCAAAAGCTTTTGAATAATCAATAAAGCCCAGGTAAACATCTTTCCGGTATTTTGTGCTTTCAGCCAAGAACCATCTGACATCAGCAATGATATCTGTCTTTCTGCTTTGTCTGAATCCAGCTTGAACCTCTTGTAGTTACCTGTCAATGTACTACTGTAGCTGTTTCTAAATTATTTTTTGTAAAATAAATACATATATATATATATATATTTCTGATATTATTGAGTTGTTTATTTTTTCCCCTGATCAGTCTCTTGAATGTGTATCCATTTTATTGATCTTCTCAAAGAACCAGCTTTTGGTTTCATTGATTTTTCTCTCTATATATCTTTTGTATTTTGTTTATTATGATTTTATCTTTATTATTTCTTTCCTTCTCCATACTTTGGGCTTCATTAGCTTTTATTTTATAGTTTCTTAAGATGGAAGTTTATGTCATTAATTTGAGATCGTTCTTATTTTCTAATATATAAATTTTCTGCTACATGCTGTCAACAAATTTATATATGTTGCATTATCATTTCATTCAGTTCAAGATATTTAAAATTTCTTTCATGATCTCTTATTTCTCTCATGATTAATTTAGAAGTGTATTGTTAAGTTTTCAAATATTTGGTTCCCAGTAGTTTTTGGCATAGACTAGACTAGTTGCTGTTCTATAATGTAATGCAATACAATGTAATGTAATTACTTTACATAATGCAATCTAATGTAACGAAATCAATCAATTAGTTGATAGGGGAGTCCCTTAGGATTTGGTCTGCCTGCTGACTATAAATAGATATTTGGCATAATTGACTCATTCTGGTCTCTGTTCTTTTCCTTGTGTCTCATGAGTGGGACTTGGGACACAAACCTGAAGAAATCTCATTTTGCCAACCGTCCACAATCCTGTGAGCTACTAGGAGCATTCAGCTTGCTGCCTGACATGCAGATTTTAGACTTTCCAGTCCCCACAATTGCATGAGTCAGTCTCTTGAAGTAAATCTCTCTATATAGAGGCATACCTTGTTTTATTGTGTTATGCTTTATTGTGCTTTGCAAATATTGTGCTTTTTACAAATTGAAGGTTTATGGCAACTCTGAGTTGGTCATGTCTATTGGCACTATTTTTCCAACAGCATGTGTGTGTTCACTTCGTGTCTCTGTGTCACATTTGGTCATTCTCACAATATTTTAAATCTTTTCATAATGTTTGCTGTTGTTAAGTGACGTCGAGTCAGTTCTGACTCATAGCGACCATGTATAGGCTTTTAGACAAGTGGCTGGTGAGTTTGAACCACCGAATTTGTAGTTCTAATCAACCTTGCAATCCAGTGTTCATCCTACAGTGCTACACCAGGACTCCATAATGTGATTACACACTTAATATAGTACAGTATAGTGCAAACATAATGTTTATATGCACTTATTGTTGTTGTTAAGTGCTGTTGAGTAGATTCTGACTCACAGTGATAGGGTTTCCAAGGAGCAGCTGGTGGGTTTGAACTTCTGACCTTGTGGTTCACAGTCCAGTGCTGATCCTCCAGCACCACACCAGTCATCCTTTATATGCACTAGGAAACAACAACAACATAAATTGTATGACCTGCTTTATTGTGATACTCTCTTTATTGCAGTGGCCTGAAACCAAACCACATTATCTGTGGGGCATGCTTTTCACTTATTGACTATCTCATTACTTGACATTTTGCATTTAAGACAACTTTGAAAAATTTCTCAGACAGTGGCTCCAATGGTCAGGACCCCAAACAGGGCCTGTGGTCAGGCCTGGGCACCTTGTGCAGTTCACTCTAAATGATATACCATAAGCTTCTGCAACATTCAGGCCAGTTGTTGTAGGACAGCCAATCAGCCAAGGGATGTGTTCTTTCATTGTCAGAGACATCTCTGTCTCACTACAGTACTTGTGAATCAACTGAAGGTTAACATGAGGTCATGGGCAGACATGGGATAGCTGGGTGAAAGCCTGACGGTGCTGGGGAGGTTGGTGGAGGGAAGTGGAGAGATGGAAGGGGTCTGGATGGAGTTTGAGGGCCAGGGTGGACAAAGCAAAAATGTAGTCTTTGCCCAGGGCAGGTATCAGGAGGTAGTAGGTGAAGAGCAACACGGGATCACCACCACAGGCCCCCTGCCTGTGGCTTTGCAGTGATGGAGAAGGGTTGTGTGTGAG
Organism: Chrysochloris asiatica; assembly: GCF_000296735.1. Taxonomy (NCBI): domain Eukaryota; kingdom Metazoa; phylum Chordata; class Mammalia; order Afrosoricida; family Chrysochloridae; genus Chrysochloris; species Chrysochloris asiatica. The sequence continues at coordinate 5,070,540 of NW_006408569.1, read as the reverse complement.
TGGGGAAGGGGAGCTTTGCATGACCACATGTATCCTGATATGCACCAGGGACACTCAATGTGTGGTGAGTAGTGAGTGGGGATATTGGCACTGAAGAGGGGACATGGCTCTTGACTGCCTATAATGCCAATCTTTCATAATGACCTGTTCTTTGGGACTGGACCATGTTTATATGTGATGAATAGGTGCCTATATAGGAAGGGAATTCAAAAAGGTCCTGGAAAATGGAATTCTTCCATTATTTTTAGAAGTTCCCTCTTATATGTCTCACTATTTCTGCTTTCTCTAGAGAATCCTAAGACAATTATTTTAGTTATTTTTTTTTTTTATTCCCTAGGTTTTTTAGCACAATGCTTAACACAAGAAAAGTGTTCAATAAATTGATACATAGAGTGATTTTTCCATGGGTAGAAAATTGGTAGATGTGCCATCACCTTTTCCACTAGTAGTTGAGATCTTAGCCATTTGTGCTGCTTTTAATCTAGTTTTTTTTTTTTTTTTTTTTTTCTGAATTGAAATCCTTATTTTCTCTACTACCTCATACTATCTTCAAGTTAAATAACCTCATTTCTTTAATTTTTCTTCTGGAATTTTCTCTATTTCAGTTTGATTTTTTTTTTTTTTTTTAAATCTATCAATCAGCCTCAATCTCTCTTTCCTACTTCTAGTCCAGTACTTCTGTATGTGTTTTAACATATGAGATTTTAAAGTCTGGGAATCTAGAAAAGGCTAAGCAGAAGGTATTTTCCAAAGATGGCTGCAACACTATCTCACATCCTATGTACTGTTCTGCAGCGTCATGTCATTCCCAGTCAAGAGGCTGAGCCTCTATTTCTAACCCCTGGAGTCTGGGTGGGACCTGTGACTGATACAAGTGCTCTGGTGCTAATTCTTGCCAGTCAGTTTCTACTATCTTGCCTCTTTAAATCTAACCAATATGTGACTAGCCTAAAACTACCAATGCTCTGAGAAGTTCAACTTATGTGGTGAGGTATGGATGATTAAATATTATGCTGAGAGAGTTAGACCACGGTGACAGATCGTGAGGTGATGGATAGGCGAGTGAAGAAGCCATATTGGAAGTAAAATCTCTAGTCCTGGTTCTCTAGATGATGCTATGAATCAGACACACACCACCACTGAGGCTTTACCAAATTCCTGACATTGTGAAGAGAATAAAATTGTTGCTTTAGGTCACCAAAGTTTATGGGCTTTGTTATACAGCAACAGATAATCAAAACAGAGAAGAAGGGAATATGACAACTATTTCTACCATTATGGAAGGTTTAGAACAAAGTATTTTCCCTAAGCACTAAAACACCAAGAGGAGAAAGTCAACCCTGAGGTTGGAAAGAAAGGTAAGGCAAATAAGAGATCCTTCTAATACCCTCAGCAGGAAATAAATGCATAGGACTTTGTATCCCTTGAAATGGTCTAAACAGGCAGAGAAAAGTTATTGATTTTCAATTGTAAAGATGGCAAGGGACAGATGAAGGTAGCTGCTATATAAGAAGGCAAAAAGTAATAGTGCTGAAAATCATGACAGGTTGAAATAATTAATTAAATACAATAAGATAGAAATTAGCAGATATTAGTGAAAAGTGGTGCATTCAAATCCAACCTCTCTATATACCTATTTGTTAATGTTAAGTACTGTTGAGTATGTTTCAACTCATAGCAATTCTGTATAGAGTTTTTGAGGAGTGGCTCATGGGTTTGAACCACCAATCTTATGGTTCAAATGGACCTTGTGGTCCAGTGTATTATACTGCAGTGCCACACCAGGACTCCATATATATCTACATGAATAAATAATTAGTAGCATTCTGTGAGAAATTTAGGTATCAGCAACTGCAGTGGTGATTCAGTGATAGAATTCTTGCCTTCCAATACTGGGGGCCTGGGTTCAAATCCTAGCCAATGAACCTCATGTACTGCTATCACTGTATCAGTAGAAGCTAGAGATCTGTGTATTGCTTAGTGCTGAACAAGTTTCAGTAGAGCTTCCAGACTAAAATCAACTAAGAAAGACCTGGTGATGTACTTCCAAAAACCAGACAATGCAAACCCTATGGATCACAACAGTTCTATCTACAACTGATCATGGGGAGAGTGAAGGACTGGGCATTATTTCATTCTTTGTGCTGACTCAGTGGATCTTAACAACAACAACTGCTTAGAAAGGTAATAACTTCTTAAAACACATTATTGTTGTTGTTAGTAAGTGCCATCAAGTTGGTTCCAACTCATAGTGACCCTGTATAGAGAGAGTTTCAAATGAGCGGCTAGTAAGCTTGAACTCCTGACCTTGTGGTTCAAATTGACCTTGCGGTCTAGTGCATTAATCCACAGCACCACACCAGGAAACTACATTATGAGAAGTGGAAAATTCCAAATGAAAGAGACCTATCATCCTTTTCTACTTGGATAACACCTGGAAGATAGTTCTCAGTTCTATGAGCAATCAGGAAAATGGAAGAACTCAAAGCCATGTCTTGCAGGAGAACTGTTGATCTCTTAGGTCCCTGTCAACTTCTCAATCTAAATTTGATGTATTCTTGAAATTCTGAAGGCCTCACACCAATTCCTCAATTCTCTGTGTGGTGGTATTCTTCATATCCAATGGCACAATACTCTAACAAGGTCTGGAAAGGCAATGCCTAGAGAGAGAATTGCTTCTGTGTTTTCTTGTGGTAAGATTTGAATAAGGCAGGCTTTCCCGTAAGATTTCTGAGGTGGACTGTACAGTGGGTCTTGCTTGAATGGCCCTGATATCTCACAAGCAGAAAGGATTTCCAATTTCCCACTCAGAAAGCGCCAGTAGACCTGGGGTCAAGGTCAGTTGGACATGATTTCACCAGCGTTTTGCCCCTGTGTGCTTTGCTTTGTGATGTATGACTCATCATAATTAAATTTTGAGCTAGATTAACTATAATTCCTGTACTTATTAGGCGATCAGGGTTTAAAGCTCTTGTAAAAGAGGATGAGCTGTTCATTCTGATAATGCAATTAAGTAACCAACACAGCTAATATTTTATTTTAGGGAAGAGAAAATTTTGATTAATGATGTATTCTATTTCTCAAATCCTGCAACAGTGGGTTACATTTTCAGTGAGAAATCCAAAGAAAAAAGGCAAAATCAGAAAATTAAGAGGGTTTGGAAGCAGACTAGTATGGCTTCTCCAGACGTTGGATCCCAGGATTGAGCCCCTGTTCCCTTGGGCACACATACACTTCAGGTTCGCCATAGCAATGTACACCAGTAAGACATTTCTGGAAGCATTGATCTTCCTTGTATTTCTGAGTCTTTTTGGGTTTGGGGTGCAATTAACTCCAATATTTCCTGAGCAAGATATATGAGAGGAATTGATTGGTTGGGAAGGACAAGGAAATGCTTCCTGGAAGAATTGATACTCGAAAAGAGCATTGACATAGGGTGTGGATGAGATTTGTGGTTCTTGGTTTTGAGATAGGGAAATCAGTTAGGTTATTGTAATAATATAGATAAGAGGCCAGCAGTGGGGATGAAGAGAAACAGAAGTATTCAGTTAATGTTAAAGATAAAAGAAACTTCAGGATTAGTTGATTGATTAGATGCTGGGGGACAATGAGTGGGGGATTCAAGGGAAATTTCCAGGTTCTTATTTGAGTGACTTAAAAAAATGAAATGGAACACTTGAATACTGATGTCCTAGGCGAACTGAAATGGATTGGCATTGGCCATGTGGAATCAGACAGTCATATGTCTGGTTGGTGTGATATTCATCCTCATAAAGAACATTTCTAGAGCTATCCTAAATTAACTGTATTGTACTTCATGATTGCTGTTGATATGTTCTTTTTGATGATGAGTGTGATGCCATTCCTCTTCAATTTGTTATTCCCAGCATAGTAAATCATGTGATTGTCAGATTGAAAATAGCCAATACCAGTCCATTTCAGCTCTCTAATGCCTAGGATATTGATGTTTACGTGTTCCATTTCATTTTTGACAATTTCCAATTTTCCTAGAATCATATGTCATACACTCCATGTTCCGATCATTAATGGGTGTTTACTGCTGTTTCTCTTCATTTCGAGTTGTGCCCCATCAACAAATGAAGGTCCCCAGTGCTTTATTCCATTCACATCATTATGGTCAACTCTACTTTGAGGAGGCAGTTCTTCCCCAGTCGCATTTTGAGTGTCTTCCAAACTGAGGGGCTCATCTTCTGACACTATATCTGATAAAATTTTGATGCTCTTCATCATGTTTCCACATTCAATAATCTGGTGCTAACAGTGTTCTACTGATATTCATAAGGTTTTCAGTGACTAAATAATTCAGAAATAGTCAGTATCTCCTTCTTCCTAGTCTTTTTTCAAGAGGTGGCATATGATCAAGAGCCTGTGATCCTGAAGGAAGAAGGTAGCATATGATCAAGAGTCAATGATCCTAAAGGAAGGTGTCCAACGTGCATTGAGGACATTGGCAAAGAAAAAGTCACCAGGAATTGATGGAATACAAACTGAAATCTTTCTGTTTGGAAATACAAACTTTCTGTTTGGAATACAAACTGACGCAGCACAGGAGGCACTCACTCATCTATGCCAAAGAATTTGTAAGACAACTACCTGGTCAACTGAGTGGAAGAGATCCATATTTGTGCCCATTCCAAAGAGAGGTGACCCAATGGAATACGGAAATCATTGGACAATATCACTGATATTTATTAAATGTAATATAAAAATGGCTGCAATCATACATTGACAGAGAACTTCCAGAGGTTCAAGCCGAATTCAGAAGAGGATGTAGAATGAGGGATATCATTGCTGACATCAAATGGATCTTGGCTGAAAGCAGAGAATACCAGAGAGATGTTTACCTGTGCTTTATTTGCTACGCAAAGGTTTTTGATTATGTGGATCATAACAAGCTATGGAAAACATTCCGAAGTATGCATGTTCCATAATTGTGCTCATGAGGAACCTGTACATAGACCAAGAGACAGTTGTTCATAGACCAAGAGGCAAATTGGAACAAGTTCATGAAAGCAAAAGCAGGACCTTGAGTAGATACCAACTAAATTTAGAAACCATCTCAAGAATAGATTTAACACATTAAACACTACTGAATGAATATCAGATGAGTTGGAGATGACATTAATTGTGGGAAGAAGCAAAATGTCATTAAAAATACAGAAAAGAAAGACCAGAATGAATGTCAAAAGTGACAGTGAAAATTGCTCTTGAATGCAGAGTTGCTAAAGTGAAAGGAAGAAATGATGAAGTAAGAGATCTGAACAAAAGATTTCAAAGGATTGCTGGAGAAGACAATATAAATTATTATAATAAAATGTCCAAGGACCTGGTGTTAGAAAACCAAAAGGGAAGAACACTCTTGGAATTTCTCTAACTGAAAGAACTGAAGAAAAAAATCCAAGTCTCAAGCTGAAATATTGAAGGATTCTTATTCAATGTATGCCAAGCAAATAAGCTGAGAAGTTGGACTATATCAAGAACTTGGCATCAGGATTGGAGGAAGATTCACTCACAACTTGCAATATGCAGAGGAGACAACCTTGCTTGCTGAAAGTGAAGAGGACTTGAAGCATCAACTGATGAAGATCAAAAGCTACATGTAGCCTTCAATAAAGAGTATATCTCACCATAAAGAAAAAAGAAATTCTCACATATGGATAAATAAGCAACATCATGATAAATGGAGAAAAGATTGAAGTTGTCAAGGATTTTATTTTACTCGTATCCACAATCAATGCCCATGGAAGCAGCAGCCAAGAAATTAAATGATATATTGCTTTATCAAATTTGCTTTAGCATACATTTTAAAAGTTAAAAGCAAAAAATGTCACTTTGAAGACTAAGGTGCATCTGACCTAAACCAAGCTATTTTCAACTGTCTCATATACACGTGAAAGCTGGACACTGATTTATGAACAGTGAAGAATAATTGGTGTCTTAGAATTACGGTGTTGCACAGAATGATAAATATACTGTAGACTTCCAAAAGAATGGACAAAGATGTCTTGGAAGAAGTACAGCCTTAATAATTCCTTAGAGGAAAGGAAGACAGAATTTGTCTCACATACTTTGCACATATCATCAAGAGGGACCAGTCCCTGGAGAAGAACATTTTGTTCTGTAAGATGGTGATGGTGGTGTGCCGAGGAGTTGTTTCCAGCCATAGCAACCCTATATAGGGTTTCTGAGGCTGCAAATCTTTACAGGAGCAGAGAGCTTCATGTTTCTCCCACAGAATGGCTGGTAGTTTTGAACCACTGACTTTGAGGTTAGCAACCCAACTCATAACCACTACGCTACCAGAGCTCTTTGCTCTGTAAAGTAGATGGTCCCAAATGCAGCAAAGCTTGTGAGGGTGGTGCAGGACTGGATGGCATTTTGTTCTGTGTATATGGGGTTGCTATGAGTTGGAACTGACTCAATGGTACCTAGCGACAACAATTTTGGTATGAGAGTTTATGATGGTAGAATAGGTGGAAAATCATATTTTGTGTGCAAAGATGATTATTTCTGATTTGAAGATGTTGAGTTAGAATTAAATATGGTACATTAAGGTTGTTGTTGTTAAGTGCAATTGAGTCAATTTGGACTCACAGTGATCCTGTATAGGGTTTCTGAGTTTGAACCAACGACTTTGCACTTCAAACCGACCTTGCTTACCCTATAGCATCACAATAAGACATGTCTAATAGACAGCTGGATGTGTAGATCTGGAAGTCAGAAGATAGGAGATATGAGACGATGACGTGGAGAGATGTAGCAGCTGGGGACTTGAGATCCAGATAGGGAGAGGGGCTGTGTGTTGACGACTGGGGCGGGGAGCAGGCTTGCAGGGTATAGCCTTTGGTTGGTTGATGATGCATGGAGGGGATTGTAACCATGGCAATGAAATGATATATGATAGAATGAATGTAAATCTAATGTTCCCCCATGTAAACTATCACATAATTCACAATAAAAGTAAAAAGCAATTGACTTAGTAATTAAAACTTTGTGTGGAGTATATTGCCCAAAGGTTATTGTTGTTGTTGTTATGTGCCGTGGAGTCTGTTCCGACTCATAGCAACCCTGTACAGGGTTTCCGAGGCTGTAAATCTTTATGGGAGCAGAAAGCCTCATCTTTCTCCCGCAGAACAGCTGGTAGTTTCGAACTGCTGACCTTGCGGCTCGCAGCCCGATTCGTAACCACTACGCTAGGGTGTTTAAATTTGACTGTGAAAATAGGATCCTTGCTGTTTTCTCCAAATCCTTCCTTGGGCAATCAGCCACTGGTGCTGGGCTCTGAGAGGGATGGAAGCTGAAACCAGGCCTGTAATTTTCAAAGTCTATCACAGTCTGGCCCAAATTGACTTTGCCATTTTACCTTTCCTTTTTTATATCTAATCTTGTTGTTGGTGGTGGTTTGCGCCGTGGAGTCGATTCCGACTCATAACGACCCTGTACAGGGTTTCCGAGGCTGTAAATCTTTACGGAGCAGAAAGCCTCATCTTTCTTCCACGGATCAGCTGGTAGTTCTGAACTGTTGACCCTGAGGTTTGCAGCCCGATTCGTAACCACTACGCTACCAGAGTTCCCTAATCTTAACTCCATTTAAATGGAATTCTTCACTGATTTCCAAGCCCTGTGGTTTCTCACCTCTGTGCCTCTCCTTATGCTTTTCTCTTTCTTTGGCTAGCAGCTCCTTTCATTTCCCAATTTTTTCAAATTCTACCCATCTTTCATGGGAGCGTCGTGGCTCCATATGATAAGCACTGGGCTGCGAACCACCAGGTCCATGGTTTGAACCCACCAGACACTACATGGGGGAAAAGATGAGGCTTTCTGCTCCCATTACGATTTAAAACCTTGGAAACCCTATACAGGGTTGCTCTGAGTTGGAAACGACTCGACGGCACATAACAACAACTCATTCTTTATAGGCCCACCTCATACACCATTAAATCATTCAAATAGATCTGAGTTTTACCTTTTGACTTACCAGAGCATTTTGCTTTTTCATGAATTATACTTTATTCTGTATTTGTTGTGGTGGTGGTGATGCGCTGTGGATTTGGTTCCGACTCATAGCGACCCTGTACAGGGTTTCCGAGGCTGTAAATCTTTATGGGAGCAGAAAGCCTCATCTTTCTCCCGCGGAACAGTTGGTAGTTTCGAACTGCTGACCTTAAGGTTCACAGCCCGATTTGTAACCACTACGCTTTCTGTATTTGTATTTAACCATAATTATTTCCAGTTTCTCTCTCTAAACTATGGTGAAATCCTTGAGGGTCTGGACCAGATTCTACCCTTCCTTGTATTTTACCTACCAGTACTAAGCACAATACCTGGAACATACAAAACATTTGGTACATATTTATGGAGCTAATAAGTGAATAGATAAAAGAAGGAAGTGATTGATGGAAGAGCCCAGTGTCAATATCAGCAAAGAGAGACCTCTATCTCTGGCCCCCTATTCAAGGCATGGATCTTGTCTTACTCCAGTAAGAAAAACCCAGCTGCACAGTTGCTTATTGTCTGCTTTGATTTCTCTCTGCCCATATATGTAGGGGATAGAGTAGGGTTCAAATTCTGCTATTATCTATCACTTACTCTATGTACATGTAGGAGTGATCACTTGCTCTCTTTGTGTTCTGTGTAAATAAGAGTGGTCATCTTTATCCTGTCTCCGCCTTCCATTGCTGCTATGAGGCCCTAGAAAGATTAAAAAGTATGCAGGCTCTTTGCAAACAATCCACTCTGGACACAGGTGAGGGATTATCATTAATGAGGAAATTAATCTGGTTTGAAATAAGGAGATCCGGATCCTGTCCTGATTGGACCAGGCTGCTTTTTAATCACTATGCTTGCTGCACAGAATCCTGGGACATGACTTTAACTTATATAGATGGCACTTGTTAAAGACAGAAAAATCTATAGTGGGAAGAGTGAGGGACCCATACCTGTTTCAAGTAGTTTGGGGAAGGGTGTGTGTGTGTGTGTGTGTGTGTGTGTGTGTGTGTGTCTAAAGAGTAGGAGGGGTCATTAATGGCAACGATCTTTGTAATTTGCATGAAGTCCTGTGGAATAAAGCACTTAGCAATCCTTCACAACTTGCCACCACTTCTGAGGTCAAAAAACAGTATTTCCAAGACAACCTCCAGCTAGAACCGCATTTTTGTCCTTTCTTTTCCTTCTCATTTCTTCCTTTCCCTTCCCTCCTCTTCTTTTCATTTTCTCGCAGTCGATATTTTCACACAACTTTAGGACCACAAGAAGGTTGTGTAAACTGAAGCTCAGAGAGTGAAGTGACTCGTGCAAGAGGCAAAGCTATAACTTCAGTTATACTTTAATGTCCTTTTTTTTTTTTAATATTTACTTTTTTCTAAATATAAAATAAAAAATGCTCATTGTAGAACATGTTAGATGAGGGTGGTGGAAGAGGATAACACAGGAAGGTATAAAGAATAAAATGTAATTCATGCATAATCCCAGAGATAACAGTCAGTATTAGGTTCCTGTCCCCTTTCACTATCAACACTCTTGGAAGCAGCAGTCAAAAAATCAAATGACATATTGCATTAGGCTAGTCTGCTGCACAAGACCTCTTTCAAGTGTTCAAGAGCAAAGATGTAATTTTAAGGGCTAAGTTGTGCCTGACCCAAGCCATGGTATTTTCAATAGCCTCATATGCATGTGAAAGTTGGACAATGAATAAAGAATACCATAGCAAAATTTATGCATTTGAGTTATATGCTGGAGGAAAATATTAAAAGTACCATGGACTGCCAGAAGAACAAACAGGTCTGTGTTGGAAGAAGTACAGCCAGAATGTTCCATGGAAGCCAGTATAGTGAGACTTTGTCCCTTATATTTCTTATATATTATCAGAAGGGACCAGTCCCTAGAGAAGGAAATTATGTTTGGTAAAGTGGAGGGTCAACGACAAAAGGAATACCTCCAAAGGGAGGGATTGGCTCAGTTGCAGCAACAATGGGCTCAAACTAAATGATTTTGAGGATGATACAGGACTGGACAATGTTTTGTTCTGTTGTGCATAAGGCTACTATGAGTTGGAACGCTACGGTCCCTAACAATATTCCCTTCCAGGTTTTCTTTCTTTCTTTTTTTTAATGCATTTCTACCTGCTTGAGATTCTGCCAAATATAAAATTGTGCACTTCAGTATACTTTCCACTACATTACGTTATGTGTACTTCCCTTCTGAATGAGAGAATCCTTTGAGGTTCTGAAGGTAGAGGCACTTTGAAAATCTCAGCATGTGCTCTGTGGAGAGTATCTCAAGTGTGAGCCTTGGGTTTTTACCAGCAATGGACTGCTCTGGCCCCTTCTCTAAGTAAGCACTCTGTCTATTTATTGGAGATGAGCCTGTCTTAGAGCCCCCCCCTTCCCCTGACAAGCACTCCTGACTGTGCCTTCCTCCTTCTATTCTTTCCCCCCTCAGTCCTCCCTCTCTTGTCTCCAATCCAGCCTCAGGTGACCCTTAAGCAATATTAAATATTAAATATAACTTGAGAGCATGAACAGGTCATCTTGTACTTTTCTGAGCTCATGGTTAAAAAATAAAACTTATTGTTTCATTTTTCCTTTTTTTTCTTCTTTTTGGGTTAATTCATGGTCTGCAGATGTTTCAGCTAGAAATTGACTATTACTAACGTTTCTATTGATGACAGAAACTGGAAGTGAGAGGTCTCAGTAGTGAGAGTTCAAGTCTATATGGAATGAACTCCCTGTGGCAGGGGAGTTCCTATTATTAACATATACTTTCAACAGTGTGGGAGGGGGAGTGGTGTGATGTCACTGGTAGCCTTGTCCCCTGGGAACTAAGATCACCGGGAATCCAAGAGCAATGCTACATTGAACTGTGGGTTTCTGGCATGGGGATGAATAAAGTTCAGTGATTTAGGCATCCCAAGGCAGGAAGAGAAAGGGTGTTTGTTCCTCTCCCTCATATTATTCATGCCTTTCATCTATTCAACATTGTGGTTACCTTGCCACTGATAGTCATTCTGTACATCACAGCTTGATGTCATGGAACACCGTAGCATTTCTCAATGTGTGGTCTGTGAACTACTGATATTAAAAGCACTTTAGCTGAAGCTTGGGACTCTGTGTTTGAGAAGTGTCCAAGGTGATAAAGATGTGTATCAAAATTTGACCTGATTGCTCCAGCCCCTCAGATGATCTATGAGAATCAAAGGGTGCCATAGGAGAGTGAGTTCTGGACATATTACTGGCTATGTCTCCCTCTTGGAAGATTCATAATGCACATTAGCTTATTAAAGACTTTGAGAAATCTTTGTTGTTGTTGTTGTTGTTGTTGTTATGTGCCGTGGAGTCTGTTCCGACTCATAGCGACCCTGTACAGGGTTTCCGAGGCTGTAAATCTTTATGGGAGCAGAAAGCCTCATCTTTCTTCCGCACAACAGCTGGCAGTTTTGAACTGCTGACCCTGAGGTTAGCAGCCTGATTCGTAACCACTATGCTACCAAAGCACAAATTGGTTCCCAACTCATGGTGCTCTCATGCACAATGGAACAAAATGCTGCCCAGTCCTGTGCCATCCCCATTATTGATTGTAGATCATGCTATTGTAATCCATAGGGTTTTCAAAGGCTAATTTTAAAGTAGATCGATCACCAGACCATTTATCTTAGTCTATCTTAGTATGGAAGCTGAAACCCATTCAGCATCATAGCAACATGTAAGCCTCCATTGGCAGATGAGCGTATTGGTGCTTCAGTGGAAACCTACTAGTATAGCAACCATAAATTACTATATGAATACAATAAACTATTGTGCTGTTTGTTTGTTTTTGTTGTTATTGTTTTAATGAGGTTGTCCTCAAAGTACTGAGATGCAGCATGTTGTGGATGTTAAAGAGTCATAAAGATCTGAACTCAAACCCAAGCTCTACTATTTAATAACTGTTATAACTGTTACCTTGGGAATAAGGAGCTCTGGTAGCGTTGTTGCTGTAAAGTGCCACTGAGTCAGTTCCGACTTCTTGGAAACCCTATACAGGGTCGCTATGAATCCGAACCAACTCGAAGTCATTTAACAATAACAACAAATCTCACTAAGGTGCCTTCCAAAAACAAAGTCCTGATCAAAACAGTGGCTTCAGAGGAAATTTGCTGGGCCAATTAAATTCAAGGCAGAGAGGTCCACTCAGAAGGATATGCCAACTGTTCTTTGGGCTGGTGTGGTGCTGTGGGTTAATGCGCTGGACTGCAAAGTCAGTTTGAACTGCAAGGTCAGTGGTTCAAGCTCACCAGCTGTTCCTCGGAAACCCTACACAGGGTCTCTATGGGTTGGAACCGACTGGACGACATTTAACATTAGAGGTAATGTTGATTGATTTTCTCAAAGGACACAGAATGATCACAAGGGCTTATTAAGAAGTTTTAAGAAAATGAAAACTACATTGGTGAGAAAAGGGCCAGGAAAGTTGCACAGAGGAATTAGTGTTTCTGTTTTTTTCTGTCAGTTTACTGCACCTGCTCATTCTCTAAGAGTGGCAAGGGGGGCTGTCATATGAGTATTTTGTTGGGAAACCGTACTCCATTTACCCTATAGCTCTGCTCTGATCTTGACCCTTCAGACTTCTTTTTGTTTCCAAAACTCAAAGAACATTGAAAAGAAGTACAACTTGAGGCCCTCAAGGATGCCAAAACTGACCTTCTGATAAGGCATAAACCAGAGCACAGGATTCTTTGGGAAAGGGCCAGAGAGGTGGAAATATTTCCTTTAGAAATGTATACAAGTACATGGAGGATATGTTGAGAAACAGTCACTTCATATTTTGATTTTTTTTTTTTGTTTGATAAAGATTTCTATGATTTTGTAGCAACTAATGGACCCCCTAGGTGGCACAAATGGTTAAGTGCTGGACTACTAGCTAAAAGGTTGGCAATGCAAACCCATCCAGAAACACTTTAGAAGTAAGACCAAAAGGTCACATCCTTGAAAATTTGATGAGGCAGTTCAACTTCGTACATTCGGGGTCATTATGAGTAATAATTGACTTGTTGACAGCTAACAACAATTACCACTGAAATTCCAAAGTGCCCATGATATATTTCTAATAAGAAGGAAGATAAGGAACAACGTAGTTGCTGTTGCTGTTGTTAAGTGTTGTTGAATTAGTTCCAACTCATAGGGTTTTTGAGGAGCTGCTGGTGGGTTTGAACTTCCAACCTGTGAATAATGTTGTTGTTGTTGTTAAGTGCCATCGAGTCGATTCCGACCCATAGCGACCCTGTACAGGGTTTCGGAGGCTGTAAATCTTTACGGGAGCAGAACGCCTCATCTTTCTCCCGCGGAACAGCTGGTAGTTTCGAACCGCTGACCTTGCGGTTCACAGACCGATTCGTAACCACTACGTTACCAGAGCTCCTTAGTCCAGTGATTATTCTAGAGCACCACACCAGGAGTCCACAATATATGATTCCACAGTATGTTAGTTGTTGTTAAGTGCCGTTGAGTCAGTTCTGATCCATAGCGACCCTGTATAGAGTTTCCGAGGAGCAGCTGGTGAGCTTGAACCACAGACCTTGCAGTTCAAACTGACTTTGCAGTCCAGCACATTGACCCACAGTGCCACACACCAGGACCCCATACCATAATTTGTGTTAATAAATGGTATAGAATAAATAACTTCATAGAAAATCAAGTGTGGAGGGATATTCATCGTTCTGTTAACAATGACTTGGGCTGAATGATTTGGACTGCCACATTTTACTTTATAACTTTCTTTCTTTCTTTCTTTCTTTCTCTTCTTCTTCTTCTTCTTCTTCTTCTTCTTCTTCTTCTTCTTCTTCCTTTTTTTTTTTTTTTAAGAAAGTACATATCTGGAAGGTAAAACGAATCTTGTTCAGAACTGAGCTCCAATGTGGTCTAGGCAATGAGGAATATGAAGTGGGAGCAGGGTTCTCTCATATTTCTAGAGAGGCACTATTTGATTACATTTCATTTGTTTTGTTGTTGTTGTCAGCGTCACCATTTTTCTGACTCTGAACTGCCTGTCCCTGCCTTGTGCACACTGATGGCCTCTGCACATAAATCTTTGTACATGTGAATTTTGCATTCCTAGTATTAGATGTGGTGAAGTCCTGGTGTGGTGCTGTAGGATAAGCGCAAGACTGCTAACCACAAAGTTAGCAAACTCACCAGCCACTCCTCAGAAACCCTATACAGGGTCACTGCGAGTTAGAATAACTGGACGACACTTAACAACAACAAACAAGTACGGAATATTGCATTATACAGATGTCAGTCCATACTCCAATCTGTTGAGATAGTTTGGGATCCTGATCCTCACATCCTAGTTGTTAGGTGGATTCTCAGCATCTCACTGTCAGACTTAATCTTTGTGTGAGTCATGCATAAAAAAATGGTGACTTGACTTGATTGGCACTGATGTCGAGACCTGTGACCTGCCACTAGAGAAGCTGATCTTCAGTCTCCTATAGTTCGGGAGTTGCACCTACAGCCTGTATTTCTTCACTTGATCTACAAAGGACTTATGAGAGCCTCAGTCAAAGTCTTGTGAAAATCCAGATGCATCCTGTCTACAGCATTCTCCTGATCTACAAGGCTTGTAACCTTATCAGAAGAGTAAATTAAGTTAGTTCTGCCATGGCTTGTTTTCTTAAAGGCCCTACTTAGTGTTATTACTAAAAGAGATTTGATTTGAGCCCAATTGTGGTTTCAATTTAGACATATTTACTGTATTTCCTTACCTGCTCACTGTCCCTTTCTGTCCCCTCAAGGCCTGCCTGGTGGCTGGAGGTAATTGGATATATAAATTCATGTAAAAGAACTAACGGAAAACAAGAGCTTATATGTAACTGTTTGCAATGTAGCAGCTAGAAAGAATTACTGAAAGGTACAAATATTGACATGCACATGTGAATTTTGGATTCTTAATATGGGACATTATATCGTGATAGAGAGAGAAAGTTATTTTGGGTATAGGAGAGTTTTGAAGCTCTTCATACTACAATAGGAAGGCTGGTTATCATTCTACCTGTGGCCTAGGCTTAGTAATTAAGGGCTGTATTTATTTACTTTGGCTGCTACAACAAATTACATAAACTTGGTAGCTCGAGACAACGGAAATTTATTCTGTCACAGTTTTGGAGGTGAGAAGTTCGGTATTAGTTTCACTGGGACAAAATCAAGATGCTGGAAGGGCCATCTTCCCTTTGGAGGCTTTAGGGGAAATTCGTTCCTTGCCAGTTCCAGTTTCTGGTGGCTACTAGTGTTCCTTGACTTGTGGCTGTATCACTCCAATCTCTGCTGACATGGTCCCAGTCTCCTTTTCTATGTGTCAACTCTCCCCCTGCCTCAATAAGGACACTTGAAATTGCAGTTCAGGTCCACTCAGACAATCCAAGGTAACCTCCTCACCTCAAGTGTTTTAATTACACCATAAAGTCCTATGTAAAGTAATACTCACAAATTCTGGAGATTAGAACTAGTTTTGGGGGGAGGGGTGTGTGTTATTCAATCTACCAGAAGGATTGTTGTTGCTGTTAAGTGCCATCAAGTCAGTTCCAACCCATAGTGACCCTGTATAGGGTTTCCAAGGAGTGGCTGGTGAGCTTGAACCACTGACCTTGAGGTTCAAACCAACCTTGCAGTTCAGCACATTAACCCACAGCACCACACCAGGACTCTACCAGAAGGATTGTTGTTGTTGTTGTTAATTGCTGTTGAGTCGGTTCTGAACCATAACGACCCTGTATAGGGTTTCCGAGAAGTAGGTGGTGAGCTTGAACCGCTGACCTTGCAGTTCAAATGGCTTTGCAGTCTGATGCATTAACCCACAACCTCACAAAATGAATACCAGATAATTAGTGCTTTCTCCTGCCATGCTTTCTGTAGTCCCTCAGTTTGTCTAAGTATGAAGTTGACAATTGGACTGGAGAAAAGCTAAGTCTTATAGAAGCTGCCATAGACCTTTCTTCCCTCTTCTGGTCCCTAGTGGTGTGCCCAGTGGTTGATCTGCTCATGTATCTGCCTAGGTCCCAACTCTACATACCCTGCTGGGAAATAGTGCAGTATAATCCACTCCTGGAATTCATCTTTGCCAGTTTTCACTCATTTGGGTGCTTTCGACCGCCACAGCATGATTGCTGACGCAAGTTGAAACTGTAACGGGGGAAAAGATTGATTGGCTCACCAATAACATTTGTCTCTTGGGCTGGCAGTAAGTGCAGAGGAGCCATTTATGCAATCTAATTATTACGTCAATTGGGGGATGGAGTAATGTTTCCCAGATGCCATTTGGCACCTGGAGAGCTGCAAATCAGCACTATCATATAAGAAACATTAATATAGACCATTGATTGGATTCATTGATTTCAACCCCTGCCCCACCCTCTTTTGTTTCTTATTTGGGTTTGGATTGAAATGAGAAAGCTTTGCTTTGCCTTGTCCAGCTGCCATATTCAGACGGGGGAATGGATTGATTAGATGTCTTTTACAATTAAATGCACTTAAGGAATGATGTGCATTTCTGAATTGCTGTCTCTTCTCTTGACCTTTCGTCATTCAAAATCTTCACAGTCCGTGGGACTTAGACCTAGGTTCTGAAGAAACTCAAAACAGGCAGGAAGGAAGAGAAGTTGGCAATGATGCTGTTGCAATTCCTGCAGCCTGGGCTTATGGGATATGTGTGTTTTATCAGGCCCTTTGTGATCATCGATACAACAGCTCATTGACATTAAAGTATTAGAAGTCCCCAGGAGGGTTTATTTTTAAATGTCTCTTTGATCATGACTACAGTTTGTGACTAGCCCCAACAGAATGCAGGGCACTACAATCTGAGTAAGGAGGGTGTTAGAATATTGGGGAGGTTTATTATGTCCCTCTTTGCTCCTCATTCCCCTTCCATAAATATTCGACCTTATAGCCAGATCCCTTAAATTTCTTTACCAAGTGACAAACAAGAGACTTTCATTCCACAATTGGAGACCAAACTTAAAATGTAGCTAAACCAAAGGAGCAGGCACACAGATATGTAAATTTATATAAAAGGAGTAAATTATTGCTACTAACCCACCCAAACCCAAGCCACTGTTATCATGCTGATTTCAACTCATAGTGACCCTGTATAGTGTTTCCAAAACTGTACGTCTTTATAGGAGCAGACAGCCTCTTCTTTATCCCGCTGAGTGGCTGGTGGATTTGAACTGCCGACCTTGCAGTTTTCCATCCAGTGCTTATCCTACAGCACCACCAGAATTCCAAATAAACTATCAGATTTGGAAATGACTTCATAGTCTCTATCCCAAACCCCTGATTTTAAGGGGGGAGGGAGTAGTAAGAACTGACTTGCTCAGTCTTACAGCAGTTTTGTAGCAGTTTTTTTTTTTCTTCCCTGAAAACAAAGTTTAAATAGCGGGACATCCTATTGGCATTGAAGACAGATTTTTATAACACGTTTTATCAACTGTTGGTTCTGGAGCATTCCAAAGTCAACTATGTTGTTGTTAAGTACCATGGAATCGGTTCTGACTCATAGTGACCCTGTACAGGGTTTCCAAGGTTGTAAATCTTTACAGGAATAGAAAACCTCATCTTTCACCCATGGAACAGCTGGTAGTTTTGAACTGCTGACCTTGAGGTTAACAGCCCGATTTATAACCACTACACTACCAGAGCTCCTTAAAGCCAGCTGTAACAGCAGGTAAAATCAGTAAAGGATTTAAGATAGTCTATGGCTTTCCCTAGGTGGTATTCACCAAAAGTCCATGTGTCTTATGCCTCATTGCTGCTTAGCATCTAGCTGCCTGTCTCAAAAGACACTCAGCAAGTGTTTGATGAACGAATGTGTGCCTCTGGAAATAAGGAAGGCCTTGCACTGATCCCTCCATATTCTCTCATTCTGCCTCCTAGATATACACTGTTGAAATGACTGCCTGTGTTAGGGTCTTTGCTCTGTGTGGGATAAGTAATTTGGGTCAGTGTCAGGGAGCAAATTAAAGGCAACCCAGTCTATTTCAGGTTTGAACCCACAATCGTAGACCACCATGAAACATGAGGAGTTAGCCAAATTGCAATCTGAGATTTAAAAAGCTAAGATCATGAGGTCCATGTGTCCTTGGAGTCCAAAATAACTAAATCTGGCTGTCTCTGGATATTATGGGCACCCTAAAGCAGGGAATGCTGTTTTCAACTGGTAACTAACACATCTTCCTCAACATATTTGTCTCAGTTTCTTGGGAGGAACCTCCTTTTGGCTGTGGTTTGGGTTATAGGGATAGAGTAGAGGGGTACCAGAAATGTACTTGTATACTCATGACTTGTGGGAGGAAAGTCATAAGAATTCAACCTGTTGGGATCTGCCCTTGGCTTTAGTCCACAGTGCCCACTCCCACCAGTTCTACCTGCTCGGTCTCTCCTTTTGCTGGTTCACCTGCACACACTTGCAGGGGCTGGGCCCAGGCATGGCCCCCAGCCCCAAGCGTGCCTACCTCTCATAGAGCTGTCTCGAGTAGGTCCCACTGCTCATACCATTTGTGCTTTGTGGCAATAGTTTTCAGTCAGAGATGACAAAAACTATTGGGGATACAGGAAAGCCCTTGAGGTAGGGCTACCCATCAGCCCCAGAGGAAAACAGGATCCAAAAGCAGAGCCTACTCCTGTTGGCTGATGGCTCAGCATTGGCTGAGAGTTGAAAGAACCTCAGTTGGCCTGAACCAATGAAAAGGAGCCAGAGATGCAGCCTCTCTGGTCATTAAAGATACACTTACATCTGTGATTGGCTCCAGAGTACTTCACCTCAGGGTTCTCCCATTGGCTTAGAACAGATGCTGGCAGCCAGGGCACCCTGTGGCAAGCAGACACCTACGTAGGGCACGCAGTCAGGCACAGTCTGCTGTTGGGCACTGAGGGGGAGAGGCAGATCGAGGAGAAAATACCAAGTCCTCCCTCTGCTTCACTGGTGACATCTTGGGGGCCCACCCACTTCTCCTTTCAGTGCTTCTCCCCTGGGGCTGGGCCTGCTTGCTGTTCTGGTCCCTTTCCCCAAAGGACTTCGATTCCCAGGTGTGGTGGTGACTGGCAACACAGGGTAAGATGTAGCCTTTTCTCAGGATTATTTGCATTGTCATAGGGGATTCCTGAAGTCTGCAAAGCTGTGATGACCCAAGGAAATCATAGGATAATAGATTTTTATGCTTGAAGAGAACTTTGAGATAGTTCCCCTTTTACAGATGAGGAATAAAACTGAGGTGAACTCAGGGAGATAATGAAATTTGATCAAAGTTATACAACTAGTTAGTGGCAAGTCTCCTGACCATAGGCAAAGGCACTTTCTGATGTAGCACAAATGAATCTCTAATAGTGAATTTCATGTATTCTTTAAACTACAGGTTTTCTGTCCCTGGGAAAAAAAGTCCTATTGAGGTAATCTTTAGATCACAAAAGTGGCTTAATTAACTCTCCCAAT
The DNA here is from genome assembly GCF_000296735.1 of Chrysochloris asiatica. Taxonomy (NCBI): domain Eukaryota; kingdom Metazoa; phylum Chordata; class Mammalia; order Afrosoricida; family Chrysochloridae; genus Chrysochloris; species Chrysochloris asiatica. The sequence goes on along the minus strand of NW_006408569.1, from coordinate 5,051,061 downwards.
GAGTTTATAGCTGTGTCTTCAATGATAGAGGAGGCTTGAGCCACGGCTATCTCTCATTTACTCTCTTCTTGTGCTTACCAACCCACAGTAGTGAGTTGACTGTGATTAGGGCTATGGAGTCATGTAACCAACTATCTCCATAGAAACTTGTCCAACTGGGTATCCTGGCCACTAGCACCATGACGTTTGAGTCATCACTGTCTGAGGTGCAGCAAAGAAGCAAGCCAATTACTAAATGGAAAAAGGTCTGAGCCTAAGCTTCTGCCATATTAATATGAGTGTTTTCATCCTCTAAATCCTCTTTAGGTTAGAGACTGGGGTTTGTTTGTTCATATGTAAGATGAGCCCCTGGAGAGTCCTGAAATCCTGGCTACAGGTAGTTCATCATCATCATCAACAACAGAAAACTTAAAAGGATTTTGATTGCTCAAGCCAACTTCTTCCAATTGCTTCTGCTGTCATTGATGATTCTTTCCTCATTCCCTTTTCTTATCCTTTTAAGGCCAACTAAGTCCTGCCTTCTCTGGGAGCCTCCCCTTACCAGTGCTGTCCACACCAATCTCTCCCACTTACTGACCTTTCAACTTATCCCAAGCAATGACATTTGATTATATTCTATTTTGTATTTCTCACTATTGGTTTCACGAATATCAATCTCATCTTCTCAAACCACGAGACTGTAAGTTCCATAAAGGCAGGGAACACATTTTATACATTTAGCATTCCCTACAATCTTTGGAGGGCATTCAAATTAAACTAGAACCATAGCTTTTGTAATGAACTGGAAAGACACTTACAAAGTACAAAAGTCAAAATGCGAAACTCTATGATCACAGCATTACAAAGACATAGAAGATATATTTACCTGATTTTCCAAATTTTCAACAAGAAACATGCAGTACTGTCATGAGAAACAACAAGTAATATTTAAAAGAGAATCATAGATTTGTAGATGTTTAATCGGGCTGCGAACCTTAGGGTCAGCAGTTCGAAACTACCAGCTGCCCCGCGGGAGAAAGATGAGGCTTTCTGCTCCCGTAAAGATTTACAGCCTCGGAAACCCTGTACAGGGTCACTATGAGTCACAACTGACTCTACGGCACTTAACAACAACAACAAAGTTAGAGCAGGAAGTAGTCTTAGAGATCATATAAGTTCTGTCTCCTTGTTTAGAGGACACATATCCTGGGGGCACTGTAGTGGTTGATACCAAGCTGATAATGCACTCTCTACAAGCAAACATCATGGTGCTCTGGAATTCTGAGGCTGAGCCTCTAACTTACCAAGAATCTCCCTTCCTTAACTGGCTTTCCCCTTCAGGCATTGCTCCTGTAAGTGGCCATGTGGGTTTTGTTTTGTTTTGTTGTTGTTGTTTTAACTTCAGAGTTTCTTCAGGACTCCTTAGAGTTTTCTGGGAGAGGCATGAAAATTTGGCCTCATGCTATAGTTCCCCTGCTAGCCTCTCCTGAAACTCCTTGTTTTGCCTCTGGAGCATGCCAGCACAGCAGGTTATTGTACTCTTACTCTAGGTGTCTGAAAGCAAAAATACCTCCATTCTAATTGCTGTTATTTGTTGTTAGGTGCCATTGAGTTGGTTCCGGCTCATAGTGACCCTATTGAGGGTTTTTAAGGCTGTGGCTCTTTTTCCTGAAAAGCGGCTGGTGGGCTCAAACCGGTGACCTTGTGGTTCAGTGCTTTTTCTACAGAGCCACCATGCTCTCATTGTACAAATGGAAGTAAATTTATTTAAGTCACTCTCTCAAAATTATACAAGAAATTTTCAGAGACAAATGTTATGTATACCTAGCACATGAATGGGGAGCGCGGTGGCTCCATATGATAAGCATTGGACTGCGAACCACAAGGTCTGTGGTTCAAGCCCGCCAGCTGCCCTGCAGGAGAAAGATGAGGTTCATATGTAAGATTACATAAATCTGCTCCGCGAAGATTTAAAGCCTCAGAAATCTATTAACAACTGAGTTGAAACTGACTCAAGGACACTTAACAACAACAAAACACATGAATGGAGTTCTGGTATGGCATTGTTGGATAAGTACTGGGCTGATAACCATGACGTTGGTGGTTCAAACGCATCAACTGTTCCTCAGAAACCCCATACAGGGTTGTTATGAGTTGGAATGACTCAATGGCACTTTGCAACAACAGGAAGCACATGGATACTATGCATAATTACTAAAAAGAGGGGGAAATGCCATTTGTTCACTACTTATGAGGAATTCTCTTTTCAGCCAAATGGAATGTTTATTTACTTAAACCAAAGACAGAAGCATCCCTAACCAGCAATATAAACTCACTGAACTCAGTTGATCTCAAATTCACTTCATTTAATACCTTTGCAAAGCTTGGATGAGGGAATACTATTCATGAAAGACCACCTGAAGGTGTTATGCAGTTATTGTTTTTTGGCACAATAGGATAGTCCCAAGTACCTGCCACACAGATATTTTGCTTTCTAGTTAGATCTACCTCCCACACAGTGCCATCATGGTCAAGAGAAGGGCTGGCCACTGGTTTTATTACCTGACCCAAGGTTGCCCATCCTGCCTACCTCTGTTACTTTGTCCAACAGTGGAATCTAATGTGTCCACAGTTGTTGTTAAGTGCCGTCAAGTCAGTTCTGCTCATTGCAACCCTGTATAGGGTTTCCGAGGCGCGGTTGATGAGCTTGAACTGCCAACTTTGTGATTCAAGCCAACCTTGCAATCCAGGACTCTGATGTACACAGTTGGGCACTCTTAATTAAAGCTATGAATGTTCTTATTAAAATACACATTTATTTGTCACTTATTTGGAAAGATACATGTATATAATGGTAATTCATCCATCCACCAAACAGCATTGGGTTCCAACTACAGATCATCAAACCCTTATTTGCAATTACAAAACCAAAATTCTCATAAACCAAATTCCCCAGCCAAAACTCTCACAAGTCTGTCACAAAAACTCATTTTAACAAACATTAAGATACTAGGTTTTAATGGAAGTAATATGCAAAATATGTAAATTTTACCTCTATAAAATCCACAAAATTCTGAATTTTGAAACACATCTGGCCCCAAGGACTTTGGATAAGTTATTTTATCTGTGTAGGATCTGTGGGTGGAGTAAGGGAGGGAAGCCTACCTGAGTCATCCAGGAGCAGAAGAAGTTGCATAATGAAGAGAGGAGGTATTACAGTCTTTAGAGAGGGAGGGCTTGCTGAGGTTCAATACAAAGAAACCCAGTTGGGTCACACTGCCAATAATCCAAAGGGCTTGAGCAAGGCTGAAAACAGAAAACAAAGAGTCAGGAGAAGAATAGGACTGAAACGGAACAAGAATAATCTTAAGAATGGACGAAATGGGGTGGGGCCTTGGTATATGACTCCCCAGTCAATTCACTGACGGTTGTTAGGTAAAGCCAGGCTTTAAAGATGGAAGGTTGTGGCAGACGGATACAATCTTTATCTCCTCTTTGTTTAAAGTCTAGAATCCCATTAAGAGGGAGCAGAGTCCTGAAAGGATGGAAGGAATTTTTGGTCACATTAGTCTGAGGCAAAGATATGCCTTTGGCTTTTTCCTATCTGTCTTTTTTTTTTTTTTGGTAACTTTGTAAAATTGTAAAATATACCACACATGAAAAGTGCCTATGTCATAAATGTATAGTTTAGCCAATAAAGCATACGTGCAACGATCACCCAGTCCAAAAAGAGATTATCCGCAACACCCCAGATATTCAACTTGAACCCCTTCCTAATCACAGGGGTTCCTCCCTAAAAGTAGCAACTGTTCTGACGTTTACACCAATTACATCCTTGCATTTATTTCTATGTGTACACCTAAGCATGTGTTCCTAAACATGATAGTTTTGCCTGTGATGACCTTTTATGTAATAATTCAGGATGCACTCCTTTTGTGTCTGTCTTCATTCAACATTATGCTTGTGAGATTCATCCAGGTTGTTGCATGGAGCTTTCTGGTTTCTTCGCACTACTAGATAATGATATTCCATTTGTGAATATGCCACAGTTCTACTGTAGCTAGGCATTTGGGCCATTTCCAGTTTGGGGTGATTTTGCCTGATTTCTGGTGCACATTTGCATACACTTCTGTTAAGAGCGGAATTGATGAGTCATTGTATCTGCACACGCTGGCAAAGAGTTTTCCAAAATTCTATACCAATTTACTCTCTTCTGCTACTCCAAATCATTATCAACACGTAATATTGTCAGACTTTAACATTTTTAATCCTCCTGGTGGGCGTGTAGTGGTAACTCTGTGTGGTTTAGTTTGTATTTCCCTGGTGACTAATGAGATTGCTTACCTTTTTGGGTTTCTTGACCAAAATTTGGATATCCTCTTTTGTAAAATACCTATTCAAGTATTTCACCTATTTTTCTACTAGATTGTCTGTAGGATAAGCAAGGTCGGTGGTTCAAACGCAACAGCTGCTCCTTGAAAACCCTATACAGGGTCACTATGAGTTGGAACCAACTCAACAGCAACAACATTCATTTGACGGAGTTCTTTAGACATCCTAGATACAAGTTCAGTTATCTCACACTATGGCTTCCCATTTCATATTTGTTGAGTCTCATGTTCTTCCTCTCATGTCTATCGGTGTCCCCAGACCCAAATGGACCCCATTTTGCTAACGTCTTAGCAAGTTTACCCAGTCTCTGGGAGGCACCTTCTAAGGCTTCTCCCTTTTTCCCTTCATTGTCTCTTTCTTTCTCCCTTTCCTCAAACTTTGCCCAGTCTCAAAGGGCTGTTTATTATTCACAGGATGGATAGAAATAACCTCCTTTTAGCCATGATGTCAAGACTGTCATACTTGCCATTTGCTACTCATAGATCAGAAAATCTTCATGCTGGAAAGGACTTTAAAGCCTACAGTATTCAAAATGTGTAAGTCTTGTAATTAGTTCAGGTAAAATAACTTGATATTTTCGTAAGTATAACTAAAAAACACAAGTTAACTTAACACTTTTTGTTTTACCTTTTAACTACACATTCTTGGTGACAAAGATTCATTTAATTGCTCTCTTCACTTAATGATTTGAAATTGGAAGCTGTAGAGAAATGAAGGGACGTGTCCAGGATCATACTGCAAGTTAGTGGCAGCGCTAGGACTAGAACCAAGGCCTCTTGCATCTGTTTCCCAGCTATTTCCATTCTGGTGTGGTGCTGTGGGTTAATGTGCTAGACTGAAAGATTGGTTTGAACTACAAGGTCAGTGGTTCAAACTCACTAGCCACTCCTCGGAAACAGGGTCACTATGACTCAAAACCAACTCAACTGCTCTTAACAACAACAATATGATGCAAAAGGCAAGGCTAGCAGTTTGAATCTACCAGTTGCTCCATGGAAGAAAGATGAGGCTTTCTGCTCCCATAAAGATTTATAATCTCAGAAACCCTATACTGGGTAGCTATGATATGGAACCGACTTGGTGGCACACAACCACCACCATGCTACAAGAGGAGTCCTGCTGTGGCATGGTAGAATAAACACTGCAAGGTCACTGGTTCAAACCACCAGGTATTCTTTGGGAACCCTACACAGGGTCGCTATGAGTTGGAACTGACTCGATGGCCCTTAACAACAACAATGCTACAAAAGACCAGGGCACATAATTGTATATTGACTAGAGTGTCTTTTCTCCCCTGAATATAAGTGCTGTCTGTGTCTGTGTAACAACATAATCAGTAGAGACTATGGCTCATGTCTGTCTGGACCCAGGTTGAGAGATCACATCACCTCTGTTACTTTCCCATCTCCTGGCTGTCAAAGCCTGAAGGACAACAAATGGCTTGAGTAATGAGAGGAGTTAAGATAGTGTCTCCCATGCTGAATTATGTGCCAGTTCCAGGACTACAGCATTCTGCCACAATCCATTTACACAAGAAATTAAGTTGAAGATTGCAATGTAATATTCATATATTAAATCCTGGTGGACAATCAAAGTAATTAAGGCCAAATGCTCTGAATCATCCTGTGTCCTGTGGCATCACGAACATTCTATTGCTGGGTTTTTAGGACTTATTTCTACAACCAATTATCTTGGAAATCATTAAGGCTCTTTTGGAATGTGAATAATTTGAAAGCCACCAATGTACCCAATATTACTCAAACCTGCTTGCCCCCATGAGAGAAGAATTCTGCTAGTTAAAGATGTGGACTAGGAAAGGGAAACCTGATTTCAAGAAGCAGGCACTAGAGCTAGAAACAAGTCTCTGACCACCCCAATACCATTCTGTTTTTTAAGAGCTGGATATATTTCATCTTAAATTGAGGCAGTTAAATGGAGCTGGCTACTAGGCTAACCTGGGTCACAAACTGATCTGCTTGTTTTGTGGTTCTTACAAATACATGATACTGACTTTAAAAAGAGCTGGGGGTACTGATGATGACCTTGTGCATGTTGACTTTCATACTTTTTGCCCCCATGTCACACCATGGGTCACCTTATCTCTCTCTCTTTTTTTACCCAATTAAAAAAAAAATCCTCTTTATTTATACCCATCTGAATATTTTTTTAAAAAATTAAATTTATATAAAAATAGGCATTTAAAGTGAATAATTAGAAGCAGTCAATAGACCTGGAGTTGGATTACATCTCAACACACATACACACACACCCAAAAATCCTCACTACTGGACCAATGGGACTCCTGGTGCGGCACTGTAGGATCAGCATTAGCTTGTGAATCACAAGGTTCAAACCTACCAGTGCTCCGTGGGAACCCTATACAGGATCACCATGAGTTGGAACTGACTCGACAGCACTTCTGAAAGGAAACGGGGCCAATGAGTAACATCAGGATAAATGGATAAAATATTGAATTTACCATGGGTTCTGGATTACCTTATCTCTTAAAACTTCTCCAACTACTCTCATCTCTTGGTCCTCATTTTTCCCGGCTTCACCTTTTCCTTACATCTGGTACAGTTCTCATCACAAACTTTTAATGTTCCTTGTGATTTCCCCTCTGGAGTGTTAGCTCCTAAAGGGCAGGGACAGATTCTCCATAGTGTCCCTATGCTTGACCCATTATATAGTTTAGAGAAAGTGTTTAGGTGGACAATGAAAGACTGGATAAGCAAATGAAAGAATGACCAAGAGGAAAATCCCACAAATGTATCTCTGCTTAGGAATGACAGGTTTAGTGCCACAGCAACACCAAATAGAGGAATTAAACAAACTTCTCTTCTATTCCAGTAAATCAAAAAAATTAGGGTCTTAATTCTGTCCAAAAGACATCGTTCTCAAACCATCTTCATAAAATGAATCTTTGTCACCAAGAATGTGTAGTTAAAAGATAAAACAAGAAGTGTTAAGTTAACTTGCATTTTTTAGAATTATACTTAGGAAAATATGAAGTTATTTTACCTGAACTAATTATGAGACTTTATGCATTTTGAATACTGCATACAAAAAAGGTCTTTGATTCATCAGTTTTGCCAGTGGGAATAATTAAAAGCACGCATATACAGTAATATCCCTACCAAATTATTTCTTCTCATAAATATTTATCTATAGCCTATGTTTGTTGATGCTGAGTGGCACCAATATTTCTTGGCTTTAGCTCATATGTTGTTGTTGTTGTTAAGTGCCGTCGAGTCGGTTCCGACCCATAGCGACCCTGTACAGGGTTTCCGAGGGTGTAAATCTTTACGGGAGTAGAAAGCCTCATCTTTCTCCCGCGGAGCAGCTGGTAGTTTCGAACTGCTGACCTTAAGGTTCGCAGCCCGATTCATAACCACTACGCTACCAGAGCTCATATACTATCTACCTTATTGTATCACAATTCTGATTCACAGATGAGATATTTGAGACAACTTTGATCATGTCTTATTCATGTCTGTATTCACAACTAAAGCACAGAGTCTGGCAAAGAGAAGTCACTCACAAAATATGAATCAAGTTCTAAAGGATGTTTTCCATCATCAGAATGAAGCTACACACTAAAGTTCTCTTTCTGATTAGCTGTCTACACGATACCCAAGTGTCTAAACCAGGGGTGGGGAACATCCAGCCCGAGGGTTGTGTAAGGCCAGTGAAATAATTTGGTCTGGCCCTACCAAGGCAACTGCAATTCCAGTCATCACGATGATGTTGTTAAGGGCCATCGAGTCGATTCCGACTCATAGCGATGCTGTATAGGGTTTCCAAGGAGCAGGTGGTGAGCTTGAACCACTGACCTTGCAGTTCAAATGACTTTGCATTAGTCCACAGTGCCATACCAGAACTCCACGACTGACTCATTAGAGGTGAGTTAATGAAAAGTTTGACCAACTATAGCAGGCTAATTTTTAGTTGATAATTTTGTGTGGCCCGAGACTGGTGTTATAAATTTTGGCAGAAGAAAAGTTCCCTACCCCTGTTCTAAACCAAGCTGATTTAGCCACTCAAGGGCCCTTTCGAAAATAGTTGACTCACACCGCCATGGGTCTACTGCCATGCAGTCTAGGGATCGGGAAAGTAGTCTCCATGCCAGTTCAAGCCAGATGGACATACTAAATGCCATCTGTGACTTTTCGGGGAGGACATCTTGAGCCGGCCTATTGCACATCATCGTGGGTCTCCCAGTAAGTGTCAGAAACTGAGCCAGGAAATATTGATATTACACAAAGTCAATAAACTGGGGCCATGGCTAAATATTTATTGGGGCAGACGGTGACGCCATGTATGCTCAGAAATTCAATCAAGTTTTGTCCAATTACTGTGCGTTTAGATTTGAACAAATTAGCTCTTAGTCATAGAATCCTAGAATGTCAGAGCTGGAAGGACCCTTAAAACTCATCTGGCCCTGTGTAATCGCTTTCAAACTTTTTTTTTGGCAAGAAACACTTTTTATTCATTTCATTAAATCTTAAGTCGATCTTCTCACTCAGGTTGAGGTGCAGTTTTTAGATCTCACTGCTTCCCATGCCCTATCTCATCTGTCTCAAACTAAAGAGAAGAAAAGGAAAGTCCAGTGAAGTTAGGAGGGATCACTTCATCCTGGGAAAAAAGTCCTAGTGGTGGGGTAGGAGTCATGTCAGAATCCAACTGTGCTAGCCACAGGGCTTAATATTCCACCATTTAAACTCATGGCTGAAGGAGTCTTTTGGGTGTGATCATCTGAACTGGTAGGGTCATCTGTTCTCCGGAGGTGGGATGGGGGTGGGGGCTGACACAGTAACCAACAGACTCATTGGCAGGAATGACTTCATTTAAATAAAACACAGCACTACCAGTTGTCCTGAGTCCTGGTGTGGTGCTGTGGGTTAATGTGCCAGACTGCAAAGCTGTTTGAACTGCAAGGTCAGTGGTTCAAGTTCACCAGAAACCCTATACAGGGTCTTTATGAGTCGGAACTGACTCAACAGCACTTCACAACCTATTGCCCTAGTGTACCACTGTGGGTTAATGCGCCGGACTGCAAAGTCGGTTTGAACCCTAAAGTTGGCAGTTCAAGCTCACCACCTGCTCCCCGGAAACCCAATACATAGAGTCGCTATGTGTCAGAACCAACCCGAGTGCACTTAACAACAGCCAATTGTCACAAAGCCCAGAGGGCAAGTCTAAGGGCAGAATAACAAACCAAACTCACTGCTATCGCATCTGTTCTGAACCATAGCACCTCATAAGGTCAGAGTAGAACTACCATAGCGTTTCTGAGGCTGTCAATCTTTACAGACTAGACTGCCTCATCTGTTTCCCACAGAGCAGCTAGAGGATTCGAATCACTGATCTTTTTTGTTAGCAGCCCAACACTCAACCCACTTTTCCACCAGGAGGGCTGTAAATGCCCATTATTGGGATATTTCATGAAGGCAAAGAGAAGAGAGGAGGACTAGAGCTGAGTGTGAAACTCCTCCTTCCACACTGCACTTGTCTGGTCACATGCTCATCTTTTTCTGTGCCTCTCTGCCTGCAACTGTGCATCCAGTTCCTGTCAGTTTCTGCCCATGCCCATCTTTGTGTGTCTTTCAGGGTGGCTCTGTTGACACCTGTTTGCTATGGGTCTGTCCATGCCTATGTCTTTTAGCACCTGTGTATCTGTTATGGTACTTTTCATGTGCCTGTTTGCCTTAGAATGTGTCTCTGTCTGATTTTACACAAGTATGTGTACGAGTGAGCACCCATGCACAAGTGCATACCTATTGTGTGCTTGGGACTCTGTAATCTGTGGCTTTTATTTTGTTGTTGTTATATGCTGTCGAGTAGGTTCAGACTCATAGTGACCCCATAATGGGTTTCTGAGGAGTGGTTGGTGAATTTGAACCGCTGACACTGAGGTTCAAACCAACCTTATAGTTGAGTGCTTACTGTACAGTGCCACACCAGGACTTCTTGGATGCTAACTCCACAGGAATAGCTAATGGGCATAATGGTGCAATGGAGGAAACCTGGTGACACTGATTAGCCCTTAGGCATCACATTGGAAACCGTGTGTGCAGCACAAGCCAAAGGAAAATGACACAAATAGGAGAACAAATTCCGGTGACCCTCAAGACCACAGTCTCTTCTCCCATATTTCTTTCCAGCCATCCTCCCTTCCTATCCCTTTTTATTTTACTCTGTCTCTGTTCCTTGTAAATTTTCTGTTTCTCTACATCTCTTTTTATTGTTTCTATTTTATTTATTTCTCCCTTTCTATTCCTCTTTTTCTATTTTTCTCCCTAGATTTACCTTTTCCCATATATTTTTATTTCTTTCTTATTTTCTTTTTCTGTTTATTCCTTACCCTCTTTTTTCCTTCTTTCTGTGTCTGTTTTTATTCTTTTCATGCTTTTTCTACCTCTTAGCTCTTCTTTCTGAATTTATCTTCATATTGTGTTCCTCTTATTCTGTATGCTTTTCTGTGGTTCTTTATTTTATTCATTTTCTCTCCCTCCTTCCATGTCATTCTTTTTATCCCCATCTGTCTTTCTTCATTTCTCTCTTTCTGTTGTCCATTCTCCTCATCTGTCCAGTAACTCCTTGTGTAGGAATCTGTACACCTCTTCTGTCCTTTGTTCTCCTTAAAGATACTTCAGGCTTCAGGAAAGAGTAGGTGTGGCTGTGGGTGGGTGAGGTTCAATATCTCTGGCTTTTCAGTCTTGGGTGGGTAGGTTCACTGTTGCTCTTTGGAATCTAATCCGCTCATCCCTGTTCCCCGCCCCCAGGACCCTGTCTGCAGAGTCACACTGCGACTCCAGTTGCTGCTTGTATTCCCTGCACGTTCCCTACAGAACGATGAGCCCCCAGGTGCAGTGGGAAAATTCATCAGCCGCCCGACAGGGCTAACGATTTACTCCTGAGAAATAATCCATATCCAGTTAATGGATCACCCCCTACTCCCTGAGACCATTTGTCTTGGCACTTAAATGGCACCAGAATCCAGGGGCAGAGCCAGGACTCTATCCCAGGTTCATTGGTAGATGAATAGGCTGGAATAATAATGTTAAGGATTAGGATAAGGAACATTTTGCATTTGAACGTCAGTTTTTGACTTTATAAATTTGAAGGAGGTTAACATTCCTTGGCTACCTCTTTTGAACTTTAAGAGGTGGTTTAAAAGCAATAGTGGACCTCACTTGCAGATTCTGAAGCAGGGGTCATAAAGTGACTTGCCAGAGTCATTCCGCCTGTTACTGGCAGAATTGAAAGGAAAACTATTTTTCTGATTTCCTGAGACTCATTCCTATGAATGCTACATGGCCTTCCAGTCTTTGGATCTCATTCTTCCTAACTGGGAAATGGAAGCCAGTACTGAGATGGGTAAGAATTAATTGTAAGACAGATCTGGGTTTGAGCTCTGGCTCTGCATTAGCGGACTGTATGGTCTTGGGTAAGTTTCCTACTCAGAATCTCAATTTCTTCCTCTATAAAATGAGGATCCTAATAATACTTTCTTCATAGGATTGTCATGAAGATGAAAAGAGATTATGCATGTTAAGTGCTTAATATAGGCCCTGGCTCATAGTAAAAGCTCCCTGAGTGTTAGCTATGATTATTACTACTGCCTGTCTCTTCACAGGATGCTGAAAGAACTCATACAAATGCATGAGAAAATTGGTCTGGGGGCAGGGAAGAGATAATTGATGAGCCATTGTCCACAGAGGTGTCCTAAAGGCCATAGATGGGGGAAGGGGCCTGGAAGGGTAAATTCTGATGGTGGGAGGAGGTAAGGATTCTGCTTGGGCTAGGAGGTCTTGGCCAACCTTCTGGGAACTGGGCAAAAAAAAGGGAGGGGGTTGGGGATGGATCTAAGTTCAGTGCTGAGCTGGATCAATTGCTGGCCTTTAATTCCAGCCTGTTAACATTCTTTTTCTCTGGGGCTCAACTGCTTCTGTTCCCTTCCTCAAAAGCTGGACAGAAGACTGTCTATGGAGAATAATGAAACCAAAGAGGCTTTACAGAAGCTAGCACAAACTGAAAATAATGAAATCGTGTGCAGGAGCCTTTTGTGTTAGTAGCAGTTGACGGTACATATGTAAGGGTTATTAATATTTCTAATAAAACAGTAATAATCCATCTTTAGAACTCATTCTATGGTGTGTGGCTGCTAGAGGTTGATACATTATCTCAGATGGTAAGAAACATCCCCTGAGTCCACCTGCATGCAGAATCACAGGCCACATTCTTCTCCCACCTTCCTAGGACCTCATCCTATCAGAGTCACACGCATAATTCAGCCTTTGGTGAAATGCTTCTGACGCTATTGAAGATCCCTAGAGAATGGATGCTGTGCGGAGGCGGGGAGTGTGGGTTCCTGATTTCAAACTGCGGGAAGGCGAGGAATTGATACATCTCCTAAGCACCCAGGGCTCAACTCCTTTGGAGACGAGAAGGGCTTTGTCAAAACCTGATGGTTTATTAATAATTCTTTCAACTGAAGAGAGCCGTGTACTTATCAATTGACAGGTATTTAGTGAGAACCCTCTGTGGGGGAACCTAAAGAGGCCTGGCAGAGCTGACAACATGACAGAGGAGACAGACCACAGATACATAAAGATTATTGACCATACAAAGCAGTGCCTTCAACAAAAGATGCAAGTGGCTGTAGCAAAGGGGGGATATATAAGATGCAGAGTCAGGTAACTGGGTGTCACTTAATCTCTTTGAGCCTTAGTTTCCCTCTCCTTGTGGTAAACACAGCTGGATACTATTGAAAGAACATTAGCTTTGGTGTCAGACCAATCTAACTTCAAGTTCCAGTTACCTCATAAACCAACCCAGGGTCCTGAAACAAGTTATTTCACTCCTATGAGGGGCAATTACTTCATTTATAAATTGGTGTGTGATAGTAGTCCCTACCTCATAGGATTGTGGTGAGAATTAAATGATGTCATACATGTAAAATGCTAAATATAACATAGCAAGTATTCAATAATCAGTTCCTATTAATATAAAATGCACAGGGAGAGGCAGGGAATGCTTGGAAATAGAAGGGTTTTATTTTCTTCTTCAGCTCTTTATATGTCTGACATTAAATTTCATAGGAATGCAAATGAAACAAAATACTTACATATAAACAATAATTAGAATATCGTTCTCTTATACCTTTTATATGCCTCCCCAGCATTGCACACTAAATGTTGTATAATCAAATTTACAGAGCAATGAACTAGCAGAGGAAGTAAATTATATATTCCTTGTGATCTTGGGCACCTCTCTGAGCTTTAGTCTTCCTATCTGTAAACTGTGGCTGAGAACACCTACTTTACAGTGCTGCTGTGAAAATGAAATGAAAGTGTGTTTGGGCACAGGATAGGCAGGAAACAAATGTTACCTCCTCTCCCTCTCTCTCTTTTGTAAAAGTAGGAATAATAAAGAATCAACCACACAGGACTATCATGAGAATGGTGGTGGTGGTAGTGCACCGTCAAGTCGGTTCTAACTCATAGCAACCCTGGATTGGGTTTCCAAGGCTGTAAATCTTTATGGGAGAAGAAAGCTCCTGTGGAACAGCTGGTAGATCCAAACTGTTGACCTTTCGGTTAGCAGCCCAACACATAACCACTATGCTACCAGGGCTCCTATTATGAGTATACAACCAGGTAGATAAATGGGAAATGTCTGTAAACTGTAAAACCCTAATAATAGCCTTTATGGGAACATTGGTATGCACTAAGAACTGAACAGTTAATGGATGCTGATCAGTTAAATGGCTAATATTTATTAAGTATCTACTACAGCGTATTGGTTACGACTCGGGCTGCTAACCTCAAGGTCGGCAGTTCGAAACTACCAGTTATTCCACGGGAGAAAGATGAGGCTTTCTGCTCCCAAAAAGATTTGCAGCCTCGGAAACCCTGTGCAGGGTCACTATGAGTTGGAACCGACTCCACGGTACTTAACAACAATAATACTATGTACAACATTCTTATCAACGGAGAAAAGATTGAAGTTATCAAGGACTTCATTCTTCTTGGATCAACCATCAACACTTATGGAAGCAGCAGCCAAGAAATCAAACGACATATTGAATTAGGCAAATCTGCTGCACAAGACCTGTTTAAAGCATTGAAGAGCAAAGATGTCAGCTTGAGGACTAAGGTACGCCTGACCCAAGCCATGGTATTTTCAATAACCTCATATGCATACGAAAGCCTAAGGAAGACCGTAGAAGAATTGATGCTTTTGAGTTATGGCGTTGGAGGGGAATATTGAAAGTACCATGGGCTGCCAAAAGAACCAATAGATCTGTGTTGGAAGAAGTGCAGCCAGAGTGCTCCTCAGAGGCCAGGATGGCCAAACTTTATCTCTCATACTTTGGACATATTGTCAGAAGGGACCAGTCACTGGAGAAGGATATCATGTTTGGTAAAGTGGAGGGTCAGAGAAAAAGAAGAAAAGCCCCAGAGAGATGGATTGGAAAAGTGGCAGCATCAATGAGCTCAAGCGTAGCAACAATTGTGAGGTTGGACCAGGATCAGGCAGTGTTGTGTTCTGTTGTGCATAGGGTCGCTATGAGTCGGTAGTGACTCGATGGCACCTGAAAACAACAACAACAATACTCAGAGTCTTGTTGAAAGTACTATGATCCAGAGAGATAAAGGTCATTAGGTTAAGTGAGCCCCTCCTCACAAGAACAGAGCATTAATGAAGGACAGAATCTTGAGGGATGCTCCCATTGAGTGTATCAGGGGAGAATCAAGGACCAGAGGGACAAATCAGAAGGAAGAATTGTAACACAGCACCTTTAGAGAGAAAGGAAGAGAAAGTTCCAATACTTAGGGAGGGAATCCACAATGAGGAATTCTGAAGAGATGGCAAATACAATCAAGACATAATTGTTTCCCTTTGGACTAACCCTCCAAAGGGACATGGGCAATTGTAACGAGAGGACTCTCAGTGGGGTGTTGGGCATGTTTGTGGAGGGGTTATCTTATTGTAGACTGAAGAAAAAGTGTGTGATGAGAAGTGAGGAGAGCAATTCTAGACAACTATTTGAAGGCATTAAGAAGTATTACTTGCCTGAGAAGGGGAAGATTGGATGACAGCTAGAATAAGAGTTTGGGTCAAGGGAAGGTTGTTTTTACATAAGACTGAATGTCTTTATGGAGTCCTTGTGTAGTGCTGTAGGATAATCAGTTGACCACAAGGTCGGTTTGAACCACAAAGTTGATGGTTTAAACTCACCAGCCATTCCTTGGAAACCCTATACAGGGTCACTATGAGTCGGAACTAACTCAACGATGCTTAACAACATGGGCAATGGGGAAGAATCCCATAGGGAAGAAGATGAAGACACAGATGAGAGAGAGAATTACTGGATAGGCAGTAGAAGTAGAAGTCTAAGAGGTAAGAGAACTGCAAGACTTGGCTAAGAGAAAAGGTACATTCTATCAATAATGAAAAAGGCATAATGGGGTAGCAAATGCTGCCAATTGATCAAGAAGAGTGAGAACTAATAAGTGATGACCGAATTTAGAATTAGGAAGCTGTAAGGGACTTCAGTAGGGGTGAGGAGGGGGAAAGAGGTCAAATAGTGAGTGGGTGTCTAGTGGGGCAGCCAGCAGAGATGACATATTTGAAAGGTTTGTAGACATAGGAGCAAGGCTGAAGAACCATTTTTGTTTTGTTTTATGGGGAAGGTTGAGATATGTGTAGGCAGAAGGGAAGGAGGTCAGTGGAGAGGGAGATGAGGAAAGTGTGAAAGGGTGAGAGGCTCCTTGGTGGCTGAAGTGACACCATGAAAGGGGCTATGTTTCAGAACACCAGTAGGGAGGGTCCCAGAGAGGATCCAGTCTTCCACGGAGGTAGGAGAAAAGGACAGAAAAACCAAAAAGACCAAGGTGCTTCATTTAGTTCTTCATTTAGTTCATTTAGTTCTAATATTACCACCCCTAGCTCCCATACTTGTGGTGCTATAGGATAAGCACTGGATTGCTAACTGCAAAATCGGCAGTTCAAACCCAATAGTCACTCTTCTGAAACCTTTTACAGGGTTGCTGTAAGTTGGAACTGATTCAATGACACTTAACAACAACAGCAACAAATCTCCCATATGTTTCAGGATATCTTACTATTACTGAGTAGATATCTGAAGAGCAGTCCCTAAGGACAGTAAGATATATGATTTGAGGAATACTGGGGAAGTGGATAGGAGCTGTAGCCTCAGTCCCAGGATACTGGGCCCCAGAGCTTGGCTCAATGGGGAAGTCCAATCATCCATACCCTATATCTGTACTACAAATCTCTTTCTCCTCTTGCTGAAATCACTACCCTAGGCCCCCTCTTTAAAACAAAGTCAGAGTCCACAGTCTCTCTGAGATTTCCCCTGTTATTTACTAAGGCACTAGAGGCCCAGGGCCCTGTTATCCAGCCAAATGTTTCTTTCAATAAGGCCGAGAGGGCTTTCTGAATATAGTCTGGTCCTCAGCTCTTTGACATGTGCACACAGCCTGCTGAATGCATCAAAGAGCCTTCCTGCCACTTGATCTGGCTCCAACTATGGTCCCTCTTCTCCAGCATGGCTGCTTGCTGACCCTAGGCTCCTGCAGTTACAATGACCTCTCCCTGTTTTGTCCCTTAGATCCAAGTCTCCTGAGAGCTTAAGGGTAGAACAGCAGGGCCATTATAAGTCTTAGATGCTTGGAAAATAGGAGCTAGAGTTGTTATGAATTGGGCTGCTAACCTCAAGGTCAGCAGTTTGAAACTACCAGCCATTCCATGGGGGAAAGATGAGGCTTTCTGCTCCCATAAAGATTTACAGCCTCGGAAACCCTGTACAGGGTCACTATGAGTCGGAACCGACTCCATGGTACTTTACAACACAACAATTGAGCACCAGAAGGCAGGAAAGGGAAGATTTGGGTGAGTGCCAGGCCAAAGGAGCTCAGAAGATCAAATAAGCCCTTGACATCTTTGACTCAGATCAAGCCCAGTGTTCACATACCAGCCTCAATGGTGCCTAGGATGTAGGGCCACAGGAGAGAAGAGCAAACAACTCATTAGCTAGGGAAAACTAAGGCTCTGGACCTAGTCCTGTGTCCTTATTCAAGGCTTGGGTTATCCTGGGATTGAGTTATAGTGGAGAAAGGCTTATTTGCATTGAGAAATGGCAATTAACGGAGGGGGTGATTAAAAGTGAGAGAAGCTACAGACTCAGAAATGTCAGGTGTTGATGTGCAAGAGAATTCATTCATCACATTTTCCTCTTCTCTCCTCCCTTCCCTCTTTTTCCTTTCCCTCTTCTCCCTCCCTATCCTCCACTGGCCTGCTCACTCTTTCCACCTCCATCTCTAGCTACTGATGTGATTTCTCATGTTTTGCAGTCAAATGTCATTAATTCCGACAGACTCATGAGGGTCCTCATGTTAAGCTGGCCCATGAACAAATCCTGTGAGCAGATAGACCAAAGAAAGCATCAGGCAGACACCCCCAGGTCCCATACACCTCCTTAGGGGCAACAACAGCTAAACCAATGAACCAGAGCAGTTGCCCTAAAACAATCAATAAATCACTTGGGGTCCAAGAGGGGGAGAACTCTCCAGCAAACAGTGCTTGGACATTTTCCATGACCTTCTCTGCCTCGCATGTCCATGGTGAACCACCCATGCAGGCTTGGTCTGACTCTGCTTTAAGGTGCCACTCCCAGATTCCTCCTGGCTAGGCTCAATTTCAGAGGGAGGTCATTCATTCCAATGGGATGTGACAGGTGCCATCTTCAGGCCCCTGGCTCTGCTCCCAGCAGCAAGGACTGTCGCTGACTACAAATCACTCATGTGCCATGCTGGTCTGAAGACATCAAACCTTAAGGTGTGCAGATGACCTTCCAAAAGCCCACAGACCCAAAGTGGATGGTAATGTGATGTAATGAATGGACTGAGCCCTGGACTAGGAGGCTCGATACTTGACTTCTAGTCCCATTTCAGCCATTAATATGCTGGACGATGCTGCGTACGTCACTTTCTCCCTCTGGATCTCAGTGCTCCCCCTGTGATGTGAGGAAGTTGAACTACATTATCTCTAATTATTCTTCCAGTCCTAGGAAGCAAACTCTGAAATTAAAACAAACAAGTTTTGTAACAAGATTGAGCTCTGATTAAAATCTATTAGGGGATTCCTTTTGTAGGCCTCCAGTTTTAGCTGTCTCTCCACCAAATCCCTCACTTAAACTCCGAGTCAGGACATATAGTCATTTCCCAGCACCCGAGCTCCATAGAGACCACTCATAGGTCTAGCCTACTCCTCCTGCTGAGCTGGGTCTGTGCCTGGGGCTGAAACGTCCTGATGGAGTCCTGAGGTGGAACTCTGTCAGGGGATGCATCCCCCTCCCCAGGTTTTAGGATAGGCAGATGGGTTAACTATGTAGGTAGGGACATTCCCCTCAACTTTATATTTTCAAAATTGTTAATGGATATAGTAAATGTGAAAGAAAGGCACAATAAATGCCTGAATAAACCCTTGTTAACAAGTGGTCACATTTCACATTTCTTTTCTCTCTTTAACACACACACACACACACACACACACACATGATTTGAAAGTACGAGGGGGTCTTAAAAAGTTCATGGGAAAATTCCATCATCTTTGAATTACATTTACGCACAAACTTTTTGAAACTCCCTTCTGTTATTGAGATCATGATATTTCATTCTTAAATACCTCTGCATGCATCTCTAAGAATAAGGATGTAGTCAGCTGGGAAGATTTTTAAGGGAAAAGGAGAAAGCCAACAGTCTCTGGAGTTCAAAATGGGGGTCAAAGTGGTATGTAAGACCTAAAAGACCAGATTTCAATCAGAATGTGGGCAGGGTGCGAGGGAGCTGAGCATGAGAGCCACAAGGGGAGAGAAGGAGGCACAAGTAACGGTTCAAGAACAGGCTCCAAATAAACATACAAACAAAAGTGCCCTGGACAAGTCACTCCCCTTCCATGAGATTCAGTTTCTTTTTCTATAAAATGAGCATTGTGCTGAACTCTGTCTGACCAACTTCACACCTCACAAAGTTGCATGTGGTTCAGATGTGAAAATAGAGCTCATTGAAAGCTGCCACACTTAAACATATAAGGGCAAGCGATTTACAGAGATAACCTCCAGAGCTAATAAAACTCAGCAGTAATGTTGTGCAAATAATCTGAGATGCTGAATTAGATGAGGAAAAATGTGGCATCAGGACTGGAGGAAGATTTATTAACCTGTGATATGCAGATGATACAATCTTGCTTGCTGCAAATGAAGAGGACTTAAAATATTACTGATGAAGACCAAAGACTACATACAGCCTTTGGTATGGGTTGCATCTCAATGTAAAGAAAATGAAAATCCTCACCAATAGAGCAATAAACAATATTCATATAAATGGAGAAAAGATTGAAGTTTTCAAAGACTTCATCAACAGTCTTGGAAGCAGCAGTCAAGAAATCAAATGACGTATTGCATTAGGCAACTTTGCTGCACAAGACTTCTTTAAAGTATTGAAGAGCAAAGATGTCAGTTTGAGGACTAAGGTGTGCCTGACCCAAGCCATGGTATTTCCAATAGCTACATATGCATGTGAAAGTTGGACAGTGAATAAGGAAGACCCTAGAAGAAGTGATGCATTTGAGTTATGGTGTTGGAGGGGAATATTGAAAGTGCCATGAACTGCCAAAAGAAGAAATAGATCTGTGTTGGAAGAAGTACAGCCAGAGTGCTCTTTGGAGGCCAGGATGGCCAGACTTCATTTCTCATACTTCGAACATATTATCAGAGGGAGCAATCCCTGAAGAAGAATGTCATGTTTGGTAATGTGGACGGTCGGATAAAAAGTAAAAGACCACAACTAGATGGATTGTCACAGTGGCGGCAGCAGTGGGCTCAGGCTTAGCAATGATTGTGAGGTTGGTGCGAGATTGGGCAGTGTTTCCTTCTGCTGTGCATAGGGTCACTATGAGTTGGTGCTCACTCAGTTGTGCCTAACAACAACAACGCTTCTCTGACCCCAAGCCTGGAGGTCTCTGGAAACACATGGCAGTGGACGGTTCCTCTAGTCAGCCTTCAAATTTTTGTTACTGGAAGCCAGAGAACTTTCATCTATAACCGAAATCCCAGTAACTTGAATCTCTCACAGTTTTGCAAAGACATATGCACACACCTCAGTTCTTCCTAGTTTTTATTTCATATAACTCCCTTCAGTCTTATTGATTATAGTACAAAACTAAGAGTACATCACTTTTTCTTCTTTGTGACATATACTTTTGGTGCCCTGTTTACTTCTTACTATTGCCCCCCTGAAACTTCTAGAGTTGGAAAAATTCTCTCATTGTGCCTACCCTAGCTCAAAGATCAAAATGCTTTAGAAAATTAAGTGAGCATTTGGGATTTTTAACTTGATTTTATCTTTTCAACCAGAGGGGTATGTGTGTGGGAGATGCACTTGTCAACTAAAAGCAATTTCTCTGCCTCCTTGGGGACTGAAGCGTAATCGTAGCTCTGTCTTTCTGGTGTCAAGATGAAACTTGCATCTTCCTGAGTGGTGTCAGTACACTGACAGACAGCTCCTGGGATCTAGTGAAGAGTACTGGAAAAGAATGGGCAGGGGGCAAGAGACAAAGAGACTGGTATTGGCTCATCTCTCCTCCCTGAGTGACTCTGGGCTAATCACCTACTGTCTTTTACCTCAGTTTTTCTAACTTAAAAAAAAAGAAAAGGAATAGCTCTCTCCCCTTTCTACCTCACAATGATGTTGCCAGTACCATCAGGCTTTGATATTGTGTTGTTGTTGTTAAGTGCCATCAAGTTGGTTCCAACTCATAGCTATGCTGTATATGGTTTCCAAAGAGCAGTCGGTGAGTTTGAACTGGTGACATGAAAATGTTTGGAAGAGTGTTGTTGTTAGGTGCCATCGAATCGGTACCAACTCATAGCGACCCTATGCACAACAGAACGAAACACTGGCTGGTCCTGGCCCGACCTCACAATTGTTGCCATGGTTGAGCCCATTGCTGCATCCACTTGGCCAATCCAACTAGCTGGAAGTTTTCCTCTTTTTCTCTGACCCTCCACCTTACCAAACATGATATCCTTCTCCAGCAACTGGTCCCTCCTGACAAGATGTCCTAAGTACGAGAGACGAAGGTGGCCATCCTGGCCTCCAAGGAGCACTCTGGCTGCACTTCTTCCAGCACAGATCTGTTGGTTCTTTTGGCAGCCCATAGCACTTTCAATATTCTCCTCCAACACCATAACTCAAAAACATCAATTCTTCTACGGTCTTCCTTATTCACTGTCCAGCTTTCGCATGCATATGAGGTTATCAAAAATACCATGACTTTTTCAAGAGTGTTAAGGAAGGGGTATGTTCTAGGAATGTTGTTAAAAGTAGCTGGAAAGGAACTTCAAGTTTGATTGTACAACCCCATTTGAGAAATGAAGCCCTTCTGAGGTTCAGAAAGGTCCCACAAAAGACCCTCATGATTTCACTGATATGTTCACTGATGTGATTGATTAGTCCAGATAAATCTTTCCCAGACAGTAAGGCAGGGAGGTAGAGTCTTGATATCCTGGGATTTGGGTTCCCTCTGGAGAACACTTATAATCTCTACATACCACATGAGGATCTTCTGATAGAACTTCTCAAAGGTGTTTTGGAAGGCAAAGTTACCAATCTACCAATTCCCATCATGAGCTTGGGATGAGCATACTTTGTTATCTCACTCCTGAAATTGGGAGACTTTCACAACAATCCATTGAGGGAGGAGCACAGCAGGACTAAAATCTCCATTTCATAGAGGAGAAGCTCAGGTTGAGTAGCAGACAGAGTCACAGTCACCCAGTCAGCTGGCATGCCGATCCTAACTCATGGTATTTTAACTTTAAATGCCATGCCATGTTCTTTCACACTGTACTAGAGTTACCTCTCACCTGATGCAGGGAGCCCAACTAAGGAGTTCAAACCAGATCACCTAATAAACAGTGCTCGCTCGCTCGCTCTCGCTCGCTCTCTCTCCATATGTATATATACACACACATATATATATTGCTATTTCTAAGTGCTGGTGATTTGGTTCCAATTCACAGTGACTTTGTATAGGGTTTTCAAGGAGTGGCTGGTGCGTTTGAACTGTTGTGGTTCAAGGCAACCTTGTCGTCCAGTGCTTTATTCCACAGCGCCACACCAGGATTCTCTCTATAAACATACAGGCACTCATTGGGTTGCAAAGGTCAGAGTCATGGATAACTTCTACTTGGCCTTTAATGTTATATAAATTTGGCCTCATAGAACCAATCCCTGTTAGTTTTTGTTAAGTGTTGCCTCATGGTGACCCTTTGAACAACATAACAAAACACTGCGCAGTCCTGCGTCATCCTCACAATTGTTGTTATGTTTGAGTTCATTACTGTTGCCACTGAGCAATAGCAACCTCTACTTGCAACAAATTCTTAATCACAATCACTTTCACTTGCTGCACTTGGCAGCTTTTTATCACTGAAAAGACTGAGCTTTTTCTCGCACTGAAGTCAGGCTAAATTAGAACAGTATGCGCCTGTTGTGACTTACCTACAAATTCGCAAAGACGCAATTAAGAACGAATCACATTTGTACTCCTGGGACTGCATCTATGCAAGAATTCTTAGGAAATCAAAATGGAATATGCTCATTTTGAATACATCTAAACCCTTTGGTAGCATAGAGGTTATGAATCGGGCTGTGAACCTTAAGGTCAGCAGTTCAAAACTACCAGCTGTTCCGCGGGAGAAAGATGAGGCTTTCTGCTTCTGTAAAGATTTACAGCCTCGGAAACCCTGTACAGGGACGCTATGAGTTGGAACTGAAACCACAGCACATAACCACTACCACCAAACCTTATCAAGAGTCAAGCTTTGCAGCTTGTTTAATTTCCCATGCTGTCTATTATATAAATGAAGTAAGGTGGGCTTAAAGTGATCAGTTTTCCCAGATGTCTGCCCCAGTGTTCCTTGTAACTAGAGTGCAATGGAAAGACACTGGTGGAGGGTTTGCAGGGAAAGAATTCTCTATATTAGGCTTTCTTTAACTTCAGTAGGCAAAAGAACAGCCCTTGTGGAGATAGTTCAAAAAAAAAAAAAGTTTGTTCTAGCTGCTATGACCAGAAATTCCTGTCTAGTTGCCCTGGGGCGTTAACAGAAACACCACATTGTTACAGTGCATCCCAAGTAATTCGGATGCATGTGGTCCACTTGACTATATTTTAGGAGACACTGATTCATGATAAAATGTAAGGAGCTTTGTTTGTTGTTGTTGTTAACTACCGTCGAGTCGATTCTGACCCATAGCGACCCTGTATAGGGTTTCCAAGGAGCAGCTGGTGAGCTTGAACCACCAACCTTGCAGTTCAAACGACTCTACAGGCTGACACATTTGCCCACAGCGCTTAGAGCCCATTTAATTAGCAATTGTTTTGCATGGTTGCCAAGCACTTTGGAGCTTCTGGGAGAAAGACAGACTTCTTTCTCACATTCAACAAGTGCCCAGTTTTACTTCATCATGGTGGAGTCTTCCCAGTCAAACTATATTTTCTTTTTCCTAAAAATCTCACAGCAAACAATGACCAAAGTAAGGATCAGGATGTTTGGCTCTTGATTGAAATTAAAATGAGAGACCTTCAAAAGGCAGCAAGCTATCAAGCTCAAGGTATTGGACTCTCAGGGTGAGGGAAGAGATGCTCAATAGGCTACTCATTTCAGAGCACACATCTTAGGATGAGAGGTTGCAGGTTCAGGCTAGAAGATTCCTGGTTGCTTAATGGAGTTTCTGGGTACTACTATACCCTTCAGGAGGTACCATGACTGGTTATGTATCCCTAAACAGCAACAGAGTCTTGCATTTCACTCACAGCACAACTTCCTCTTTTTTCTCTGGGTCAGCAAAGCCAACTTAAGTGCCTTGTACCACCAGTACAGCCTCAACCTAAAGGCCCCAGTCGTCCTATCTAGCCTAGTCTTTTATTCAGTAGAGGTAAGGTTATAGAAAAATATTTTCCAACTCTAGAAAATGATTAATGTTTATTAGGGGAAATTTGGAAATTACTAAAATATGAAAACAATAAAGCAGTCAAAAACTACCCATAATTGCTTTGCCTAAATACAATCACTATTAAGATTCTGGTGTTGTTTCCTTTTAGCCTTCTTTTTTTCGATGTATAGTGATGTTATTTATTTGCATTGCTTATATTACAGGGCATGCACATTTTGTATTCTGCCCTTTTTTCATTTAAAATAATTACAAGATATTTTCACAAAAATTAAATTAAATTAAAAAATAATTATAAGTATATTTTCAGGCTAGCATATAAACGTCAAAACTATCTGTATAAAAACAATTGCGCAAATGCGACAGTATTTACATTGCTCAGCTTCTGGCATCTAGAAGGCATTTGATAGATAATTGCTGGATGAATGAACGGATGAATGCATTCCCCTATTATGTGACATCTAGTTTGTGTTTAATTTTCAAAGGGGACGTTACACTAAGGAATTAAGTGTAGGGGAGGTAGGTTAAGGAAGAGGGAGGGGAGTTCTGGTGTGGCACTGTAGGATAAACACTGGACTGCCAGGTCTGTTTAAACTTCAAGGTTGGCAGTTCAAGCTCATCAGCCTCCCCTCAGAAACCTTCTACAGGGTTGCTATGAGTCAGAACCAACTCAATGGCACTTAACAACAACAATATATATATATAATATTCTGAACTCCATATGTCTCCTTCTCTTTGGGTGTGCCTGGAAGTTGTTTACAACAATTAAACCCCCATTTTACAGATGAAGAAACTAAAACTCAGAGATGTTAAATAGTCCTCCCCAAATCACATAGTAGTATTGGGCTTCCATACTAACTCCTTGAACACCCTGAAATTTGTTCCTTTAACACAACACTCTTAGTGTGAAAAGAGGCAACAGAGAAGGAAGGTGTCATGGGTTTGTTGCTCAGGTAGAACTGTTCTGGGAGTTCTGGGAGTAGAGAAACTTCAGTTACCAAGAATCTTCATGCCATGAAAAACCAAACAAACCAAGAAAAACCTTCATTCAATGAGGAAACAAAAGAAAAGACCCCGTGGGGGCTATAGGTTAGGCCAAGATTCCAATACCCAGAGCCTGAACTGGACATTTCTAGATGTCACACTTGTTTGACTTGGATGACTGGATGTTTGCACAGCAGAAATTGGTAAAAGAGAAACTGGTGAAAGTTTCTTGTCTTTGATTGCTTTGGAAAACAGAGAAAATTGAAAGTGATTTAAAAATTTGTGCCCAAAGCAGAGAGATACCATGGTTCCCAGAAAGTAAAGAAAATGATTGGAAGCCCTTTAAACTCCAACTAAAGCTCTTTGCTAAGCTTCGCATGACAAAGTACAGGGGATTTTTCCATTTTATGCATCCCTTTTGCCATGTTAATGCTAATATCAGTGGTTAGCAAAGCAAATGTAATAACTGTTCTCCCCAAAGGACCCCTGATTGCAGCTTCTACTTCTCAGGCCTGCAATCGAGCTGTTGAAAGTGGATTTTCCATATTTCTTTTTACCTCCTCACTAGCATTTTGATAGATAGAGTTCCGTTTTCCCAGTGGAGAAAAACAATGTGTGGAATCACATCTGTGCAACTGCCAATGGAGAATTGGGGGTGAAATTAATTTGGGCTCTTGGGCTTGAACAGATTAGAACATGTCCTTCAGAAACCTTTTCTGACCAGTATGGTTGGTCCATCCATCTCTTGTTGCTGGATTACTACCACTGTAATAGCCAAACACTGAAGCCCTTGTGGTATGCACCCCGTATGTATTTAAAATTTTTAAATACAAAGTCATACAAGCAGTATAAGGAAATACAACATAGTCCCACCCTCACGGAGATATCAAATTCTTGCTAAAATAAATGTTGGTGCCCCTCCTAAATTATGCCTGAGCAAAAGCATAAGTCTTGTAATCCAGCAGCAACTGGGGGACACCCACATTGATAGTGCTTTCAAAGAACAATCTGTGCTCTGATTTCAGTGGTGGATTGACCCTCTTCACAACAAGGACTCCCAGGGCAGGAGACCATGTGCCTCTTCCTGAGGGATCCCCCCCAGAGCAAGGGCAGTAAAGTCACTTTCAGGTTCATGATCTGGGCTTCTAGGAGGGCTCTTGGTCCTCTAGAACCAGGAAGTGATTTAACATCAGATTTGGTTGGATCTACCCAGGAGTCCTGGTGTGGTACTGTGGGTTAATGCGCTAGAACTGTGCGCACAGTCGGTTAGAACTGCAAGGTTGGTGGTTCAAGCTCACCAGTCGCTCCTTTGTAATCCCTCTAGAGGGTTGCTATGGGTCGGAACCGACTCGATGGCACTTAACAACAACAACAACCCAGGACTGAGGAGACTGGGGGAGGAGGTTCCCAAGAGCTAAGGCAATGCTGCCTCTTCAGCTTTAACATTCTGGGACCACGCATCACGCACCGCTCCCTCCATAGACTGGTCTTGTCCAGAGCTGAGGTGTCTCCCCTAAAGTGTGGGGTTTGCAAGAGCCAGCTCCATCCAAGGCTCCGTGGGCCAGGTAGCCCTCAAATTCCAGCTTCTGGAAACAGGTCCGCTTTTGTGCGACATTTGTCGCTTTTCAGGTTCAGGTCTCACCAGGGCTGAGATGGCGTCGGACTCAGAGCTCCGGGGGGCAGGGGCAGCGGCCCGCCTCAGCTAGGAGTTGTCTCCCTGTCCCTCTCCGTCTGGGGGAAGGGGCTGTGCGACCTGCGTCCTCTCCTGCAGCCAGCGGGGGGTGGGGGCTCCTCTGAGGCCCTGCCCCCTTTGTGACAGGCTGAGGTGTCCGGTGACCAAGACACTCTGAGTTGGATGAAGGGTGCGGCTCAGGGCGTGGTCACCAGGGGCTACTTAGGGCGGCCAGGGAGCCGCCTGCGCGGAGCTTCGCCGTGGGGCCAAAGGCGCAGGCACGGTCATGGCGTGGATCCTGGACTGCCTCTTCGCGTCGGCCTTCGAGCCCCGTCCTCGCCGTGGTGAGTGGGCCCGAGTCTTGGTGACTGGGGGGCGCGCCTTGGGGAGAGGAGTGGTGTCTGCCGCCCGGCGGGCTTGGCTGACTTCCCGCTGGCTTTTAGCTAATTGTTCTTGGCCCGAGGACGTCCCCGTCGAAGCCCCACATAAATCACCAGCTTTGCTGGGAATGGCAAGCCACCGCGCTAAGGGCTCAGCAGGACGCAGGACGAGCGCGGAGGCGGAGTCCTTGGCTGGACTGCCCTCAGGGACAACCAGAGCCTGGGCTGAGACACGCCTAGAGGCCCAAGGATGAAAGTTCCTGGCAGGGCGGCCAAAGCCTAGGGACCCTGGCCATAGAGGTGGGGATTCCTAGGCATCTTCATTTGCCTTGAAGCTTGCCCCTCCTTACCCCAATCTCAACCAGAGACTATCAGCATCGAAAGGCCCCTTAGAGTCATCAAGTTCAATCCCCTCATTTAGGAGATGGTGACACTAAAGACTAGGGATGGGGAAAGCCTGCCCAAGGTCATTCAAGGAGTTGGCAGCAGATTGGGCTCTGCTGAAGCTCTGCCAACTGCCCACTGCCTCAAACTGCCCAAAGACTGAGGCCTGCGGTCTTTAGTGTGGGTCTCTTCTTGGGTGCTTGAAATCATTGCTTGGTTTTCCTATCCCCGTGGAGGTACAGGTATGCAAAGATTACAACACGGCTTTGAACTATGTGCCTCTCATTTCATCCCTTTTCTGGAATTTCTTCTACAAAGTATATTCTGGAAGCAGATTTTTTTCTTCCTGCAAGTTTTAGGAAATGTATACTATCTTTTTGAGATTCCTCAGGACCCCCACCCACACTGCCCTTCACTCCCTCTTGCTAGGCCCTACCCCTGCCACGCTGCCACCTGGCCACATGGCCACCTGTTTTTCCATAGTCTCCACCTCCAAAATCTATATTGGTGAGAGTGCGTCATTAGTCACCAGCCATAAACCAAACCTGGGGTTGTCTCCTCTTTCCTCTGCCCCCTCATAGGAAGGGGAAAGGAATCAGGGAAAGAAGGGAACCTCACAATTTAATTCAGTTGTTGTTGTTAAGCGCTATCGAGTTGTTTTGACTCCTGGCAACTCTTATAGGGTTTCTGAGGAGCAGCTGGTGGATTTGAATGGCCTACCTTGTGGTTCGCAATCCAGTGCTGAAATCTGTTTTTAGTTCTCACCAGCCTCACACCCTGCTGAGAACCATCCTTGGAGTCCAAACTCCTTAACAGACTGGCACACATAGTAAGTTCAAGTCCAGCTTCTGACTGAGGCCACGGGTCTATGAGAAGGAAAGTAATTTACATGCACTTGGAAAGTGTAATTTTTGGTTCTGTATAACTTTTCAATTATATATGTGTCCCTGGTGACTCCAAAAAATAAGTAAAGGAGAATATAAGATGCCCTGTAAGGCTTACAGAGCTAACGCTCTTCCCTGCCTGACCTAAAGGATGTCGAGTGTTCCAATTAGATCAGGAATACAAAAGCTCATTCATGAATAAGCCCATATTTGTGTGAGGGTGGTGGTCAGTATCACACAAGAAAGCCCATCCCCATTTAAAGACCAAACACAAGCCTTGTTGCCATGAAATTGACTCTGACTCCCGAGGATCCTATGTATGCCAGAGCAGAATTTTCAATGACTGATATTTCAGAAGCAGATTCTCAAGCCTTTCTTCCAAGGTGCCTCTGGGTAGACTTGAACCATCAACCTTTCAATTCTCAACTGAGTATGTTAAATGCTGCACCACCCAGGCATTCCAGTCACGCCTATTATCAGGTTTTTCCTTAAACTGAATCCAAATCTATGTCCTAGGAGATTTTACCTTCTGGCCCTAGCACTGACCTTTAGGATCTTACATCCTAGGGATGTGTCAACCCTCTCCTTCCTCCACTCCCCACTTACCCCTATCCTTATCCTGGCCAAACCTCTTCAGTGACATGGCCCAAAGGCCCCTGCCCACATCTAGCTGCTCATCTGTGAACAAGGTCCAAGTTGTGTGAATGCCCCATTATCTGACCAAAAAAAGATTTCCAGCCCCTCCCCCCAATTCCATAAATAAAGTCCTGGATGGATGGCTTTCCCTCTTTTGAAACACTATGCCACATCCATGGTGCACACATACATAGACATAAGTGCCCACATACATATACATTCCCACATCAATGTATTTCCACATGCAAAGCCACCTACCTACACACACATATATCAACTCTCACATAGACATGTAGATGTGTACACACACACAATACATGGAAAAAAGCACTCACAACATGTCATACCCATATTATACACATGCACATTAAAACCTCAAGTATGCATACTACAAATACACCACACAGTTTATTTGTATTAGAATTCTTTTAACCTAAAGCTACTATGTTTATTATTATTAGTTTATTTAAGTAAACCCAAGTTATTTTTGGAGCCCCCATTTTGTACTTAGTTGGTGTTTAAACACAAATGCCAGACTTTCTATTCACTCCTGCATTTCTGTTTGGAGACCTGTCCCTCCACCTACGTTAGTGACCCATCATTGTCTCTACCGTTCGATTACTCATAACAGTAGCAGCTAATATGTAGGAAGTACTTCTCAGATACTAGACCTTAGGCTTAGTTCTTTACTTGCATAATCCACTGAAATCACATGACATCTCCTTGAAATAGGTAAGTCGCCTTTGGGCAAATCTTTTTTTTTCACCAGGTAAGAAACCACTTCACTGCCTGGGAGATGTTGTACAATGTGAAGGGTACCTTTGAGGCAAATACTGATATTCTGTGGGGCTATAATTGAAATTGCCTTTAGTGCCTCCCTTCAAATGCCTTCCAGAAATCCTCCCGAGTCAGAGGTGGGTGGGGGAAGAAGCTGACCACTTACTGGGCAGAGTGGGGGAATATTCTAAACGTTCACCCCCTTCCTTCTGCTCAGGAATCAGTTGACCTGTCTGAACAATCTCCTCAGGGTGAAAGTGGGCAATGGGTGACCATATGAAGACATTTGGGAGAGACATCATTTGTGGTCTGGGAAAAATGGTGTCCCAGAAAGGTCTTCTTTCCCAGGGAAAAGAACAGCAAGATTGACCCACTTGAAATTCTCTCCCCAGTTCATTCTTGGCATTGGATTTGGCCTCAAACAATTGGACTTCTGTAAAGCAGCCAAAACTCTAAAACTGAAGAGACCCTGCTGCCCACTTTACATACAAATTTGATCTTTTCTTGGAGATGGGACCCAATCGATTTGCTGAGGCCAGGTCGGGTTGGGTAGCAGCAGGAGCATTTTCCAGAGCTGCGATGGGTTGGCCATTAGACACCCCACTCCCCTGGTCAGGTTGTCAAACGAGCACTCCCATTTATTGATGGCAGGACTTCCCAAAGTTCCTTTGTAAATCTCTTGTTTGCACCTCAAATGACATTTTTCTATGTGGGAAAAATGGAATGCTCTAGGGTTTAGTGTCTCAGGTTAAGGTTAACCCACACTTTATCCAGCAGAATCTGTGTGATGAAAATGGGCAAAACAATTTTATATTACTCTTGCAAATGTACCGCAGCCTCCAGGAGAAGATCTGATATCCATCAAGCTTAAATATCAAATGACAGAAAGCATATTGGGCATTAATAGAGCACGACACCAGGTTCCTGAGGGTGGCGATGGCAATAGTGAAAACAACATCATTTATCCCCCCTCCATACACACAATTATCTACTAAAACAACTTAAACAACAACAGAGCCATGGTTACATAAGCCATGATATTAGTATGCACTAATCATATGGTCTTTATGAAGCATATCTAACAACATGGAATGATATGATTACATCTGTGTCAAATGTATGGAGTCCTGGTGTGGTGCTGTGGGTTAATGCGCTGGACCGCAAAGTTGTTTGGATTGTAAGGTCGGCGGTTCAAGCTTACCAGTCGCTCCTTGGAAACCCTATACAAGGTTGCTATGGGTTGAAACCGACTTGACGGCACTTAACAACAACATGTCAAATATACATTTTTGAAAGACTGGGAGAAAAATTCAGCTGAAAGGTAAAGCTAGAGATTACATTAAGGTGGTGGGATAGTAGTTATTTTTTTCCTTGTCTCATTTTCTGTTTTCTAAAATCTTTATAAGGTTCGTTCATAAATTACTCTTATAGCTTAACAAGAGTTTAAAAGTCTAATTGAGATCCTACAATGTACAAATAATTCATATAATGACACAGGATATCACAATAATCTGTTTTGTGTTGTTTTCCTTCATATTTAGTTAAAATGTGATGACTAGATCAGGCCAGGAAAACTGAATCTTTCCAATGATCATAATATGTCCCTTATCACTAGGTGAGCTTTGGAATCCTGCAGAATTGGTTTGAATCACAGACTGACTTTTATAATGTTGTTGTAAGCAACTGAACCTCTCTCTAAGAGGAGTATAATAATTCCTAAATTTCAGGGTTATAAGTAAAACCCATAATTGTTATTATGGATGCCATATCTTAAATGCGTTCCATGATTCGGGTCTTTAGGTGGTGCAAACTGTTTGCACTGGACCACTAACCTAATATTGCTATAAGTCAGAAATCAACTTGATGGCACACAACAGCAACAACTAACTTAAAGTCTGACAGTTTGAACTCACTCAGTGTCGTGGAAGAAAGGTCTGGCAATCTGCTTCTGTAAAGATTGTTGTTGTTGTTGTTATGTGCCGTCGAGTCGGTTCCGACCCATAGCGACCCTGTACAAGGTTTCCGAGGGTGTAAATCTTTACAGGAGTAGAAAGCCTCATCTTTCTCCCGCGAAGCAGCTGGTAGTTTCAAACCGCTGACCTTAAAGTTTGCAGCCCGATTCGTAACCACTATGCTACCAGAGCTCCTGGATTAACACATGAGGTCACCATGAGCCAGAATCAACTTTATGGCTTTTTTTGTCTCAGGTACCAAAAGATGTATTTTATTCCCTTTCCAAACAACATTTATTGAATCTGCTACATGCCAGTCACTTTAAATAAATGAACTCATTTAATTTTCATAACAATTCTTTCAGATGTTACCATCTGTATTTTAAAGACTACGTTCTCGCTCCCACAATGGCAGAGCAAGGGTTAGAACTCCTTGTGGTCTGATCTTAAAACCTGACAGATGAAAAGAGAGAACATTTTCAAAGCTCCTAGCACTGCATTGACAGGTCCTGGTGTAGCGCTGCGGGTTAATGCGCTGGACTGCAAGGTTGGTTTGAACTACAAGGTTGGTGGTTCAAGCTCATCAGCCACTCCTCAGAAATCGTATATAGGATCACTATGAGTCGGAACTGACTCGACAACATTTAACAACAACAACGACAACAAACATTTACTAGTGGTCAATTTGATGTTGATCAGAGCCCAAATTCTCATCTTTGACACATTGATTGCCTATAGATTCCTTTCTTTGAAAAGGTACATAATTAAACTGAAAAAAAAAAAAAATGCACTACAAATACCATTGTGTCTTCATAGCTAGGGCTCTGAGTCACTAGGAAACAATTTCCTTCTGGCAGTATCATTTATTCTCACATGCATCAGTAGAAGTAGGTAGATGGCATATTTGGTGACTCTTGGCAGTGACTGTCATGTCTCAGATCCACCTCTTGAGAAATCACACAGCTTCTTCAGGATGGGCACCCAGTATCCAGCAGCCAGTAATCCCTGCACTCAGGGAAGTTCGTTTAGTGGTATGCGCCTATCCTAAGCCCTGGCTCCATCTGTTCTCGGTATGATATGATTGACCCCAGTTTGTTACTCCTCCCATTCCTTTCCTCAAAACAGAAGCTGAAGGACCCCCTCAGGAGTTGTTATGTTGTTGTTATGTGCCATGGAGTCGGTTCCGACCCATAGCAACCTTGTACAGGTTTTCCAAAACTGTAAATCTTTACGGGAACAGAAAGCCTCATCTTTCTCCCGCGGAGCAGCTGGTAGTTTTGAACTGCTGACCCTGAGGATAGCAGCTCTATTCGTAGCCACTACACTACCAGAGCTCCTTCCCTCAGGAGTAGACAGGGATTAAAACTGGAGAAGTTCTAAATTCCGAGATCATTTTCTAGGGTGGAGTATAGGGTCAGTGAGGGTAGCAGGCAGGATGAATAATGATATAATGAATAATACTGAGAGGGAAGAGTTTAAGGAATTTTCCAGAGGTTTGATTGCCTAAAGGCCAGGTTCCCAAAGTTTGTTTGTTGTCAAACTCACCTTTTCGAAACTACGAGCTATGCGGGAGAAAGATGAGGCTTCCTGCTCCTGTAAACATTTACAGCCTCTGAAATGAGTTGGAAATGACTCAAGAGCACTTAACAACAACAACCTCTGCTTAAATGCAGTCTTCACTTGTAATGACTTGCTTTTGTCTCTAGAGGGAGGCAACAGCATCGAAAAGGAAGGGGGAACAAAATGGGGTCTTCTTCCACTTCACCATTGTTTTGCAAAGTGTAGATTTTATTTTCCTTCAAGTGGGAACAGACAAATAGTAACTAATCTGAGATGTATTTTAGGTGCTGTAGACTACAACTTAGAGAACCATAACATTTTCTTCCATCATCCCATCCCTAGTCTTGATGACTGCTAGCGATAAGAATGGCTTATTTTTAGGGTGGAAAAGAGAAAGGAAAAAACAAAACAGGAGCAATAGGGAAAGCTTAACTAGGAAATATTCTGTTCTCATTCTCTTGAACACAGTGGCACATATTTAGGAGACAGGGTTGGGATTGGATCCATACTTGAAGTGGGTGGCAGTTTGGACACTGAGCAGGAAGTTTGAGACTTTCCTGTGTAGAGTATTATATCTGAAACCTTAGTCTCATTAACACTGCCAGGAGAAACTGCAGGGTGAGAATTGGACTTGAGGTCCAATTCTTCCGGGGCTGCATTAGGCTGATCAAAACATCATCCTAAAAGAAGAGGGACTATTTCAAGAGTGTCAGACAAAGCAGTAATGAGGAAAATTGGCAGATCAGTCAGTGGCTCCAGTCCCTGAATACCCTAGTTGAGACACTTTGGGGGAGGGAATTAACTAACCTTTTCTTCAGAATTTAGTAAATGTACGTATTAGACACTTGGTCGGTGGTTTTCATGTTTTACCGCTTTCAGTTATTTGAGGAATTCTAAGATAGGTGTTAACATCTCCGATTTACAGATAAAGAAACTGAGGTTCAGAGAGATGAAGTAACTTTCCCAAGAGCACATATTAAGAAAGTGAGGGGTGTGGGATACCAGCTCAAATTTGTCTCATTCTGAAGCCTGTGGTCTTCCTCTGCCCCCAAGTAAAATATGAAGATCTTGATCTTTAAAGCCTTATTTTTGTGGGGAAATCAGGATCTCTGTCCTTAATAAAATTCATATTTTGGTGCCCTGACCCTCCATATTTTTTGGGTTTTAAGGTAAAAGCAAGCATATCTCTGTTTCTGTTGGGCTGTAATAGAGTTATGAAAGCATTTTTACACCTTTACAATTTCCCATATAATCCTTATATTACGGGGACACATTTCCTGAACCCTAAAGAGAGAGAGAGACTTATGGTGGATATTTGAAGCTCTAAGGATAGTGTGTGTGTGCCCCATGGTGGCAGTGTAGGTCCTGTTAGGCCCTCCCATTCTGTCATTGTTGTTGGGTGCTCTTGAGTTGATTCTGGCTGTAATTTTTTACAGGAGCAAAAAGCCTCATCTTTCTCCCAAGGAGCAGTTGGTGGATTCGAGCTGTTGTTAGAACCCAACTTGTAACCCACAACACCACCCTGGTGACACTCTGGGATAAGCATCGGGCTACTAACTTTAAGGTTAGAAGTTCAAACCCACCTGCTGCTCCACACAAGAAAAATGAGGCTATCTGCTCCAGCCCAGATTTATGGTCTCAGAAATCCTAAGAAGCAGTACCCTGTGCTATAGAATCAGGATGAGGAAGAATCAACTTGATGGCAGTCATTAGGAATAAAGGTAGCCATCTATTGCATCTTTGGAGTCCTAGCCCTAGAGATTTTGACTTCTGCAGTATTGAAGTCACACTGACAGAAATACTGATTTGGGAGTGAACCAAAGTTATCATGAACCCAGGTAGGACTTACATAACAGAATTTAGACAAGTGATACAGTGGTGTATTCAGGGGAGATGAGGAGGGAAGGCAGGGAGAGAATCTCAGAAATGGAGAGGCTTGACATCAGCATCCATGTGAAATTGGTATATTCAGCATCCATGGATGTGAAATTGGTATATTCAAGAGTGGGGAGGTGTTTGGCTTGCTCTGCAGCAGTAGCAAAGCTAAATGTCCAAGACCAGATGCTGGGAGATCCCAAAGTTTGTGTGGGTTTCTTGTAGGATTGCTATACCACATAGCCAGTGGACTTTAGGTAGTCTGTGCCCCACATAAGTTAGACTAGCCTCTGCAGCCACCCATTTTTTCTCAAAAGGAGACTTTCTGGCTACACAGTGCTTTAGGCAATGCTTCTTCTGCCCACCCAGGATGAGGTGCTGACCCAGGCCCAGCTGGGGGGAAACTTTATGGATGTTCCAGCTGCTTCTCGTCCGCATAGCAGCCTCATTTGTGCCAGTTGAAAGGGCACAATAATAACAGTGGCAATTTAAATCGTGCTTTTTGCTTTCCCCCCTGAAAAGTGGTGAAGTGACTCACCACTGTTGAATTGTCCCTCTCTATCCACCCCCTGACCTCTTTGCAGCAGTCTCAGATGGTTCCCTGGGGACTGAGCTGAGAACCAGTGCTTTCAGTGGCCCTTTCACTGTGACTGGACCAACAACTGCCCCCCATAAATATGTTCTCAAAAATGCCATGTATTGTTTTGATTTGGATTTCTCAGATGAGGCAGCTTTGAAAGTATTAGATGATCATGAGCTTCATTAGGCAAGCACAGCCCTCCCAAATATGAATAATATAACATGGGGTCCATTCAGGAATCGTCTCTGAGTTGATATGGAAATGTCTGATCTGCTTGAAATTCACTGCATACCAAATTCTGGTGGTGATGCTGTGGAAGCAGCTCTGGGGGGCTGTGAAATTATTCAAGTACCCCATCCTGACCCTCCACTTCCCTCCATATCCCTCCATATCCCTTCTATACCTAATTCTCCTGACCCTATGGCTAGAAATGCTCATTCTCAGATATTTCTTTCAGCACCAGTCTAAGGAGAGCTCCCAGCACTGAAACTATTGAGGTGCTCCTGTGCCTAGAGTAATGAAAGATTTTGAGGTGTCAACAAAGCAGGTAATTAGTTAGAGACGTTATCAGCTATCTGGGAGACAAAGTAATTATGCTGAGCACTCTAGGTGCTGTCAGTAAACTCAAAAGACAGATTTGTTGGGAAATGATACTGTTTGATACCTAGCAGGAACCAGGAGACTTGTATCGGTGGTGGTGGTATCCTGTGGAATCGGTTCCAACTCATAGTGACCCTGTATAGGGTTTCCAAGGCTGTAAATCTTTACGGGAACAGAAAGCCTCATCTTTCTCCCGCGGAACAGCTGGTAGTTTCAAACTGCTGACGTTGACTCATAACCCGACATAGCAGCCTGACTCATAACCACTACGCTACCAGAGCTCCTTAACCTTGTAGAGGAGAATGGTTTAGAGAGCATGACAGAACTGTGTTCAAATATCAGTTCTGCTTCCTACTGGCTGTGTGACCTTGGGGGAAGTTACTTAACTACTCTGAGCTTGATGTGCGATGTGTAAAACAGTGATAGAACCATAGCTCTATCAACCTAACAGGGTCATTACAAGGGTTCTCAGAGATTTGGGAAGCAAGAATACTTAGCACAGTGCCTGGTACAAAGTAAGTGCTTAATAAATGGTAGAATTACTATTGTGATTACAATCAAGACTCTTAACTGTATACCAGGCATTTGTATCAGGAGCTCAGAGTATAAAAGGAGAGACAAATAAATAACTGCATTTAGGTATGATCATATGATCATATCATGAAGAGTGTAACTGTGATGCCTCAAAGGAGGGAATCCTCAACTTGGAAGGGAGACAGAAAAGCAGAGAAAGTTTCATGACTCTTGAGTTAGGTCTCAAAAAATAAGTAGGAGTTTATCATGAGGCCCAGGGGGAAAGGTCTTTCCAGGCAACTGGATCTGCCCACACAAAGTCAAAGAGGTGTGAAACAGCCAGGCCCTGAGCAAAGTGTTGGGATCAGCTGAGTAAGAACTGGGATCTCCTAAGGGGTTTGTTGGGTCAGTGACCAAGAATCTTTCCAACTTACTCCCACCAGCCCACACACCGCGCCCTAGGGCGCCCTACCTGGCCAATCACGTGCAGCAGCGCCCTCCTCTTCTTTCCCCTCTGCAGCCAGGTAAGCTCACACCCAGTCCCAGCGGGGACTTGAGTCGCACAGCAGCAGACAGACTGGACCAAGGAAATCAGGCCAGCAGGCGCCCCTGCCCAGGCTGCTGGTCCCTACATTTTTCTTCCTCCCAGTTCTGGGATGCAACGCTGCCCCTCCTCCCCAACACACACCAAGCTCACAGTCACCTGGGTCTTTTAGACAACCTCTTGTGGTTACACACCGCACCTGTACACGTTCTGGCAGCGATTCCCCTTCCAAAGCACACGCGCTCTCCAGTGCACCTCCCAAGCCAGACACACCTCACCCTCACACACCTTTGAAAGCATGCACCTTAAGTAGTTCACATTTAGGAACACCTTGCCCACGAGCAAATAAGCAGCAAACACCACACGTAAAGTCATACTGACACACCGAATCTAAGTATTAATACATACCAAACGCACATATACACATACTCTAAAGGACATACACGTATATGCACACCGCTCACATATACACGCTCACCATAGAACAACCACAAGCCCCAGAAGAAATACACATCGAACACACCCACATCCAGACCGCACCCACATAGTAACACTACACAATCTGGCAGAAACATGCAATCCTCAAACGTGCACACTTCAAACACGCGCACACACACCCCCATTACACACCGAAAGCACACACAGGCATCCCGCACCCGAGCGCACACGAGCATACATGCATACATACGTACACACATAGCCCGCCCCCGCCTTCCCTCTAGGCGGAAGGGAAGGGGGCGAGGAGGGGAGGAAGGGAATGAGTGGGCGGGGCTGGGGGGGTTGCTGGAAGCTCCGTGGACACTAGGAATCCGCACTAATGCCTTTTTCCCTTTGAGCCTTTTTCCCTTTGACCTGGGGTGTTGCTCCATTAACTCGCCTGTTCCCTATTCTTGGGCAAAAAGAATGAATGAGTTGGAAGCAGGAGGGGTCCCCAGAAGCCCAGGAAACGGGAAGTGCAGGGAATTGGCACTGGCTTCGCTAAGACCCCGACTCCGCGTCAGACCCCGCAGTAGACTCCACCTCCAGCCCCCTCCCCTAGGCTCCTTCCACGTCTGGACGTAGGCCCCCAGGGAGGGAGAAGGAGGGAGTGCTCTTTTCTCCCCTACTATAGCCGGGCAACTGTTGGGGGCGGGGAACTCGATTGGTTTTAAGTAAGGAGTTTAGTTCCACAGACCAGCTTTGTGCATAACGTGTTCTAATGTAGCTTGAAGACGATCGAGCGCTTATTGTTGTGAGAAGCTATCAGAAAAAGCACGGGCTATTGGAAATTGCCCGCCTGCGCTGTACACGTAATGTTGTTGTGGCTAAGTGCTGTCGAGTCGGTTCTGACCCATAGCGACCCTGTACAGGATTTCCAAGGAGCGGCTGGTGAGTTTGGACCTCAGAGCTGTGGTTCAAACTGTCCAGTGCTTGATACGTAATAAGCAAACAAAAAACCCAAACCCATTGTCATACAGTTGATTCCAACTCAAAATGACCCTATAGGACAGGACAGACCTGTGTCACGGAGTTTCTAAAGCTGTAAATTCTTACAGAAGCTGACTGCCTCATCTTCTTTTGACCTTTTGGTTAGCAATCCAGCGCTTAACCCCTGAGTACCAGAACTCCAGACATATAATGCTGCCGCTGCTGTGTGCCATTAAGTGGGTTCCCACTCACAGGGACTCTATAGGTTTTCAGAGACTGCAAATCTTTACAAGAGCAGAAAGCCTCATCTTTCTTCTGAGGAACGGCTGGTGGATTCGAACTGCTGTCCTTATGTTAAGCAACCCAACATGTAATCCAGTACACCACCAGGACTCCTTCCAAGCACATAGTTCTTATTGTGTGCCGCCAGTTGGTTTTCAACTAATTGCAACCCTGCATAAGGTTTCCAAGGAGCTCTGGTAGCTTAGTGGTTACAAGTCAGGCTGCTAACCTCAAGGTCAGCAGTTCGGAACTACCAGCCATTCCACGGGAGAAAGATGAGGCTTTCTGCTCCCGTAAAGATTTACAGCCTCGGAAACCCTGTACAGGATATACCACCACCCTAAGGTTTCCAAGGACCCATTGGTGGGTTTGAACCGCCAACCTTGCAGTTAGCAGTCCAGTGCTTATCCTTTAGCGACACACCAGAACTCCGGGCACATAGTTGTTGTTAAGTGCCATGGAGTCGATTCCGACCCATAGGGTTTCCAAGGAGCAGCTGGTGAGCTTGAACCGCCAACCTTGCAGTTCAAACGGCTTTGCAGTCTGGCACATTAACCCACAGCGCCATACCAG
>NW_006408569.1:4983520-5010175 GCF_000296735.1 Chrysochloris asiatica | reverse complement strand
ACTGAAAAGTGCACGGGCTTCGGTGTCTTTGTAAGATCAAATCCCAGCTCTGCAACTGCGTAGCGTGACCACTTTGGCAAGTCAGTCGCTGGCTTAGGTAGTAGAGTATTTGTGAATTTTAAAGGAGGTCATACATGTAAGTGTTTATTCTCAGTTAAAGTCCCTTCCCTTCTATTCCCTGTCCTATCTCCCACCCTTATTGAAGAGAAACAGATTTGGGAATTGAGGGAAAGGAAAGTCAGAGGCTGAGAAGGGGACATGGCCACAAGTTGATATTGATGCTCCCAAGCCAGGACAAAAAGGCACAGTATGCATAGGAGTTGGGTTAGCATTCCATTTATTGAGCAATGTGCAGTGTTTAAGGGAATTCCCGATGCCACTGGCCACAGAAATTCCATGTCACAACCCGAATCCTAGAAGCTATGGTGAGACCATTTTTGGCATCACTTCTACCCTCACAGGTACTTCCTAACTCACTCCCTCCTTCTCCAAGCTGCTACTCTAATTTTTTTTTGGTCTTAGCAAATAGAAATATATTTTCTCACAGTTTAGGAATCTAGAGGTTCAAATTTAGGGTATAAATTCAGTGTCACTCTAATTTTTGAAACAGGTAATTAGTGTTCATTGGGTGTCAGGGATGTCTGCTCTTACCTTATTTTCCACAAGCTCCTAGCACAGTGCTAGGCACACACACAGACTCTACCCATCCTGCAAAGAGATGCCCTGTGTGAAATCCCTCAGAGACACTGAAACTCAAGGGTATCTAAGGAGTTGTCATAAGGAACCTAGAGGGAGAACTCCAGTAGGGGCACTCCAGATCCTATTGGGGGAGAGAACAAAGGCTTAGGATGCGGGCTATTCCACTCCTCCTCAAAGTACTCCAGTTTGAAACCTGCCTGGAAGGGCATTGTCTCACTTCAGCTGACTTCTTCAGTCAATTAAGAAGAAAGCCTCTTTCCTGGAGGGCAGAGGCTCTGGCCAGCTAGCTAGTGACTCATTCCCTCAGAGTTGGGTAGCAGAGGTGGCAATGAATCAAGACTACATGAGGAGATTGCCTGAGAGATGAGGAGAATGGAGATGAGGTGGGAACCTTTATCCCCTGGGGCTGGAGCTATAGTCACTTGCATAGAGCCAACTGCTAACTACACCTCCCCACTTCCAGCCCCACCAAATCCCCAAAGACAGCTCTGACAAGGTTTCATAGAGGAGGAAGTGGGGTGGTGAAAGGGCTGCCTGCATTCTAATCTTGACTCTGCTACCTAATGTGTGCCCTTGGGCAAGCTCTTTTCCCTCTCTGGACTCCAATAGAAATGGGCAGATACTACAAGAAAAAAATCCAGGCTAGTACTGCACCTACAAAACCTTTAGCATAGCTGCTCAAAGACCCCTCAGTCTTGATTTGAAGCTCCTGATGTTGCTCCACAGGTTGGCAATTCAAACCCTTGGAAACCCTATACAGGGTAGCTATGAGTCGGAACAGACTTCATGACACTTAACAACAACATCACCTTCTTTTATGTGATCTTTGTGTATCTGTTACCAAGGCAATCACTGTAATCCAAGCCAACAACCTGCCAGGCTTATACCTAAATTGATTCCTTGTGCATTTGAGTTCAAATTATATTTCCAAGATGTTCCTAATACCAATTGATGGTTGATTCTCTATCAAGGTGACTGTCAAGTCTGTTTCAACTCATAGTGACCCTGTATACGGTTCCTGAGGCTGTAAATCTTTGCGGGAGCAGAAAGCCTCATCTTTCTTCCTTAAAGCAATTGGTAGGCTCGAACACGCTGACCCTGTGGTTTGTAGTCCAATGCTTATCCTGCAGAGCCACCATACTTCCGGCTATCTGGGTAGGTTTCTCCTGTCATGTGACAACCTCCTTCCCCTTCTCAACTCATATATTTCCTTGGCATGTTAGTATAAAAGCCCGTATATTAACAAGGAAGTGTCATCAGAGAGATAGGACCTAATGTGGCATTGTAGGATCAGTACTGGACTGTGAACCACAAGGTCAAAAGTTCAAACCCACCAGCTGCTCCGTGGAAATCCTATACAGAGTTGCTATGAGTTGGAATCTACTTGATTGCACTTAACAACAACAACGATAACATTATGAGGGAGGGGACTGCCTGCAGAATGCTTCCATGAGGACTGGGAATAGAGCTATCAGGGC
Source organism: Chrysochloris asiatica (assembly GCF_000296735.1). Taxonomy (NCBI): domain Eukaryota; kingdom Metazoa; phylum Chordata; class Mammalia; order Afrosoricida; family Chrysochloridae; genus Chrysochloris; species Chrysochloris asiatica. Next base: position 5,007,998 of record NW_006408569.1, on the reverse strand, counting down.
CAGAAGGAAAGAAAGGGTGCTGGAAAACCTAACATGCCAGCGAGCATGGGGAGAGAATGCCAGAGATGAATTGGACCAGCCTCCAGCTTCCCCATCCCTTCTCCCTCTCTTCTCATCTAGTGTTCTAGAATGTACAATGAGGTAGCACGCAACCAATTTCCAATAGGAGGCAAAGAAGAGATCCTTTTCTGTAAAGAAAGTTAAAAAAAAAAAAATCCTATGTTGCTTAAAATTTAATCCATTCATGAGGAAGAAAAGTGGGGGTGGGTAGTTGAGGTTGTTCTCTTGAAAGCTAAGAAAACACTAACAATGCTCCCTCAAGAAGCCCCCTCTCTCTCTTTGGAAGGAATAATAAAAACTTGTCAGGGAGCTTCTGGATCTTATTTCCAATCGAAGCCCCTAAGAATCACATCCCTGAACTTTTGGGTAATAAGTCCATGCCTTCTGGGGCTGCCACAGTATGCTTGGTTCCAGCAACCTGTATACCTACCTACACTTTATACTTCACACTCTCCCTCCCCTTCTCTCTTTGCCTAGACTCCTAGACTCCAGCTCACTTCCCTCTCCTTCCCTCTTGCCAGGTTCACTCCACAGGTCTCTGACATTCTTGACTGCATTTCTGTCCTATGTCACCAACATTCTCCCTTTGGTCCATTTATTTGTTTCCCAGGGGAGAAGAAAATTCAGTTGGGAAGGAGTATAATTATGTGTTTGAAACCCCCTCTCCACTTAAGATCTTGTGTTTGTAACTCCACATTGCCCTTGCTGTTTCAGATGTGAAAATTTGGCTCTGGTAAATACTAATTTTTTCCTAATTAAATAGTGATTTGTATATAGGGTTGGTGGACTTCAAATTAAAAGAGGGTCATTTCTGGAAGACGTTTTAGAAGGTAAGATGCTTTGGGCAGGCCTTTGTATGGATGGCCTTCTGACCTCCTTGGATGTCCAAGGTATGCAAAGAAGGCAGAAAAATCAAGATGCAGATTATAGTAGTGGATTTGGGAATACTGACAACATTCTGATTCAGGAGGGCAGTTGACTTTCTGAAGTCTGCTTCTGTTTGCTCTTGCTGTTCAATGAACTTTGAGCAAACTGACCTTTTTTATCTATGAGTTTAGAAGAGCAGAGGCCTTGGACAAGAACAGGAAACAAGGAGGCAAAAAGAGGAGTGAGAGGAGGTGGCTTGTTCTGTGTGTAATCCATGTGTGCAAAGAGCCAGCAAAGAATGTTCCTTGTCCTCCAACACCTCCCCACCACAAACACACACACAAGTCAGGACAGAAAGGAAGAGTGTCCTGAGCTGGAATCCAGGAATTCTGGGTTTTTCTCTTGACTCTACTACTAATTAGCCTTTTGTTCTTGAATAAGTTTCTTGGCCATCTGAGCCTCTACTTCTGCTATTTCTTCTCCTGATATATCGTCTTCACCAAGGGAGGAGAAGATTCAGAGCACCTAGAGAGAGGCACCCCTTGGACTGAGTAGTGAAGAAGAGATGGGCTTTGAATAGAGGGCAGGAAGGGAAGAGCAGATTGTGGGGTACAGTGAGAAACAGTGGGAGTAGCCCAGGGAATTCAGCAAACAGGTATGCATGCGCAAGGCGCTGAGCTGACTGCTGTGTGGAAAATTGCTGTGAATCAGTCCTTCACCGCGGAGGGCTCTACAGAGCGTGGGGGAGTCTGAGCGTCAGAGCAGAGCGCTCACAGCGTCTGGAGCTCGTCCCAGGACGGGCCTCAGCCACTCCGCGGGACTGAAGAGCTGGTCTTGCAACCACCTGTTCCCTGACTGGACCAAGAGAGTCATCAAGAGGTAGTGCTGGGACAGGGCTCCAGGGGCCCAAGTGCGGAGTACTGGGGGGGGGGGCAAGAGAAAGAGGTGGGGGTACTCCAAGTGGAGAACCCGACGTGAAGGAGGGTGCGGGAGGCCTGACAGTGCTGAACAAGTTACCTAGGCTTTTTCAGGTTTCAAGACTCCAACCTAGAGCTGAAGACAGATGTAGTTTTTTCAGGGGCGGGGGGGTGGGGCGGCAGCGGGAGAGTAGCTTTGTTGAACTTTGCAGGGTCTGTGCCCGCTCTCTGGAACCACCTAGGAGCGGGGCGCGCGCGCACTGCAACCAGGTCACAAGCCCGCGCTCTGCAGCATAGGGTCCGCCAGAAGCCAAGGCCACTCTGATCAGGCCTGTGGGGCCAAGGGCAAAGCCTCTGCAGCACTTTCCAACCCCCCCTTCCCCTCCCCCACTCTAACCGCGCCTCCCCGCTGCCCCCGCTCCGCCTCCACTCTTCCTTTGCCTTACTCTGGACGTCCAGTAGGGTGGGCAAGGAAGACCCCGTTTAGACCTTACACTCTGGCGCACCTGGGCCTGTGGAGGGCAAAAATGTGGATCCCTACAGCACAGCTCTGGTGCCCATGAGTTGGCCCAATCTTGAAAAAATCAAGGACTCTGCGGACGTGCGGGTTGTGTCTCGACAGTGCTCTTGAGATAAACAAGATAATAATAAATTATACCAGTTGTGTGGCTGTGTTTTGGGCGTAGAGACTCTCATCGACTTGCCCAAGGCCACCCAGCTGCTTAGTAACTGAGCAGGCGTACAGACTTCTGGTTGAGGCCTTTTTTCACAGCATCATAGCCAAGACAATAGTCTAATTTGAAGTGGGATGGATAGGGAAACTGACAGCATGATTTTTAAAATAAAATATCGTTTCCTAAATGCAATTTCTATCTTGAAAACTACAAGGAGATATGTTCCTCACAAACCCAGTAACTGGACAGTAACTCAGACATGATTTTGGAAAAGAAAACTGGGGAAGATTTGATCAAAGAAGCGAAAGGGGCAAAAAGAGAGGAGAGAAAACTCTCAGCACACATTTTGAGACCTTTATTCTGGAAACCCCAACGGCAACTTGAAGGGGCAAAGATGGTTGTACTTCTTTAATTCAGTCTCATTTCCCTCCTTCTGTCTCTTTTTTAAATGAATACACTGTAGAAGTGTATTCTGTGTGTTTGAAAATGCACATGTGAGAGAGTATGAGGATGTGATAGATATGTAAGTGGACATCTGTGAGAAGAAATGTGTGTGTATTTCTGAGGCTTGGTGGTGATGGTGGCAGTAGGTGAGTTGATAAGATGGGAAAATAAATCTGCTTACTGAGTGCTTACTAAATACCTACAGCTGAATAAGGGTCTTCTCAGTGGGGCCTTGGGAAATGTTGTTGTTAGTGCCATTGAGTCAGTTCCAACCCATAGCGACCCTGTATAGGATTTCCAAGGAGCATCTGGTGAGCTTGAACCACCGACCTTGCAGTTCAAACGGCTTTGTAGTCTGGCGCCTTAACCCACAGCGCCACACCAGGAAACGGTGAACTCTTAATATTTATTAAAGGAACAAAGGAGAGAAATATATTTAAATTAGCTCAAGAAAGGATGATACTAGCCCTTGGGCCTTCTTTGATAGTTCTTCAGACCCTTACCACTTCTGTGACCTCCAACTAGGCTACGCGATCCCAAAGGCAGGAACTAGGGTTTTCCATTCCAGACATCTCTTGCCTGCTCCTTGCACATTGTACTGAGGAAACCAAAATTAGGAACTAAATCCCCCTTGTGGGCCAGTTAAATTTTGTCTAGACTAATCTCCCTAGCCTCTTCAGTTAGCTGCCTTGCATCTCTGATTCTCAAAGACCCAGTGAAGAAACAACACGTGCCATCCCCTCTGCTTTCTGCTGACAATGGTTGAGTTTCCATTTTCACAGTCAGAGGATGGTTAGAGGCATACTTCAGTGGGAGTGCTATCTGCCTCATCCCAGATAAAGTGAGATCACTTGCTCTAAGTTACACACACTTAGTGTGTATGGGAACTTGCATGTTGTAAGGCTAGGATTTGAACCCAACTTCCCATCTCAGGAGCACTCTAGAATTGCACACTGGTGAGTTTGGGTGGAATGAGGTGAGAGATGGTGGTGGGAGGAAAATACAGAACTTTTAGTGCCCTTCTCTTCTACTTACTCTTCTTTTCTCTTTCTATCATAATCAGTCTTTTTCAAAGCTATGTATAGCTGTGTGCTGTTGAGTCTGTTCCGACTCATTGTGACCCCATGAAGGGTTTTTGAGACTATAAATCTTTATGGGAGCAGAAAGCCTCATCTTTCTCCCACAGAGCAACTGGTGGATTAGAACTGTTGACCTTGTAGCTAGCAGCCCAATGAGTAATCCACTATACTACCAAGGCTTATATATATATATATATATATATAAAATATATATATATAGGGATTGTTTGCTATCAAGTTGATTCCAACTCATAGCGACCCTGTATAGATAGGGTTTCTGAAGCTGTATATCTTTATGGGAGCTATATATGTCATTGTTGTTGTTAAGTGCCGTTGAGTCGCTTCTGACCCATAGCGACCCTATATAGGGTTTCCAAGGAGCAACTGGTGAGCTTGAACCACCGACCTTGCAGTTCAAAAGGCTTCGCAATCTGGCACATTAACCCACAGTACCACACCAGGACTCCATCAAAGTTGGTTCCAACTCTTAGTGACCCTATATAGGGTTTCTGAGGAGTGGCTGGTGATTTTGAACTGCTGACCTTGTGATTCACATGACCTTGTGGTCCACTGCTTATCCTACAGCGCCACACCAGGACTTCAGATATGTATGTATGTATATATATATGGATTGGCACAGTGACAGTAGCAATGGGCTCAAATATAACACTTGTGAGATTGGAGCAGGACTGGGCATTGTTTCATTCTGTTGTGCGTAGAATCACTATGAGTCGCAACCAACTGTATACACCTAGCAACAACTATCTGTCTCCCTCTTTCTCTCTGTCTATATTCCTATTTCCCAAGGAATGATACTCACAAACCTAGCCACATCCTTAGGAAAGAAGGTAATTTTGATTTGGATCTTCGCAGATATAGGCAACAGATATTGGTGATACATGCCAAGAAAAAGCATAGTTTGGTAGGAAGGGCAAGGCCTGGCTCTGGGAGAGGTCAGGACACCTGAATTCCAGATCATATTCCTCTATGACATTTCTGTGCAACCATAGGCACGTCACAAGTTCTTCACAGCCCTAGCTTGTTGTTATCTGTAAAATGGGGAAAAATAATCCCCAACCTACCTCCTTCCCAGGGGTTGTTGTGAGAATAAAATGGCATGATTCATTTATTCATGAATCATGAATAGCTGTTTTAATTACAAGATCTTAATGTTCTCTCAGAACCCTGAGATTTTATAATTCTGTGATTCATCCAACAAATACTGAATACCTACTGTGTGCTAGGGACTGGAGATAATGGGCATGCCAAGCTTTTGAGAAAGTAAAAAAAATAATACACTATAAATTAGGCATTTAAAATATTTAAATCTTAATAATGGAACATCTTACTTTTTGTTTTCTACTACAACTTAATGGAATCAGTAACCAAGAGCTACACAGTGACATAGCTGTGTGATGCAAACACTATTATGCACCATGACACATTCTGCAGACAATAGTGAGAATGTCTGTATCTTGTATTTGATGTCACATCACCTTGTTTATACTATTCTTTGGGCTGTTACAAAGATTGCCTTTCACCAACTCACCCGAGTTTGAGTTGTTTCTCTACTCAATAAAATTTTAAAAAGGCATCCCATGATCTATGGAATGAGAAGTATACTTGTTTGGCAAAGACGTGGTAATTTGTGGTGGCAACTTGCCTTTGAATCTGACTGACCCTGGCTTATCAAATCTGGCTTTGATTATATGTGCATTCTTTTAATTTCATTATTTGGCTATGAAAAATTATGCAGCTGTTAAGAGCAAAGGTGAATGGGGTAGTGCAAAGAGTCCTGGAACTTAGGAGAACTGGGTTCTTGTCTAGACTGTGCTATCATATGACTGTTTAACCTTGGGGAAATCCCTGTCCCTCTCTTAGCCTCAGTTTTCCAAACTGTAAAATGGAGGTTTTGGTATTAGATACCTGCTATCTCTGAACTATCCTTAAACATTTTGTTTTTGAAAATAGAGCTTTTCTTAGTCTATTTTAGCAGTACCAGTTTGCGAGCTTCTGTTCTAGCAGGATAGGCTGACTCCATGTATTGATAAGCATCAACCCCGAGTTTAATTAACTTGGGGGCATCGCTACCGCATAGGATAAAATGAGTCATGTTGTTCACAATGTCTGCAGCCTTTACTGAAATGGAGGTTACGGGATAACAACTTAAAGGCTAACTCATTAATGCACAAGGATGATGCCCAAATGTCATTTAGAGACTTGTGTCTGTCTCTTTCCCATGTGAGGACATTTTTATCCATTGTCATTGTCTGTAGACATTTGAATAACTTAGCAGATGCAGTACTTTCTGGGCACCCAGCCTTGTCCACCATCCATTTCTCAAACTCTGAAGACTTCTTAGAGCTTGGAACAAAATTCTGATGTGACCATAAAGTGCCTGGTTTGTAAGGATTCAAACCACAGCATCTGTTCAGTCCCCTGCTTTGTTCACATAGGTGTTTACTAGTGAGTACCGCACCATTCCAACTGTTTGATGGGGGCAATGGACTAAATTAGCCTTCCACATTGTGAAGGCTGTGGATTTATGCCTAGCTGAAAGCATTTTTGTCCTCACAATGTCAAAGCTGGTGACCTTTCTGATGTTAATTTGTTCCTCCATCTGTGCTTTACATTTGGGGAGGACATGAGGAACAGGCTTGATGACACCCAAATGTGTCTTGCTGGAGACTTGATCAAGGTATCCCGCCACTCATTATTAAATTCCTTCTGGTATTGCCTAATATCCTAACCCCTTTGCTGATCTAAAATATAGTTCCTTTTATTAGTGATAGTGTATATAATTGCATGATTTAAAAAGAGAAATACCTTTTGAGACATATAGGCATTTTACTAGTTAAAATAATAGCATTTGAAAAACCATCCTATGTAGTTAGTGCTTCTAAATTATTTATGTTGATTTTTAAACTTTACCCTGATTAAATTCTAACTTGAAGAGAAAAGAGCTGGTCCAAGTATCTCCCCAAATCCCTTTACCTGTTTTAATTTTATTCAGATTTAGTGGAGATTGAGCAAAGTAGGTCATAAAATGCATTAATATAAATTCTAATTTTATGTAATTACTTTTGAAGGCTGATGTTTTCTGGTAAGAACCTTCAATATCAACATTTTCATAAAAAACAGTGATAAGCATGTATACTTTTTAATATAACTCTCACACACTGCTGAAGTGGGTACTGTGTTTAGTCACCCATTTTATAGACGAAGCCTCTGAGGCTCAGTGAGCTCAATTGACTTTTCCAGGGTCACACATGTTTAGACATTGTAAAGTTTGCTTTCAAACCTACTTCTATTGGGGTCTAACACCAATGGCCACTACAGACATTTGTTTCAAGAGATTGCTTTTGCAAATATCTTGAATTCCAGGTCAAAACTAAGACAACTTGTTTTGTTTTATCTTTCCTTCTTTATTATCTTTTCCATCTCATGGCCATGGTCATTGCCATGGTATGCTGTAGAGGGAAGCAGAAAACACTCAGGAGCAAAAGAGGTCTCTTGGCACCTCATTCTTTGTAGGGACCCTCCTTTGTGTTTTTCTTGGGAAATCAGGTAAGTATTCAAATCTCTAGAACTTGCTAAGTGTTTTCCTCACAGTGCTGCAGCCTGCCAACCTGCCCCTCCCCCTCTCCCCCCTGGCCAGCAGGCTCTTATCTGGGCACATTGGCCTTCCTAATTCTGCTTCTGTCTTGTATCCTGCTGCTGGTGCCTTGAGGGAGTTGAAGGCAAGCAATGCAATGCCAGTTTTACTGGCAGAACTGCAGCAAACGACTGCTCTTAAGTTCAGCCCTGTATCTTTGAGCAGGAGGCAATGACAAACGGTTTATTCTAAGACCTTTGATTTCCTTCGGAATTGTAAGCGCCTAGGCTGACTCATCTCTCAAAGGCTTCTCTCTCTCTCTCACTTTTTTTTTTTTTTTTTGCTTATTTTTATGTTGTTTTTTTGAAGGGAGGGATTGATTTTCATCTTGATATTTCTTTGGGTGAGTAGAACCAGCTATGCTCCTTGGATGACCAGGTCTGTTAAGCCTTGCTAAGAAGAGTTGAAGATCCAAGACAGGTACACTGATGTGTCTGAGTTGGGGCAAGGGGTGAGGGGGAGCAAATTAAGTCAGAGTTAGTCTGCGTGTGTCAGGATGAGACTCTTTGCTCATAGATTCTGGATCTTCCCTCACAAATGGGGGGGGGGGTTGCTAGATGTTTAGTCTGGGGCTGTGGTATGGTGTTTTGCATGTGCCTTTGGTTAAAATGGTCAGTTTGTGGTTGCAGTTTGATGTCTGTGTCCAGGAAATCATGCTTTGCAGATGAAGGAGTTTTACAATCCTCTGCTATAGATTTTCCTCTGAGCTCAGTTCAATAGCCATTGAAAGACCCCCACCCACGCCCCTTCCTTTCTCTTGCTGAAGACCTTTCTGCTACTCAGATCTCTGGCAACCATTTCTGACATTAGCCATTTAGAAAAGTGGGCAAAAGAGAATTGTGGAGAAAAAAATTAAGGGTTGTTGGTGTGCTGTTGTCTAACTAATTTCAATTATTGAAAAATAAACCCATGCTTACCTTCTCTTTATTAAAGTCACGTTTCCTGATTTTTAAAATTCAAACCCCCAAATGATAGATCTATAAAAAATTATTGTAAAACTCCATGGGAAAGGGCAGCTCAGAAAAGTAGCATGTGGCCACTTTCCTTCTTGTTAAAAGGTTTACGTACTAAATTACCTTCTTTGTCCGAAACCTGTATCCACACAGCCACCCAAACCATAAACCTGAATTGCTATCCTAAATTCTTTCCTTTCAATTCGAATTAAAATTTTCTTTAAGTTCTGTCAATTCTACCCATAAAACCGAGCTCTTGCCCCAGTCCCACTGACAGTGGTCAGCATCACTTGCCACTTGGCTAATTTGCCTACTAGAGGCCCTCTACCTAAACTAGGTGTTTCATCCCTCTCCAATTGTTGCAAACTATAATTCTGACTCTGTCACTCCTGCCCTAAAACCCTGCAGTAATTCCCCCACCAGCTGCAGGAGAAAGTCCAATTCTTTAACATGGTTTACAGGGCCATTGGTGATCTCATTCCTGCCTATCCAGATTTATCTCCTTCCATCCCCTCTAGACGGCTTCAAGAATATGACAACCTCTTTCCCAGCCTTTGCACAAGCTGTTCTTTCTCTCTGGACTCTCCCCCCTCCTTATCTCCAGGCAGACTTAGATGTTTCCTCCTGTTCTCCTCTCATAGTACTTTGTTTACATCTTGGCTGATTGACTTATTACAAGGTTCTGTAAATTGTTGCTAACCCATGTATCTCCTTCATTGCACTATTTAATTCTTTTTTTGAAAGGAATAATAATCTTGTTCATCTTTGAATTTCTAGTGTCTGATGCAAAGTGGGCAATTAATACAGATTTCTTTTTAAAATTTGTAAATCAATGAAATGGCAAATGAATAGTAGAGGTGAAGATGTGCAGAAAAAGATGCTGTCTGAGGGTCCATAGAGATACTCATTGGGAATCCTTGCAGCTTGGTTGCAATATGGGATCATAGGCACCATGGATAAGAGACATATAAAGCAATTTTTCCAGTACACAAAGAAAAATTCCACTCTGATCACCAAGTTTATATAGGTATTCTCACCAGAACTGGCAGGGAAATGTTTATATTAGTACAAGCTGATATATTTTTTTTTCCATGAAAAAGTAATAATTTGTACAATGTTTGATAAACAGAGAAAAGACAAAGTTAAATTCCTATCATTTAATACAGACACTGTTAGTATTTGGATGTATTCCCTTCTGTTTTTTATTTTTATGTATGTTTTTCTTCACGTAAGTATAATTATATCATGAAATTCTGTATTCTGTGTTTGCTGTTAAAACTCTTTGTAAACACAATCTTATGTAACTTATCTCCTTGTTGAACTACTTTTTTCACACACACACACACACACACACACACACATATATGTAGTAAAAGCAGTTCAACAAGGATATAAGCTATATACTAATCTAATACTACTATATAATGCTATACATGATACATACATATATGTGTATGCATGTATGTATTATGTGTATTATTGATCATGTGTATATAGCTTTTCCTGACTGTAGGAATATTTCATTAGACTAGATTCCTAGAAGGGAAATTACTGGGTCAAAGGGCCTAAGGATGGTTTTTGGCTCCAAAGCCATGTTTCCAGGTTGCTTTCTGGAAGAGTTGCATACATTTACAGTGCCCTTAACTTAGATGTTAAGTGCCCATTTCACCCACCCTGACTAACATCAGGTATTATTACGGAAAAATAAATACTAAATTCTTACCTAATGGAAAGTACTACCTTTTGCTATCTCAGTGTATATTTTTAATTGTAAGTAAGGTTGGTAGGTTGGTTGATTTCCTTTTTTTTTTCTAATTATGTTTTCTCTTCTGTGGACTGTTCAGAGTTGATTTTTTTTTCCTTAAGTTTTTTTTTTTTTTTTTTTTTTAATAAGCAACCAGAGGCAGCTCTGCTTGAGGGTGAAGCCGCCTCCCAGTATTCCCTCCCCCTTCTACCCTCCCCCACATAGTCCTCTCCACTAGGTCCAGTGACAATTGGATGATGCAGCCTTGATAATCATCCGATTCCAGAATGGGTGGCTGCATTCCTTTTCCGAAGGCAGCAAGGACAAGGTGCCCCAGAATCATGCCCCCTTTGCTGTTGTTGTCCGCCTTCATTGTTTTAGTGAGCGTCCTAGGAGGAGCCCCAGGACACAACCCGGACCACAGGACGAAGATGATATCAATCCACAGCCTCTCTGAGCTGGAGCGTCTGAAGCTGCAGGAGACTGCTTACCATGAACTCGTGGCCAGACATTTCCTCTCCGAATTTAATCCTAACAGAGGTGAGTTATGCCTCGGAGTGTGGTGTCCTTGCCTTAGGGCGAGTAGACCCCTGGGCCGGGCCGGGACGGGTTGGGGGTCCAGGAGCGTGGGAGGGGCTCGCGCCTGGTCCCAGACTGAGAGCGTTCAAATCAAGGGGACCCAGTAAGTGAGAGTTGAAGGGTTTGGATAGAACTGCAGAAGAGGTAAAGATTAGTTGAGTTGGGTCTAAGCCTGAGGACTTGAGGAGCTGTAAGACAGGAGAATGTCATGGACAGACAGACAGAGACCCATCAGGTGTGGTGAGAAAATAAGGCAGATCGCGACTGAGGCGTAGTGGGACATTCGGAGAGAGGACTGGGATAGACAGAGACAGTGCGACTGAGAGACGGAGCATAAGAGACATAGTGAGAGAGCGAGAGAGACACGCGCCAAACCCTGCGGGGAGCAGAGGGGCGGTGCGGGCACGGCGCGCAGTGCGCTTTCAGCACCGCTCAGCGAAGCGGGCTGTTGAGGGACACGGGACAGGACAGGGTTCGAGCGTGCCAGGGGGTCTCAAGGGTATGCGCAGACTCGGCCCCGCTAAGCCTAAGGAAGGAGGAGTGTCCTGTTGTGCGAGCTGAGGGGCTCCCATGCAGGGGTGGAAAGTACGGGGGTGGGGCTGGGGTAGGGAGGCGGTGGGCTCCGTGGCGCGCGCAGAGAGCACAGCCTGAACCCAGCAAAGCCGAGGACTGGGAGACCTCATGGGCAGCCTGAGTCCGGTCGCGGGACAGCCAGGTGCCTATGCTGCTCTCGCCGCAGCGCAGGGAGGGAATGGCATTCCAGGTGCAAGCAACTGTCACTTGGTGACCCCTACCAGCCATGGTGCTGCTGCCAGAGGCCCTCCCCTCCCTCGCCTGTTGCATGGTCCCGGCGCCTCAGAGCACCGGGATTTCTGCTTTAAAGGTTGTGCTGAGCAACTCCTGGTGCGCGCGCGCGCGCGGTGCCTCAGATGGTTTGGTTTGGCTGAATTATTGGAGTCTCCTGTGTAATAGATGTCAGATGGGGAAACTGATGGGGTCCTGTTGTCAGATGGGGAAACTGAGGCTGAGAGAAAGAAACACACTTTTCGTGGGCTAGATAGAACTGTTTGACCCTCTGCGGATGAATATATTAACTATGTGTTTTAGTCACTTATCAAGTCCAATTTGTGAGAGTATGCGTGTCTTTTTTTTTTTTTCCCCCATAGCTCTACCTATTGACCGTCCAAACACTTTGGAGAAGTGGTTTCTGATTCTGAGAGGACAACAGAGGGGTAAGGGGCTCTCATCCTTTCATTAGGACCCCTGGCTACTGCGGATTGGGCGGTGTCCACTGCCCCTGTGGCCGCTCCCCCCCTCCCCGGAACCCCTTAGGGGATGATTTCAGGAAATGGCGCACTAGCTGTAGGCGTGCAGGGCGGTCCCTCAGACCTGTCTAAGCCTTCCCAGTGGACCCTTCCCAGGCAGATCACATCCTCATTGCTACAAGGAGGTGCCCTCTTGGCAGGACTTAAGGCAAGGACTTTGAGCCCTGCCCAGGTAGTTGAGTGGAGCTGAGTCTTCTCACCATTCCACTGCAGGGTCTTTTTCTTTTTGGTTGATTTACTTCCCAGGGAGGGGCGCTGCGTATCTAGGGGGAGGGGGGTTGGCGTGGGTGTGTTTGAGTCCCTGCAGTTCCTCTTGATTGAGGGCTGCGGGGCTTAGACGTTTCTTGTTCTTTTTTTCCCTGGTTCCCCAGTTGTTTCACTCAAAACCTTTGGCATTCGTCTGGAAGAGGTGCTGGTGAATGAGCTTACCCGCCGCAAGCATTTGGAACTGAGAACCGCGATGCAGATTGAAGAACCCACTGGCCAGGCTGGGCGCCGTCGTGGAAATGTGGTGCAAAGGATGTTTGGCCGCATCAGGCGTTTTTTCAATCGCAGACGCGATGAACCTTCCCTGCCCCCGGAGTTCACTCGTCGTGGACGTCGAGTGAGCTAACCTCCCCCAGGTTTCAGGGAGAGTTAGCTGCAGAGATGTGGGGTGGGAGCTAATCAGAATAGGGTGGGAAAGCTTAGATTGACTTGCCATGGAGGGATAGAGAAAAGGTGTCCTGTTCTGAATGTCACAGAATCCTCCACTGGAAGACCCCAGGAAGGTCCCAGGGAACCCTTCTTCTCCCCAGTTTAAGAAGGTATGGGTTTCTCCACAGGGTGCAGTATCTGTGGACAGCCTGGCTGAGCTGGAGGATGGGGCCCTGCTGCTGCAGACCCTCCAGCTTTCCAAGATTTCATTTCCAATTGGCCAGCGACTTCTGGGATCCAAAAGGAAAATGAGTCTCAATCCAATTGCTAAACAGATTCCCCAGGTTGTGGAGGCTTGCTGCAACTTCATTGAGAAACATGGTAAGGGGACCCACAAATGGCTTTTGGATCAAGAAAGGAGGCAATTAAATAGGAAAGGAGGTTTCTAGAAACTGGGAGAGAAAAGAAGGATGTGAGGTGATGGTCTTGAAGAACCTTGCTGTGCCTCTTATTGGGGCTAGGATGCAGGGGTGAAGGTGGGGGAAGAGAAGGGAAATGCTAGTGGGAAGGGACCCAGAGATGCTTAGCACCCTTGTTTTTTTTTTCTTTTAGGCTTAAGCACAGTGGGGATTTTCACCCTTGAATTCTCTGCTGCGAGAGTGCGTCAGGTAAATTGGCTGTTTATGCTCCCTCTCCCCCCTCTTAGGTGAAAAATAGCAAGAAGGAGGTGGGAGCTGAAAGGAATGTAGAACCTAGTGGTGGGGTCAAGGTCTTCTCTGTAGCCTCCCAAAACATCATGTGCTGGCTACCTCAACTGAAACCTAAGACTAGTTGAAGGAATAGCCAGGAAGGAGCCTGTGGTGGGAAGGGCAGATAGCCCATGCCTCTCTACCTTTTTCTAGCTCCGTGATGAATTTGATCAAGGTCTGGATGTAGTGCTGGATGATACTCAGAATGTGCATGATGTGGCTGCACTCCTCAGGGAGTTTTTCCGTGACATGAAGGACTCTCTGCTGCCAGATGATCTGTACATGTCCTTCCTCCTGACAGCAAGTGAGTCTTCTACCTTCCTTGGTTAGAAAGGAAAGGTGATGCTGGGAGTCTAGTGATGGAGCTCAGGCTGTAGAACTCCAAAGGACTAAAGCAGGATGAATACCAGAAGGGGAAAGAATCCTCTCTATGTGATTTCCTCTATATTTCTTAATATTCCATTATAGGTTTATTGCTTACAATTTTTTTCTACAGTTTCTTGAAGCTGTGTGTGCCCTCTCAGGACAAAGAAGAACCCAGATTCTATAGAGGAGGGTCTGATTTTGATGGATTATCATGGAATGAGAGAAGATTTTTCTTGCTTTTAGGGATCCTGAACCCAAACAAATACTTAGGAAATACTTAGGAAAGATGCCTGGTTACTCTCTCTGTAACCTTAAGCAAGTTTCAAGAAGAATTCTATATTTCTTAGTAGTAGGCTGCTGACAACACTAGCCACCTGAACTTACTCTTGTTTTCCTTCCTCCAGCTCTGAAACCCCAGGATCAGCTTTCTGCCTTGCAGTTGCTGGTGTATTTAATGCCACCCTGCCATAGTGACACCCTGGAGCGTCTGCTAAAGGCCCTGCATAAAATTACTGAGAACTGCGAGGACTCCATTGGCATTGATGGACAGTTGGTAAAACATTCTGGGAATGCATATGTGCAGTAGTAGGAGTGTATGAGAAAGACAGAGGAAGATTGAGAGAACAATAAACAAAAAGAGACATATCTATTTGTATAACTTCCCAAACTACCTCAGCGTCAGTCACTTTCTGTTTTCCTATGCTTAGGTTCCAGGCAACCGTATGACTTCCACCAATTTGGCCTTGGTGTTTGGATCTGCCCTCCTGAAGAAAGGGAGGTTTGCCAAGAGGGAGTCCAGGAAAACAAGGCTGGGGATTGACCACTATGTTGCTTCTGTCAATGTGGTCCGTTCCATGATTGATAACTGGGATATCCTTTTCCAGGTAGGTAAAAAGTTTGGACCCACTTATTAATTGCTACTTATCCTGTTCACAGGGTAGGGAAATATTGTACAAATATACCTGAGGATAGCGAAAGGAGAAAGCCACAAAATATCTCGGTCTAAAAGTTCCTGTTTCATTAGCTTATCATGATGCCTTCATTTATTCTGGGGAGGGCAGCCTTGTTTGGAACATTAGCTTAAGTATCACTGAACATCCAGGAGGCCATGGCAAGTCCTAGATAGCTGATCTAGTACACATGAAAAGGTGTAATATAATGATGACTAACATTGCTGATTTTACCCGCAGGTGCCGCCTCATATCCAGAGGCAGGTTGCTAAGCGAGTGTGGAAATCCAGTCCTGAAGCCCTTGATTTTATCAGACGCAGGAATCTGAGGAGGATCCAGTGAGTGTTTCTGGATTTGTTTGTTTAGCTTGAAGCTGATTCTCCTGTAGGGGGCTGCAAACCCCAGACCATCTTTTAGTTAGTTCATCCAAATGTACCAACTTACTTGCTTTTTTCACACCCTTTTTCCATTCAGGAGTGCACGGATAAAGATGGAAGAGGATGCTTTACTTTCTGATCCAGTGGAAAATTCTGCTGAAGCCCAGGCTGCTGTCCTTGCTCAAAGCAAGCCCTTTGATGAAGGTCAGTTTCCTGCTGGAGGTCAGGCCCTTGCTGAAGGTCAGTCTCTTGCTGAAGGTCAGGCCCTTCCTGAAGGCCAGGTTCTTGCTGAAGATGAGCCACTTGAAGAAGATGAATCTTCTGAGGAAGATGTGTCAGTCAATGAAGAGCTAGTACTTGCATATCTCATTCAAAGAGTAGCCTTTGAAATCCAAGGTCTTGAGATCCCAAATGATCCTAAAATTCAAGACCTGTATCTAAAATGTATACCAGAGCTCAATGAAGAAGAAGATGATGGTGATGATGATGATGGTGATGATGCCTTTAATTTTGATGATCTGCCTCCCCTTGAAGATATTTTAGAACATGAAGATGAAATTCCAGAACTCATTGAGGCCCCAGACTTTGAAGAAATGCCATATTTTTATATGGTTCCAGTCCCTGAAGGAGCTCCAGATCTGCAAGAAATCCTCAATCCTGGAGAAAACCCAAACCACAACCTTGAAGAAGGACTAGATTTTGAAGACTACCAAAATCTTGACCTTGCAGAAGTTCCTCATCTCGATGTAATCCAAAATAATGAAGAAGCCTCTGATAGTGATGAAATCCCAGACAGTGAAGATGCCCCAGACACTGATGAAATTCCAGACCATGTAGATGCCTCAGATAGTGATGAAAACCCAGATGCTGAAGAAGATCCCAATCTTGAAGAGGTCCCAGTAGTTGATGAAGTTCCAAATGACGGAGCCTCGAATGCTGAAGAAATCCCAGACTATGAAAATGCCCCAGAGGTCAATGAAATTTCAGACTCTGAAGAAGACCTTGATTTTGAAGAAGTCCCAGCTCTTCATGTAGTTCCAAGTCCTGAAGGAGCCCCTGGTAATCACCAAATCCTAAATCACGAACAATTCCTTGGGGTTAATGGATTCTCAGACTCTGATGAAGATCTCAATTTTGAAGAGATCCCTCTTGGTGGAGTTCCAAATGATGAAGAAAACTCAGATGCTGAAGAAATCCTAGATAATGAAGAAACTCCAGAGGTAAATGGAATTGCAGGTTCTGAAGAACACTCCAACCCTGCAGAGGTCCCAGCTCTCCATGTGGTCCATGTGGTCACGGGCTCTGAAGATGTCCCTGATTTTGATGAAATTCAAAATGACGAAGCCTCAGGAGATAGTGAAGTCATAAATGATGAAGAATCCTCAGATGTTGAAGAAATTCCAAGCCAGGAAGAAGACTCTGATGTCAGTGGAATCCAAGACTCTGAAGAAAACTCCACCCTTGAAGTAGATTCCGTTGCTGATGTAATCCCAGAGCAAAAGGATGCTCCAATTCTCAACGAAATTCCAGATCCTCAGAATGACCAGACCAACTCTTTTGAAGAACAAGTCCCAGCTGTATGTCCAGAGCCTGAAGATGTCTCTGTTATCAATACAATTCCAGACCTTCAGAAAGACCTGGCTGTTAACCTTGAAGAAGCCATGAATGTGGAAACAGTTCCAGTGCTGAAAGATTTTGATCCTAACGAAGTTCAGAATTCAAAGGCAATCCAGTTCCACAGAGAAGATGTAGCTGTTGCATTTCCTGTAGATACCACTCTTCTTAAAAGCAAGTCTCCACCTGGCCAAGTCATGAACTACAAATCCTTTCTAGAGTCATTGAAAAGTAACACCAGCTTCCTGCCATCCGTTCAGTACTGTAAGCTTCCGGCTCCAGCTTTGTTACTCATTTGCTTAGTAAAATTAATCAGGTTGGTTGTAGGGTGGTGGTGGTTGTTAGGAGGCCGCCCTCTTCTCCGCCTCCCTGGTGAAATTGTCTACTTGCTCTGAGCCTTAGCTATCTGTCTTTCTGTTTCTTAACCTAGTTCTCCCCACTGTCTTCCATAGTGGGCCTAGGTTTACATGTGCAGTTCTGTGCATTTTTTTTTTTTTCACATGCCAAGTGGGGATAATCATTCCTGCTCCATCATCTTGCTTCATACTGTATTTGAAGCCTAAAATTAGGTCTTAGTCCCTTGGGTGCTGTGCAAAGTATGAAGTCTAGAAACATAAAGAGTTAACAATGTTACTATTTTCCAGGTTCCTCTGAGGAGCCAGCTGTGCCTCCCGGCACTGCCCGTTCCCATGACGATGAGGAAGGAGCGGGTAACCCTCCCATTCCGGAGCAAGACCGCCCATTGCTCCGTGTGCCCCGGGAGAAGGAGGCCAAAACTGACATCGGCTACTTCTTTCCTTAGATGTTTTTCCTTCTATAAGGTGCCGGACAGGGGAAAAGGGTAGGGGTAGTCCTGGGATGGCACAGGAAACATTAAGGAGAGTCTTGAAGGTAAAGATCTGAGGGTGAGAAGGAGTTCCATCCTGATGCTCGGGTCAGGTTGGGAATTCCAAACATACTGTCAGCCCCTTCACTGGGGATGCTTGGTTCCTCCAGCTGATAAAAGCAGAGATGTTTCTGTGTCATGCCCAGGCTCCCTGGTGCTACCTTGCCTTTCCCTTTGAACCCTGATCCTGGCTTTCCCACCCTACAGTCCTATCTTTAATTGATGTGACATTTGTGGTAAACACCTGTCCCAGAGAAGCTCACAAATCTCGAGGTGCTTTCCCTCCCCCAAAGGGGATTGCATGTTTTTCCTGACTTTCCTACCCTCCTCCCTAGAGTTCAATTGGAAAGGCCCTCAAGAGGCATGCTAGGATGTTAGGTCAGCCTATTGACAGCTGACAAATAATTAATGCTAAATCATGTCACACCAACTCATAGCCGTGTCCCCGCAGCTACTCCACCACCTCAGGATATTTTGTTCCTCCCTTCCCAACTATTTAGATCAATGGCTCTTCAAACAGCCACTCCCAAAATTCTGTGCAGTTTTGCTCAGGTCAAGTCAACAGGGAAACCTCAAATATAAGTCTAACTAGCTTTTCTGGAGTCAAAAGTTAGAGGAAAAAATTGGATTTATCAACCTGGATCTGTTTTAAAGACAGCTGGCATTCACACCCAGTTGTCACCAAAACAGCTAGTTAGATACAGACATATAGTTCCAAGTAGCTAAAGTCACCTGATTATAAAAGTTCTTATCTATCGTCTCTGTAGTTCCTCTATGCAGGGCGGTACAAATTTGCGGGACATGCTCTGGTAACACACAGATATGGGTTATGTCTGACATCCAAAATTATAGCTGATATTGATGGGTAACAACTGCAAAGGTCCATAGAATGAGGAATGCATTGTATTGAGGGATAGACATTGATCATACAATGGGTAACAACCGCAGAGCTCGAAGATTTGTGATTGTTAAAACTTCTCTGGCATTTAATCATTAATAAACATCTGTATCGTGACAGCAGCATATTCATGGCTTACTGAGTGCTTTATTTATTTTGGAGGTGAATGTGGAAGCCCTGATTGGAAAGCTGAATGGAGGAAAGGAGGTGGGAAACAACAATAAAAAGGATGATACAAAGAAATGAAAAGAGATAGTGTGGGATAAAGGGAAAGAGATGACATGAACTAAGGCAGAGAAGGCGATGGGAAAACAGGAAAAGAGACTGGGTGGAATAAGGGGAGGGAGGGTATAGAATCAAGCAGAAGGGAAGATAAAGACTAAAGGGGAGTGGGCTAACATGGAGTAAAGCGGGCCTGGTGTAACATGAAATAAAGGGATGGGATGGGATAAAGGGGATGGGTGACAGGGAATGACAACATTGAATAAAGAGAAGAGAGGGCATGGAACAAAGTAAAGGAGGGGACATGGAATAAAGGGAGTGAAGTGGAATAAAAGGGGGTGAAATGAAATCAAACCAAGTGATTGTGGACTAAAGGGATGGGGGTGATAATGTGGAATACAGGAGAAGCTGATATGGAATAAAGGGGGTAAAGTACAAGAGAGGGGAGTAAAGTGGAATATGGGTTTGATAACCTGCAATAAATGGGACAGGGTGACATGGATGAAAGGAAATGAGGTGGCATGGAGTGAAGGGGAGGGTGACACTGAACATGGAATGAAGGGGAGAAGCTGCCATAAAGGAGGTGAAGTAAATAAAGGGGTGATGACATTGGATAAATGGGAGAGAACTTGGAACCAAGAAAAGGGTGAAGTGTGGCACTGTAGGATCAACACTGGACTGAGAACCACAAGGTTGGAAGCTCAAACCCACCAGCTGCTCCTCAGAAACCCTGTACAGTGTCGCTATGTGTTGGAACCACCTCGATGGCACTTAACAACTACAAAGTAGAATAAAGGGGGTGATAACATGAAATAAAGGGAAGAGGACAATATGTAATAAAGGAAAAGGTGGTAATTACCTGGAATAAAGGGGAGAGGGTGAGATGGAATAAAAGGGAGAGGGTGACATAGAAAAAAATAGAAGGGTTGACATGGAATGAAGGAGAGAACACTTAGAAGGCTAATAGAATCGAGGGGAATGAAGTGGAATAAAGGGGGAGTGATGGCATGGGGTAAAGGAGAATGGTTACACAGAATAAAGAAGAAGGGGTGCTATGGAATAAGGAGGAAAGGTTGACATGGAATAAAAGAGGTGAATTCGAATAAAGGGGAGTGACTTGAATAAAGGGGAGTGAGGTAGAATTAAAGGGTGATGACACAGAATTAAGTAAAGGGGTGACATGAAATACAGGTGAGGGGCTGTAATTGAATAAAGGGCATGGGTCTAAGTAGAATAAACTTATTAAGGGGAGGGGACAAAGGCGAAATCTGGAGGAGGAATGAAAGAAAAGGAGGAAAGCCTTCAACTGGATAGGAAGGGGAGAAAAGGGTAGACCACTAAGTATTCTCAACTGAGAATTGCCCTCTGAATTGGTGAAAAATACAAATCTAAAATATGTGGAGAGATATAATTTCCAAGGGATGGACGTGCTGCTGTTTGAAGCGATATCATCCTCTCTTGAAGACTCAAGACTTCGTCATACTTGCAATTTCCCATGTCAAGGACAGAGACCCAGAAAGTGAAATGGAGTGGGGTTTTTTTTGTTGTTTTCTTCTAAATAGTCTGCTTTAGACAACAGAAATTTAACATTGTATCCCTCCTACAGTAATTTTATTATAATAATGTTGTTGTTGTAAAGTACCATGGACTCGGTTCAGACTCATAGTGACCCTGCACAGGGTTTCCGAGGCTGTAAATCTTTATGGGACGCCTCATCTTTCTCCTGCGGAACTGCTGACCTTGAGGTTGGCAGCTCAACTCGTAACCATATATTACTGTTAAATTTCTGGCATTGTGTATTTCTCCACCAGTACTCCTCCACTCAGCACACACAAAAAAATGAACAGATAAACTAGATAACAGACTGGAAAGTCCATTGTTTCAAAACATTCCATTCACTTCCCGGCCTTCTGTCAAATGAGGTTTCTCTTGAGATTATTGCTTCTTTTACATTGCTGCCCAGTGCTGACTTCTAACCAAGGGGCTGGAGCTGAGAGTGGTCAGGAATGTAGGAATTATCCTCTTTCTTCCTCATTCTAAGGACTGTCTCTCTGGCTTCCTCAACACCCAGGTCTTTCCCTCCTTCTAAGTGATCTCAACAGTATCCACATAGAAATTTTGCCCCACACACCCTGACCTCACTTTTCCCTTACATCAAACCACTCCCTTATCAATTTGACATCACTGCATATAGCTTCACCTCTAAGACACAACTCCAATATTCAGCTATGAATAAAATTTCCTAGTAATGGTTGGGCCTCATGTCATTTGCTTATTTGACCTGCAGTGCATCAAGACCTTCCTTTTCACTTTCTTCCTTGTCCACTTAGGATCTTGGAGTACATTGGTTTAGCATTGACTGTATCTTCATACCCTTGACCTCTGCACTATTTAGCCTCAGTTTTGTGTCTTTCCAAACACCTGATTCCTGCAATCTCATAGTGTATAAAGGCAACACTATCTCAGTCAGGTTCCAACTTCAACTGGGCCCTCAGGTTACTTAGCAATACTTTCAGATGTCCCAGGTCGTCTCTTTCTCCCTTTCTTCTCCTATTTCTTTCCCAATATTCTTCATCATTCCCTTCAAGTAATATCCCCTATAACTACACCCTCTTTTCACCCTGCAACAATAACTTTTACTCTTGTATCCCAAGGAAATCGAAGTCCCACTCACCTACTCAACTCCACACCTACAAACATCTCTGGCTTTACTAGCTCACACTTATTCTTCGTCAGTCTCTTAAGACTCTTCTTATCTCCCCTAGGACCTTGCTTAAATTATTATGGGTTTGCTTCCCAGCACCTTTACTCCTCCGTCTCTTACATTTTCAAGTGTCTCTCATCTTTGGCAATCCTTTAAAAATTTGTTGCTAACTTGTACTTATTGCTATGGACTCCTGGGGTGGTGCTGTAGGATCAGCACTAGACTGCAAACCACAAGGACAGCAGTTCAAAACCACCAGCTGCTCCCCGTAAATCCTATACTGGGTTTCTATGAGTCAGAACCGACTCGACGGCACTTAACAACATCAACAACAATTATTGCTATAGCACTCTTTGCTTAACTCATTGAAAGAAGAGTCTATTCAGTATCTTCATTCTTAGTTCTCATTTACTTTTTATTCCACATCACTCAGAATTCTATTCCCACAATCCATTAAAATGATGGTGGTAAAGGTTACCAACGATAATGTATTATTATATTCAATAGTCACTACTTGTCTATCAATTTGTCATACTGTGGTGGCTTTCATGTTGCTGTGATTCTGGAAGCTATGCCACTGGCGTTTCAAATACCAGTAGGGTCACCCAGGGTGAATAGGTTTCAGCAGAGCTTTCAGACTAAGATAGGCTAGGAAGGAGGACCTGGTGATCCACTTCCAAAAAAAATTGACCAGTAAAAAGCTTATGAATGTCAGTAGAACATTGTCTGAGGATGAACCCCTCATGTTGGAAGGTACTCAAAATATGACTGGGAAAGAGCTACCTTCTAAAAGAAGAGTAAATCTTAATGACATGAACGAAACAAATCTCTCGGGACCTACATTTGCTGATGTGGCATGACTCAAAATGAGAAGAAACAGCTGAAAACATTCTAACAGGAACATGGAATATACAGAATATGAATCTAGGAAAATTAAGTCATAAAAAATAAAATGGAACACATGAAGATGTATATTAGTAAGGTAAAATGGACTGATATTTGGAATCAGAGAACTATAAAACACCCTATGCCAGGAATGACAAATTGAAAATAAATGACATTGCATTAAACATCAAAAAGAACATTTCAAGATACAACACTGTCAGTGATAGGACAATACCCATACAACTTCAAAGAAGACCCACTACTTGTCAGCTTGTCATACTGTTGTGGCTTGCATGTTGCTGTGATGCTGGAAGCTTTGCCACCATTAAGGGTACTTATGATGGATAGGTTTTAGTGGAGCTTCTAGAGTAAGACAGACTAGGAAGAAGGAGAGTGGATCATTTCTGAAGGGTTAGGCACCAAAAACTTTATGAATAACAGAAGAATATTCACTGATATAATGCCAGAAGATGAGCCTTCTTATAGTTAAAGTTTTGTAACAACTTGATTGGGCCAGAATTCCCAGAGGTTTGACAATTGGTATACAGGGTTTCTGAGGAACAGCTGGTGGGTTTGACAGTTGAGATGTGGCTATTCCCACGGTGAGATTCAATATAGTGTCATTAATTCTATGATGACTGGTTATGAGTAGCCAACCATTTGAAAGTCTGTTTCTTCAGGGATATGGTCTGCTTCCAATATATTGGACACTCATATAAAGTTTGTTTGCTTTCTCCTGGGTCTGTATCTTGCATCTGGCTTGTCCTCTGACCTCCGGTTCTTTGCTGCAGAGCCAGTGTTGTTGTTGTTAAGTGCTGTCGAGTCAGTTCCAACCCATAGCAACCCTGTATAGGGTTTCCAAGGAGCAGCTGGTGAGCTTGAACCACTGACCTTGCAGTTCAAATGACTTTGCAGTCTGATGCAGTAATGCACAGCACCACACCAGGACTCCAGTGGCTTATTCTATTACCTGCTGCTCTGTGAGCCATCGGCAACATGCCTTCTTATCTGCCTGACCTGCCTGTCTGTCTACCTGCCAGAGCTGCCTGCCTGCCAATCTTGATTCATCTGACCCAGACTTGGGACTCTCTCATCTCTACAATTGAGAGTAATTTTCTTGATATAAAATTCTCTTTATATGTATGCATATATAAGGTTTACTGATTTTGTTTCTCTAGAGAACCCAGCTTAAGATATTTGATACTGAGAGTGGTTCTAACAAAACAAAATCATAAAGATGAGTTTTCTAAATTGGTTCTCAAGTCTGACTAATTTTAAAGGCACTGATAGCTCTGCTGGTAATTTATGATGATGTTGTTAAGTGCCGTCGAGTTGGTTCCCACCCATAGCGACCCTATACAGGGTTTCCGAGGGTGTAAATCATTATGGGAGTCGAAAGCCTTATCTTTCTCCCGCGGAGCGACTGGTAGTTTTGAACTGCTGACCTTAAGGTTCTCAGCCCAATTCGTAACCACTACGCTACCAGAGCTCCTTTTATGATGATAGGTGGCAGTATTAACAGGCAAAATATTATCATGACTAGATCATGTAATGGAAAGAGGGAAGGCTCTGGGTGATCATGTGTATGACACTTTTGTCAGGATGAGAAATATAGAGGATCTGGTTGTTTGGTCCTATTTACAATAAAGCAAGTGGTAAAGGAAAGAGATGCACTCAGGGTTAAGGAGTTACTGCTCAAGCATCACATAAAATAACTCCAATTGTGCCCTGAAAGAAAGCCTAATTTCTTGTAGTAGCAGAGCTGATATTGCCAAAAACCAAACTAAGAGTCTTATTACAAAAGAGGCTGAGACTTCCGGGAAAAGATGGTGGATGGGGTGGAAGTGTAGTGACGAGCTCTGCCGAGAACAACACAGAATACAGGACCAAGAAG
>NW_006408569.1:4971985-4975540 GCF_000296735.1 Chrysochloris asiatica | reverse complement strand
GAGACTTTAGATCCAGAGAGGGAGAGCGACTGTGTGCTGAAGACCTGGGGGGTACAGGAGAAGGATTGCATGGAGGGGATTGTAACCATGGCAATGAGACAGATATAAGATAGAATGAATGTAAAACTAATGTTCTCCCATGTAAACAATCACACAATCCACAATAAAACATTTAAGAAATTAAAAAAAAAAACAATTAGAAGTTTAAATAAATTTCCTTAATGTGGTCTCTAGTACAAATAGTGAAGTTCATTTAAAATAAAGAAGCATGCATAAATGATAAAAAAGAATAATAATAATGGCATTTTCCATGAACTTTTGGAAGCCTCCTTGTATATATTTCTTTAAGTCTTGATTTTATTTTACATGTTTTCAAAATTAAACAAATGGTACCATACAAAAAAAAAAGAGGCTGAATTACAACATCAGCTTAATATCCCAACTTGCAATGGTGTCTGATGAGGGCATGATTTGGAAGAAATGGGATCCTGAAACTTGGGGTGGGGGCATTTGGGCAGATAATCAAGAAGTTGGGGACATAGAGCCTGTAAATTCTGTTGAATTACTTTTGCCAAACAGCCCCATCACTCCCATTTAAAGATATTACTTTATCTTTGTCAGCAAAAACATTATTCCTTCTGCCCACACTTGATGAGATTAACCTAACTATACCTACTGAGATGATTCCTGAGACATTGTCTGGGGCATCACCTAAGGTACACATCTTGCAAGACATTTCTTAATGTTCCCAAGAAACACTGCCACAAATTATTGCAATTAAAAAAGAACAAGCAAGCTGTTCACCTGGGAGCCATCAAGGCAAGTGGTTGGGTCCCCTCAGGGCAAACCCCTTCCAAGACTAAGACTCAAGGGGAATACATGAGCAGGCATGCAGTCTGGCTGGTGACCACTTTGGTCACTGATAAGGGGAAAACAGCAATGAAGTTGTGAGCTAAGTCCAACCACATTCAGTAGATTCCTGTAAACCCAGATTGAGACCTGTTTGGCCAGCAGTATAGCAAGACCTTGGGACTCCTGGGCACAGAGACAGTGACATGGCCACAGAGGACTAGAGCAGAGGGTGAAGTGTCCAGCTGATATGAAGTGAGGGGAGATGAACAAGAACACCCATACTTGCAGATAGTACCCATTTGACCTGGCTTCAATGACTGGATGATCAGAACTTGACTAGAAGAAGAAATGAGAAGGGGACAAAAAGAATAATCTGCTACAATTTGATGAACTTGACCTATAATTATAGATATAGTAGCTCAAAAGAGGGAACGAACAAATCTTTACAGCGAGGATCATTCCCACCCCCTCGGTACGCAGAGTTGACAGAGATGGGCAACTTAGATATTGGCTACCCAAAAGGAAGTGAGGGCTACAAAGGCAAGAAGTGACCAGCTTATAGGCTTTCAAGATGGAGTCCAGTTCCAGAGGGTGCGGGGGAAGGTAGAATCTCCACTGAGGGTTTTCCAATCTGCCTGGACAGGGCCGATGAAAGGAAATGGGGATAAGACTCTTGTAGGACAATAGTGAATAATTGCTATCAGGACTGACTGTAAGGGTTGAAAAGGTAAATGTAGACATTTTGTAACAAAAGGGGGGAACTGGCTAACTTTGCAGTCCAGGAGAGGAGGTTCCTGGGACCATCAAGGGAGAGGAGTGGAGTGCTACCCAGAGAAGCAGTGATGTCAGAGATGGAGGCAGAGATGATGACGTGGAAAGATGGAGTGGCTGGTGACTCTGGACTCAGGGAAGGAGAGGGTTTGTGTGTTGGCGGCCGGGAAGCAGGCTTGCAGGGTGTATACCCTTTGGTTGTGTGATGATGCATGGAGGGGATTTTAATCATTGCAATGAAACGAAACACGATAGGATGAATGTAAAGTTAATGTCCTCCCATGTAAACTGTCACATAATTCACAATAAAAAATTTTTTTAAAAGTCAATACATAGACATCTCAATTGATTCAACTTACACAATTCTGAGGGAAGAATTTAAGTTGAGTGAACTTTACCCAATAAATGGATGGTGTTGCATCCAGATCAGTGGCAAACATGAGCAGTTTTCAATGGAAGATTTATACAAGTGAATTCAAGATCCTGAAAAATTTCTTTGAAGAATTGTAACAGAATATGAAAAATGGCTTTACCAGTATGATCCTGAAGGCAAAGTGCAATAAAAATAGTGGCTACCAAGAGGTGGTAGCCAGTCAAAGTAAAAGTGAACCATCCAGTCAAGAACAAAGGTCATGGCAAAAGGTTTTTGGGATGCTCAAGACATTTTCCTTGTTGACTTTTAGGAGGGCCAAAGAGTAATAATCTCCTTACTATAGGAGTATTTTGAAAGAGCTAAACATTAGCAGAAAAACGTCTGAGAAAACTTTAGCAGAGAGTCCTTTACTAAACCAATGATCCTGATCATTCTTCTAATCAAACAAAGGCAGTTTTGTAAAAGTTTTCATGGAAAATCATAAGGCGCCCATCCACCTTACAATTCTGTAACTCCGTCTGAATTTTTTTTTTTTTTTTTGGTTCCTGATCTTAAAAAGTCTTTAAAAGACATCCATTTTTCTTCAATCAATAATGTAAAAGACTGCATTGATACTCATTCTTTAGGGATGGACTAAATGGTTGGTGGAGAACAAGTGTGGTGCTATGGAATAAAGCACTGGACCACAAAGGTAGTTTGAACCACAAGGTTGGCAGTTCAAACGTAACAGCTGCTCCTTGGAAACCTGTACAGGGTCGATCTGAGTCAGAAGTCACTCGACCACACTTAACAAAAACAATAAATGGTTGGTATCATCGTTTTCAAGAGTGTCTTGAACTTGATGGAGGTTATGTTGAGAAATAAAGGTGTTTTTTATGTTTAAAACTTCATTTTCCATGAACATTTTTAAATCCCATCATATTTATAAAATAAAGATGCTGTTTGTATATTGTGAAAAAAGAAAAATTAAAGTAAAATTGTGACCCAGGATGATGTATGCTACACTCCAAACGAACTGCTTGATTTTTCTAATGTAGAAACAGAATTCTGGAGAATATATGTGGGAATGGATGTTAGGGTGTAGGATAATGATGCAAGGAACATAGGATTGGATCAGTCTGAGTTTGTTGATATGGGCTCACTAAGAACAGATTCTTCATTCCATGTTTCAGCTAGAGAGGTTAGGAGAGGATCTAATAGCTTATTTGATTGGTTCATTGAAACATGGATTGCGTGGTGGCCTACAATATATAAAGTTGAAGTACCAGATCTGCTTTGGTGTTCTGTAGAGGAAGGAATCCAAAGGCTTCAGGAAATATGCTAGAGTGGATTTATCAGCATAAATCCATAAATCTACACATGGAATGCCCAGAGGACATTACCACAACAGTGAGGAACAAATCTGTGAAGGGAGCCATAGCCCTCTTATAGACAGTTGTGATTGAGATATATATATATATATATATAAGAGCTCTGGTAGCGTAGTGGTTACGAATCGGGCTGCGAACCTTAAGGTCAGCGGTTCGAAACTACCAGCTGCTCCGCGGGAGAAAGATGAG
>NW_006408569.1:4969329-4971885 GCF_000296735.1 Chrysochloris asiatica | reverse complement strand
GATGAGGCTTTCTACTCCCGTAAAGATTTACACCCTCGGAAACCCTGTACAGGGTCGCTATGGGTCGGACCCGACTCAACGGCACTTAACAACAACAATATATATGTCAGATTTGACAGTGGAAACTGCCCCAGTTGAATTAAGACCCTTAACTACAATGGAACTGATAAGACCCAGTGGTTGTTGTTAAGTGTCGTCGAGTCGATTCTGACCCAGAGCGACCCTGTGTAGGGCTTCTGAGGAGCTTGAACTGCCAATCTTGCAGTTCAAATGGCTTTGCAGTCTGGTGCATTAACCCACAGCACCACACCAGGACTCCAGTGGTGATAGGGGCCAATTGACAGCACTTAGGAGCTCTGGCAGCATAGTGGTTATGAATTGGGCTGCTAACCTCAGGGTCAGCAGTTCAAAACTACGTGCTGTTCTGTGGGAGAAAGATGAAGCTTTCTGCTCCCATAAAGATTTGCAGCTTCAGAAATCATGTGCAGGGTCGCTATGAGTTGGAAGCAACTCCACGGCATATAACAACAACAACAACAATTGACAAAGGCAAGGTGGGAGTGGTTACCATAATGGACTGCAGAATCAAAGCAGTCATCAGAATAGTGTGACTCCTATGAATTTATGGCATTGGTTAATTAGGCAGGGTATCTCCAGGAGTAAAATAGATGGGAAACCTACTAAATATTTACAAAAGAAGGAATTCTAGGTCAAGTGAACGGCGGTATAACTTGAATTACCAGACTAGAGAGTCACACCCTCTCAATCAATTCCCAGACTTGAGCCAGTTTAGAGACCCACAATCCCTTGAATGAAGGGGTAACTGGGTCCTTGAGGAAGGACCCTATTACACTCCCAGCTGTTCTGCACAATATGCAGGCACCACTTGAAAGTGGATAGTAGCAGCACTACAGGCTCTTTCTGGAATTACCCTGAAAGACAGAGTGAAGGGAAATCCTCCCAAAGGGCAGAACTTTGAGTAGTGTACCTAGTTGCTCATTTTACTTGGAAGAAGAAATGGCCAGATGTGTGACTGTATACTATATTCATGGACTGTGATCCATGGCTTGCCATGGTGATCAGAAACTTGGAAGGAACATGATTGGAAAATTGGTAACAAGAAGGTGTGTAGAGAAGAGGTATTTGGATAGACCTTTCTGAATGAGACAAAAAAGTGAAGATGTTTGTGTCTCGTGTGAATGCACATCAACAGTTTACCTTAGTAGCAAAGGATTTTAACAACCAAGTGGACAGGATGACACATTCTGTGGAAACTAATCATGCTATTTCTCTAGCCACTCCTGTCATTTACCAGTATGCTCATGAATAAAAGTAACCATGGTGGCAGGGGTTGAGGCTATGCATGAGCTCAGCAGCATGGGCTTCCACTCACCAATACTGACTTGGCTACAGCTACTGTTGAGTGCCCAATCTGTAAGCAGCAAAAACCAACATTGAGTCCCAGATATGGAACCATTCCTAGGGGAGATCACCCAGCAACCTGGTGGCAGGTTGATAACATTGGACCACTTCCATCATATAAAGGACAGTATTTTGTTCTTACTGGACTAGGCACTTACTATTGATATGGATTTGCCTTCCCTGCATGTAATGCTTCTGCCAAAATGACCATCCATGGACATACAGAATTCCTTATCCATTGTCATAGTATCCCACACAGCATTGCCTTGGATCAATGGACACACTTCACAGCAAATGAAGTGCAGCAATGGGCCCATGCTCATGGAATTCACTGGCATTACCATGTTTCTCATCATCCTGAAGCAGCTAGCTTGATTGAACAATTATGGCACCAACTAGGTGGCAATGCCTTGCAGGGTTGGGGCAAAGTTCTCCAGGAAGCTGTATGTTCTCTAAACCAGCATCCAATATATGGTGCTGTTTTCCTAATAGCCAGGATTCATGGGTCCAGGCACCAAGAGGTGGAAACGGTAGTGGTGCCACTTACTACTACTCCTACTGACCCACTTGCAAAATATTTTCTTTCTGTCCCTGTGACTCTATGCTTTTCAGGTATGGACATTTTAGTTCCAAAGGGAAGAATATTCTCACAGCACTGAGCCCATTGAACTGAAAGTAAAGAATGCCCCATGCATGGCCATTTTGTGCTCTTCATGTCTCTTGATCAACAGGCAACAGTGATTGTATTGGGTGGTGTGATTGATCTTGATTACCAAGGAGAAATTTAATTGATATTGCATAATGGAGTTAAAGGAGATTCCTTAGGACATCTTTTAGTACTACCATGCCCTGTGATTAAAGTCAGTCGTAAACTATAGCAACCCAATTCTAACATGACTACTAATATCCCAGATCCTTCAAGAATGAAGGTTTTGGGGAGAACAAACAATATGGTGGATCGGATGGACGTATAGCAGAGAGCTCCGCCAACAACAACACAGAATACCCGAACAAGCAGGCTCAGGGTATGGTCCCAGAACTCTGAAACACATATAAAGGAATACTTAGAAGGTTGGAAGGCTTACAGCTGGGGGAATTTGTGGCAGAAGCAAGAAATCTATTGCTTTCTAGTCT
>NW_006408569.1:4964119-4965409 GCF_000296735.1 Chrysochloris asiatica | reverse complement strand
AAAAAAAAGCTAAAGTGGATAAAGAGAAATACTTTTAACTGATGGTATATGGAGGGGATTAGAATCAATGTAATGAAACAAGTCACATGAATTGTTGAATGTGAAACTGATGATGTGCCCTGTAAACTTTCACTCAATCCACAATAAAAACCTTTAATTATAAAAACAAACAAACAAAACAAACAAACAAAAAGAATGAAGTTTTCGGTAACCCTACTAGGCAAAGAACCATGACCAGCTGAGGTGCTTTCCAAGGGCAAGGTGAATACAAAATGGATTGTGGAAGAAGGTACTTCTAAATACCAGCTACAACCATGTGACCAATTGAAGAAATGAGGACTATGATTTTTATGAATGTATCTATTTTATGTATGTGTGAATCAAATATTTTATGTATTTGTGAAATATAAGATGTAAATGGGGTCAGTGCATTTTCTGTTGTATGAATTTTAGTTGCATCATGTTAGGTACAAGTATGACTTTACAATTGTGTATATCTAGAGATTATGCATATTGTTTATAGGTGTCAGATTGACAAGGGTGGATTATAATAGTTAAGGTTTTGTGTCAACTTGACTAGGCCAGGATTCCCAGTTGTTTGGCAGTTGAGATGTGGTTATCCACATGATGAGATCTAAAATCAGTGCAGTTAACTCTATTATTGGCTATGAGCAGCCAATCAATTGAAAGGATGTTACCTTGGGGGTGTGGCCTGCTTCCAATATGGTGGACACTTAGGCAAAACTCGTTTGCTTTCTGCTAGGTCTGGTTCTTGCATCTGGATAGTTATCCTACCTCCGATTCTTTGGACTTGAGTCAGTGGCCTGCTCAACTATCTTTCACTCATGTGAACCATCAGCCACATCACTTCTTACCTTCTGGAACTGCCTGTCTGCCTGCCTGCCTGCCAATTTTGGTTCATTTGACCTGGACTTGGGTCTCTCTGACCTCTACAACTGTGAGTCATTTCCTCGGTATAAACTTCTCTTTATATATACATATCTATGTTTCATTGGTTTTGCTTCTCTAGAGAACCTAGTCTAAGACAAGCCTCTCAGGCTGCAAGACACTCAAATACGACTGGAGAAAAGCTGTAGCCTCAAAGTAGAGTTTACCTCAATGAAGTCGATAGAACTAAGTTCTCAGGATTGTCATTTGCTAATGATCGCTGAAAGTGAAGAGGACTTGAAACATTTACTTATGAAGATTAAAGAGCACAGCCTTCGATATGGATTACATCTCAATGTCAAGAAAACAAAAACCCTCACCACTGGACCAATAAACAACATT
>NW_006408569.1:4954768-4963311 GCF_000296735.1 Chrysochloris asiatica | reverse complement strand
TGGGAACAACAAACTGAAGAAGAATGCCATCATATTTATTGTTAAAAAGAATAAAAAGCATGCCAAGATCTATCTTGAAGCACAATTAATACCAATTAATATCAGTTACACTAATTAATACCAATATTATTAAAGCTTACCCACCAACTACTAAAGCCAATCATGATGAATTGAAGAATTTTTTCAAGGTCTCCAGTCTGAAATTGATCAAATATGTGATCAAGATGCATTAATAATTACTGATGATTGGAATGCAAAAGTTGGAATCGAAGAGGAAGGGTCAGTAATTGGAAAATATGATCATGGAGATACAAATGATGCTGGGGATCAAAAGTAGAATTTTGCACCAAAAAATTCATTGCAAATACCTTTTGACTATACACATGGCCTTACCAGATGTAATACATATAAATCAAATCTGACTACATTTGTGAAAAGACAACGAAGAAGATCAATACCATCAGCCCAAACAAGGCCAGGGGCCAACTGTGGAACAGATCATCAACTGCTTATACACAAGTTTAAGCTGGAACTGAAGAAAATTGAAACAAGTTCAGAGGCTCCAAAATATAAAAAAAATAAAAATTTTTTAACATCGAGTCGGTTCCGACCCATAGCGACCCTGTATAGGGTTTCCGAGGGTGTAAATCTTTACAGGAGTAGAAAGCCTCATCTTTCTCCGCGGAGCAGCTGGTAGTTTTGAACCGCTGACCTTAAGGTTCGCAGCCCGATTCGTAACCACTACGCTACCAGAGCATATCCCTCCTGAATTTAGAGATAATCTCAAAAATGGATTTGATGCACTTGACTCTAATGACCAAAGACCAGAAGAGTTGTGCAATGACATCAAGAATATCATCCATGAAGAAAGCAAAAGGTCATTAAAAAGACAAAAAAGAAAGAAAAGACCAAAACAGGTGTCAGAGAAGACTCTGAAACTTGTTCTTTAATGTAGAGAAGCTAAAGAAAGTAAAAGAAATGATTAAGTAAACATTTTTTACTTGAACTGAAAAAATTACAGATGACAGCTGGAGAAGAATGGGTAAAGTATTATAATGGAATTTACAAAGACCTGGAGTTAGAAAACCAGAAGGAAGAACATACTCAGCATTTCTCAAGCTGGAAGAACTGAAGAAAAAATTAAAGCCTCAAGTTGCAATATTCAACTGTTGGCAAAATTTGAAAGAAGATGAAAGGAATATATAGTCAATGTACCACAAAAAACTGGTCTATGTTTTATTATTTCAAGAGGTACAATATGATCAAGGACCCAATGGTATTGAAGAAAGAAATCCAAACTGCATTTGGCAAATGACAAGGCTCCAGGAATTGACAGAATACAGATGGAAATATTTCAACAAATTAATGCAGCACTGGAAACAAAGATGTTGCTTTGAGGACTAAGGTGTGCTTGACTAAAGCCATGTTTGTTTGTTTGTTTTCACCTCATATTCATGCAAAAAGGAGCTCTGGTAGTGTAGTGGTTATGAATCGGGTTGCGAACCACAAGGTCAGCAGTTTGAAATTACCAGCTATTCCGCGGGAGAAAGATGAGAATTTCTGCTCCCATGAAGATTTACAGCCTCAAAAACCCTGTACAGGGTCGCTATGAGTCGGAACCGACTCCACAGTACATAACCACCAACCAACCAAGCATGCAAAAGCTGGACAATGAATAAGGAAGACTGGGAGAATCTATGATTAAATGCTTTATTTTTCAGTGCTTTTCTAAATTGCATTCTATTTCAAATAACCACTTGTTGATTTTTGTATATAGGAAAGATAGGGACTTTTGCATATTAACCTTGTATCTTTTGTTTCTGCTATACTTGCTTATTTGTTCCAGGTGTGTGTGTGTGTGTATTTTTTAAATTTTATTTGCAGATTCTCTGGAATTTTCTACATAGATATTGCTGTCATCTGTGAGTAAAGATAATTTCATTTCTTTGTTTCCACTATGAGTATCATTTTTCTTTCTTTCACTTCCTTTTACTTATTTCTTTGTTTTTGGCTTATTGCACTAGCTAGAATTTCTAGCACAATGTTGAATAGGAATGGCGAGAAAGGAAGTCTTTGCCTTGTTCCCATTCTTAGCAAGAAATCATCTAGTTTCTCACTACTAAATATTATGTGAACTGTAGGGTTATTTGTAGATACTCTACTAAGTTGAGGAAGTTCCCTTCTATTCCTAGTTTTCAAAGAGTTTTTTTATGAATAGGTGTTGAATTTTGTTAAATGCTTTTTCTGCAACTATTGATATAAATTTTCTTCTTCAATCTATTGATAAGATGGACTACATTAATTGATTTGTGAGTGCAAACCAGCCTTGCATACTTGAAATAAATCCCTCTAGGTCATGGAGTATAATTCTTTTTATTGGTACAACAGTAGTTTCAATTTGTTACACTATTTTTGTGAGTATTTTTGAGTTTACATTAATGAGAGATTTCCTTTCTTATAATACCTTTCTTATAATACCTTTGCTAACCTTGTAGAATGAGTTAGGAAGTGTTTTCTCTGTTTTTACTTTCTGGAAAAGATGGTGGAAGACTGGTATTATTTCATTTTGAAACCATTTGAGCCTGATACCTTATTTTTAAAGAAGGTTTAAAAATACTGTTTCAATTTCTTTAGTAGATACAGGGTTAATCAAGTTCTCCATTTCTCACTTTTTGAGTTTCAGTAGTTTGTAACTTTTGAGAAATTAGTTCATTTCATCTAAGATATCAAATTTAAGTTATCAGATTTGTTGGAATAGAGTTGCTTGTTTGTTGTTGCTGTTAAGTAGAGTTATCTTTTTAATATCTACAGGACAAGCAGTGATGAACTTTCTTTTTCTTTTAATGTATATTTATATTAATATATATTAAGATATTTATTTTATTTTTTATATTAATGTATTCTCTCTTTTTTTCTTGGTGAGTTTGGCTATCGTTTTATCCATATTATTGCTCTTTTCCAAGAATTTGATTTTGGTTTCATTCATTTAATTCTGCCCCCTTTTTATTATTTAATTTCTTCTGCTTCCTTTGCACTTAATTTGTTTATTTCTCTAGTTTCCTAGGATGTAAACTTACATGCTTGATTTTGGATATTAAAATTTTTTTTTAACATGTGCATTTAGTCCTATAGAATTGTGGTAAACCTTGTGGTTCAAACTCCACATTTAGGTTTTTAATCCATGCTGAGTTGGTTTTTGTATATGATGTGAGGTAAAGGTCTTGTTTCAATCTTTTGCATAACGATTTCCAGTTCTGCTAGCACCATCTGTTGAAGAGACTATGTCTTCCCCATTCAATGTACTTTGGCCCTTTGTCAACGATCAGTTAGCTGTATGTGGATGGGTTAAATTTCTGGATTCTCAATTCTGTTCCTTTGATCTCTGTACCTTTCATTATACTAGTATCAGGCTGTTTTGACCACTGTAGCCATGTAGTAAAATTTGAAATCAGGGGGTGAGAGGCCTCCAACTTTGGTCTTCTTCTTAAGCAGTGCTTTGCTTATCCTGGATCTCATTCCTTTCCATATAAAGTTTGAAATTGTTTTGGAATCTGGATTTGGATTGCTTTGTATGTGTAGATTGCTTTGTGTAATATTAACATTTTCTCCATGTTAAGTCTTCCTATCCAGGAGCATGGTATATTCTTCCATTTTTTTAAGTCTCTTTTGGTTTCTTGTAGTTGTGTTTTGTAGTTTTCTATGTATAGGTCCTTTGTTTCCTTGTTACATTTATTCCTAAATACGTCATCCTTTGTGTGGCTATTGTAAATGGTATTGCTTTCCTAATTTCCTTTTCAGCATTGTCATTATTAGTGTAGAGGAATCCAACTGATTTTTGTATGTTGACCACTTTTCTTCCAATGAGTTCCAGTAATGTTTTTTGTTGTTGTTGTTGAGTCTTTGGGATTTTCTATGTATAGGATCATATCATCTGCAAATAGAGAGAATTTTACTTCCTCTTTGCTAATTTGAATGCCTTTAATTTCCCCATCTTATCTTATAGCTCTTGCTAAGAGGAATGGTGATAAAGGGTATCCTGTTGCAAGGATACCCTTTATCACCATTCCTATTCAAACTTTCCTATTCAAACTTTTCTATTCAAACTTCCCTACTCAAACTTTCAGTTTCTTTCTATTGAAAGTGATGGTGGCTGTTGGTTTTGTATATATGCTCTTAATTATGTTGAAGAATTTCCCTTCAATTCCTAATTTGTTGAGTGCTTTTATGGAGGTTGGATTTTGTCAAATGCCTTTTCTGCATCAATTGATATGATCATGTGGTTCTTTTCTTTTTTCTTATTTATATGGTGGATTACATAGATTGTTTTTCTAATGTTGAACCATCCTTGCATCCCTGGTATAAATCTCACTTGGTCATGATATATTATTTTTTGATGTGTTGCTGAATTTTGTTGGCTAGGATTTTGTTGAGAATGTTTGCATCTATGTTCATGAGGGATATTGGTCTATAATTTTCTTTCTTAGTGATGTCCTTCCCTGGTTTTGGTATGAGGGTTATCCTTGCTTCATAGAATGTATTAGGAAGCTTTCCATCCTCTTCTATATTCTGGAATATGTTTGAGTAGAATTGGTGACAGCTCTTCTCTGAATATTTGGTAAAACTCACCAATGAAGACTGGACTTTTTTTCTTGGGATTTTTTTGATGACCTGGTCAATTTCTTCCTTTGTTATCGTTCTGTTCAAGTTTTCTACTTCACTTTGTGTAAGTTTACGTAAGTTGTGCTTTTCTAAAAATTTATCCATTTCCTCTAGGTTTTCAAATTTATTGGAGTACAAATCTTCATTAAATTCTTTTATTATTCTTTTTGTTTCCATTGGTTCTGTTGTGACATCACCCATGTGGTTTCTTATGCATGTTATTTGTCTTCTACCTCTTTTCTTTTGTTAGGATTGCCGATTTTATTAATTCTTTCTGTTGATTCTTCCTATAGTATATCTGTTTTCTATCTCGTTTATTTCTGCTCTAATCTTTATTATTTCCTTTCTTGTTGACTGTAGGTTTACTTTGCTGGTCTGTTTCTAGTTGTTGGAGATGTTGTATTAATGTGTTGATTTTGGTTCTTTCTTCTTTTTGGATGTGTGCATTTATTGCAATAACCTGTCCTTTCAGCACTGCTTTTGCTGTGTCCCAAAGATTAAGGTATGTTTGTTTTTGTTCTCATTTGTTTCTAGGAACTTTTCAGCAGGGTGTTATTCAAGGACAAGAAAAAAAAAAAAGTTGTGAGAGGGTCACTAGGGATAATAGTGAGTAGTATCACTCACACACACAATCGAAAGCCTTTGTGTGGTCAATAAAGCACAAGTAAACATCTTTCTAGTATTCTCTTCTTTCAGCTAAGATCCATCAGACATCAGCAATGATATCCCTTGTTCCACATCCTCTTCTGAATCCATCTTGAACCTCTGGAAGTTCCCTGTCAATGTATGCTTGCAGCCTTTTCTGTATTACCTTTAATAAAACTTTACTTGCATGGGATATCAAAAATATTGTCTGGTGATTTCTGCATTCCATTGGGTCACCTCTCTTTGGAATGGGCACAAATATGGATCTCTTCCAATTCTTGACATAGATGAGAGAGTGCCTCCAGTACTGCCTCACTTTCTTGAAACATTTCAATTTTTATTCCATCAATTCCTGGTACCTTGTTCTTTGCCAATTCCTTCAATGAACCTTGGACTTCTTCCTTCAGTATCATTGGTTCTTGATCGTATGCTACCTCTTGAAACTGTTGAACATTAACCATTTCCTTTTGGTACAACAACTCTGTGTATTCCTTCCATCTTCTTAAGATGCTTTCTACATCTTTCAATAATTTGCCCAGAGAATCCTTCAATAACAAAAGTCAAAGCTTGAATTTTTTCTTCTGTTCCCCCAGCTTGAAAATTCTGAGCTCTTCCCTTTGGGTTTTATGACTCTAGATCTTTGCACATTTTGTTGTAATATTTGATTTTCTCTTCTCGAGGTGACCTTTGAAATTTTCTGTTCAGCTCTTGTACCTCCTCGTTTCTTCCATTTGCTTTAGCATCTCTACTCTGGATAGCAAGTTTCAGTGTCTCTTCTGACATCCATGTTGATCTTTTCCTTCTTTCTTGTCTTCTTAATGATTTTTTGCTTCCTTCCTGTACTGTTTAATATATTGTTCTTCAGATGATCTCTAAATTCAGGTGAGATATAGTCAAGGTCATATTTTGGTTCTCGTGGACTTGTTTTCATTTTATTCAGCTTCAGTTTGAATTTGTAGTTGGACCAAGAGGCAGTTGTTTGAATAGAACATGGGAATACTGAATGCTTTAAAATTAAGAAAGGTGTGCAACAAGTTTGTATTCTTTCACCATACTTATTCATACTATATGCTGATCAAATAATCCTAGAAGCTGGGTTATATGAAGAAAAATGTGGCATCAGTATTGGAGGAAGACTCATTAATAACCTGTGATATCCAGATGATACAACCTTGCTTGCTGAAAGTGAGGAGGGCTTAAATACTTACTGATGAAGATCAAAGACCACAGCCTTTGGCATGGATTGCATCTTAATGTAAAGTAAACAAAATTCCTCAGCACTGGACCAATAAACAACATTCTTCTCAATGGAGACAAGATTGAAGTTGTCAAGCACTTCATTCTTCTTGGATCAACTATCAACACTCATGGAAGCAGCAGTCAAGAGATTAGACGATGTATTGCATTGGGCAAACCAGCTGCACAAGACCTTTTTAAAGTGTTGAAGATCAAAGATGTCAGCTTGAGGACTAAGGTGCACCTGACCCAAACCATGGTATTTTCAATAACCTCATTTATATGTGAAAACTGGACAACAAATAAGGAAGACAGTGGAATAATTGATGCCTTTGAATTATGGTGTTGGACGAGAATATTGAAAGTGCCATGGGCTGTCAAAAGAACAAACAAATCTGTATTGGAAGAAGTGCAGTCAGAGTGTTCCTTGGAGGCCAGGATGGCCAAACTTTGCCTTTCATACTTCTGATTTATTGTCAGGAGGGACCAATTGCTGGAGAAGGATATCATGTTTGTTAAGGTGGACGGTCAGAGAAAAAGAGGGAGACTGCTAGTGAGATGGTTTGGCACAGTGGCAACATCAATGGACTCAAGTTTGGCAACAATTCTGAGGCTGGCCCATGATCAGGCAGTGTTTCATTCTTTTGTACATAGGGTTGTTATGAGTCGGTATCAACTGGATGTTCTTTAGATCATCTCAAAATTTATATTGGATATGCTTTGTCTCTATTAAGGCCCAATAATAAGCCAAAAGCTGTTTCTCAAAAGAAGACTAGTTATCTTCAGAGTATAGCAGTGCTTTGCTCCAAATTCCTAAGGGTCTGCACTGTGATTCACCAATAGGAACCTGCCCAAACCCCAAACTGTATCTCTATCTGCCACTGACATGTCAAACACAATTGGATCAGCTGTATCATATTGACCAAATGGCAGAGTGGCTTGAATAGCAGCCTGAAACTGTTGGAGTGCTTTCTCTTGTTCTGGGCCTCACTCAAAACCAGCATTTTTTCGAGTCAGTTGATAAATAGGCCAAAGTAGCACACTCATATGAGGGATGTGCTTCCATTTAGTTGTGGGAAGAGCCAGATACAATAACTTATTCTTCTATTTAGTAGGAATATTTAGACATTTCCTATACCACTGAACCCCTTGAAATTCCTGTGAAGTGGAAGGTGCCTGAATTTTATTGGGTTAATATTCCATTCTCTAATACACACATGTTTTACAAAGTCCTGAGTCACATATAAGTATTCCTTACTAGGTCCAATCAGCATAAAGGATCAGTGTGACTTCTTGTAGAAGGGAAGGGAAATCAAGATTCCTGCATATTAAACTATGACATAGATTACAAGAGTTGATATACGTCTGAGGTAGGATGGTAGAGGTGTATTGTTGGCTTTGCCAGCTGAAAGAAAACTGCTTTTGGTGATCCTTTGATATCAGAAGTGAGACAAAGACATTGAACAGATCAATAACTGCATACCAAGTATCAGAATATGTATTTTATTTAAGCAATGAAACCATATAATTGTAATTGGAATCATCACTTGGTTAAGTTTATTATAATCCATTGTCATTCTCCAAGATCCATATATATATATATTTTGAATAAGCCAAATTGTTGTTGTTGTGTGCTGCTGAGTTGGTTCTGACTCATAGTGACTCTGTATATGATTTCTGACGGGCAGCTGGTGGGCTTGAATTGCGGGCTTTGTGGTTCAAAGTCCAGTGCTGATCCTAAAAGTGCCACAGCAGGACTCCACAGGCAAATCCATGAGATGAGTTGATTACCTAGGGAGGTAACTGTCAACACTTACGGAAGCAGCAGTCAAGAAATCAAACGACATATTGCATTAGGCAAATCTGCTGCACAAGACCTTTATAAAGTGTTGAAGAGCAAAGATGTCAGCTTGAGGACTAAGGTGTACCTGACCCAAGCCATGGTATTTTCAATAATCTCATATACATTCAAAAGCTGGACAGTGAATAAGGAAGACCGTAGA
>NW_006408569.1:4952977-4954498 GCF_000296735.1 Chrysochloris asiatica | reverse complement strand
CTCGATGACACCTAACAACAACAACAACATTCATAACAGTAGTGAGGTTGGCCCAGGATCGGGCAGTGTTTCGTTCTGCTGTGCATAAGGTCGGTATGAGTTGGTACTGACTCAATGGCACCTAACAACAACTTTACTTGGCTTTTCCTACCATAACAGTCCTTATTCTTCATGTCATCAATACAATGTAGAGCTCCTGCCAGATGCAGAGTATGTCTGTTCCATGAGGCATTCTGGAACTGGGGAAGTCACTACATGGAGTGATTTTTCTACTTGGAGACTCCATTGGATAAGTTTTTGTACCCACTGAACCCACTGTGAGATGGACATCATACACCCTTACTTTAACTGGTGGGCCAGTGATTTTTGGGTCTCCTGTAATTAGTGTTAATTCAGAGCCAGTATCCACTAGTCTCTCAAAGTCTGGTTCTTTCATTTTCCCCAATTAACTGTTGGTCTTATAAAAGATCTCTTTGGAGGAAGCTGGGAGAAAGACTAACAGTATAAATTTCTGGTGGCATAGTGGGGTCCATTCTCAAGGAGACTCGGCCTTCCCTTCATTCAAGGGGTTCTGGGGCTATAAACTAGCTAAAGTCTGGAAATTTATTGATGGGATGTAATTCTGTATTCTGGCAATTTAAGTTAGAATGATTTTCACTTGACCTAGAGTTCTTCTGCTTGTACAGATCAAGTAAATATTTGTTAAGTTCTCCATCTATTTCATTCCTAGCAACACCCACACCATAAGTACATATGAGTCAGACTATTCTTATTATTACTTTGACTCAGCTATCCATTAAAATAACCAAGCCCACCTTGTCTTTGTCTATTAAGTGCTGCCATTGGACCCTTCCGGCCATGTGGTTCAATAAGCCCCATTGTAGGCAGGCGTCTTACTTCGATTAGGGCAGTTCCCACTCTCAAATCTGACTTACCCAAGATCAAGATAGCAATCATAGCAATCTCTTAGGATACTGGAACTCCTTTCACAAATTTGTTCCTCAGTGTTATGGGAAAAGGTGTATCCTCTAAGCATTCCATGTGTAGGTCTATGGGTTGTTGTTGTAACCTCATAAATCCACACTAACATGACAATTTGTCTAAGCCTTTATTATTATTATTAATTCTTTCCTTTAGACCACAGATTTTAGTTAAATATATTAATTTATTCAATTTTTTGAAGCTTTTATTATGAATTGAGTGATAGTTTACATGGGAGAACATCAATTTTGCACTCATAATTTCACTACAATGATTACAATCCCCTCCATGCATCACCATTCAACAGTATTTGCATCTATTCCCTGGTTTTTTTTTTGGGGGGGGGGAGGTGGGGCAGTGTATACAAAAACGCTCAGGAAGAAAAACAGCAATGAAGCGGTGAGCTAAGCCCAACAACATTCAACAGACTTCTGTGAACCCGGGTGAAGACCTGGATGGCCAGCAGTGTGGCAAGACCTGGGGACTCTTGGGCCCAGAGTCAGTGACATAGCCACAGAGGACTAGAGTGGAGAGTGAAGC
>NW_006408569.1:4951383-4952137 GCF_000296735.1 Chrysochloris asiatica | reverse complement strand
ATAGGATGAATATAAAACTAATGTTCTCCCATGTAAACTATCACATAATTCACAATAAAACATTAAAAAAACTAAAAAAAAGGAAAAGCCAGGTCAGTCCTCTTCACTTTGAGCAAGCAGGGTTGAATCATATGCATATCACAGGTTGTTAATGAGTCTTCCTCCAATCCTGATGCCACATTTTTCTTCATAGAACCCAGCTTCTCGGATGATTTGTTCAGCATACAGGATGAATAAGTATGGTGAAAGAATACAACCTTGCCGCACACCTTTCTTAATTTTAAAACATTCAGTGTTCCCATATTCTGTTCGAACAACTGCCTCTTAGTCCAGGTACAGATTCTTCATGAGCACAATTAAGTGTTCTGGAATACTCATACTTCACATTGTTGCCCATAGTTTGTTATAATCCACATATTCGAAAGCCTTTGTGTAGTCAATAAAGCATAGGTAAACATCTTTCTGATATTCTCTGCTTTCAGCTAAGATCCATCGGACATCAGCAATGATATCCCTTGTTCCATGGCCTCTTCTGAATCTGGCTTGAACCTCTGGAAGTTCTCTGTCAGTGTATGATTGTAGCATTTTCTGTATTACCTTCAGCAAAACTTTGCTCCCATAAGATATCAAAGAGATTGTCTGATGATTTCCACATTCCCTTGGGTCACCTCTCTTTGGAATGGACACAAATATGGATCTCTTCCAATCAGTCGGCCAGATAGTTGTCTTCCAAATTTCTTGGCAGAGATGAGTG
>NW_006408569.1:4946953-4950973 GCF_000296735.1 Chrysochloris asiatica | reverse complement strand
TTCATGTATGATGTTCTTGATGTCATCCCACCACTCTTCTGGTCTTTGGTCTTTAGTGTTTAATGTATCACATCTGTTTTTCAGATGATCTCTAAATTCAGGTGGGATACATTCAAGGTCATATATTGGCTCTTGTGTATTTGTTTTCATCTTCTTCAGCTTCAGTCTGAATTTGTATATGAGTAATTGATGGTCTGTTGTTCCACAGTCTGCCCATGGCCGTGTTTTCACTGATGATAGGGAGCTTTTTCATTTTCTCTTCCGCAAATGTAGTCAATTTGATTTCTCTGTTTTCCATCTGGCAAGGTCCATGTGTATAGTCATCTGTTATGCTGTTTAAAGAA
This sequence comes from Chrysochloris asiatica, assembly GCF_000296735.1. Classification (NCBI taxonomy): domain Eukaryota; kingdom Metazoa; phylum Chordata; class Mammalia; order Afrosoricida; family Chrysochloridae; genus Chrysochloris; species Chrysochloris asiatica. The sequence goes on along the minus strand of NW_006408569.1, from coordinate 4,950,629 downwards.
GGTATTTGAAATGAACAAATCATTGGTTTTGCAGAATTCTATCATGCATTCTCCAGCATCATTTCTATCTCCAAGGCCATATTTTCCAACTACGGATCCTTCCTCCCTGCTCCCAACCTTTGCATTCCAATCACCAGTAATGATCAATACATGTTGATTGCATGTTTGATCGATTTCAGATTGAAGAAGTTGGTAGAATTCTTCTATTTCATCCTCACTGGCTTTAGTGGTTGGTCCATAAATGTGAGTAATAGTGGTATTAACTGGGCTTCCCTGTAGGTGCATGGATATCATCCTATCACAGACAACATTGCACCTGATGACTGATCTGGATGTGTTCTTTTTGACGATGAATGCAATGCCATTCCTCTTCAATGTGTCATTCCCGGCATAGTAAGCCATGTGGTTTTCAGATTCAAAATGGCCAATACCAATCCATTTCAGCTCACTAATGCCTAAGATATTGATGTTTATGCATTCCATTTCATTTTTGACAACTTCGAATTTTCTCAGATTCATACTTCATACAGTCCATGTTCCAATTTTCAATGGATGTTTACAGCTGTTCCTCCTCATTTTGAGTTGTGTCCCATCAGCAAAGGAAGGTCCTACAGGCTTTTCTCTCATGAGCTTTACTCCATTTGCATTATCATGGTTAACTCTACTTTGAGGATGAAGCTCTTCCCTAGTCGCATTTTGAGTACCTTCCAACTTGAGTGGCTCATTTTCCAGCGCTATATCTGACAGTGTTTTTCTGCTATTCATAAGGTTTTCAGTGACTAAAGATTCAGAAGTAGTTCACTACTCTTTCTTCCTAGTCTGTCTTTGTCTGGAAGCTCATCTGAAACCTGTCCACCATGGGTGACCCTGCTGGTTATTTAAAATACCAGTGGCATAGCTTTCTGAATCACAGCATTTTGGTGGGCAGTATTGACATTTTCACAGCATTAAGTCTTCCTATTCAAGAGTCCTGGTGTGGCACTGTGGGCTAATGCATCAGACTGAAAATTTGTTTGAACTTCAAGGTCCTTGGAAACCCTATACAGTGTCGCTATAGGTCGGAATTGACTCAATGACACTTAACAATAAGAATTCATGAGCATGATGTGGCGCTATAGGATCAGCACTGGACTGCAAACCACAAGAATGACAGTTCAAACCCACAAGCTGCTCCTCATAACACAGGGTTGTTATGCATCAGAATGGACTCGACGGCACTTAACAATAACAACAACCATTCATGAGCATGGTATGTTTTTCCATTTATGAAGGTCTCTTTTGGCATCTTGTAGTACTGTTTTGTTGTTTTCTTTGTATAAGTCTTTTGTGTCTCTGGTTAGGTTTAGCCTTAAGCATTTCTTCCTCTGCGTGGCTGTGGTAAATGATTTTGTTTTCCTGATTTTCTTTTCAGGGTTGTCTTGTTAGTGTAGATGAATTCAATTAATTATTGTCTGTTGTTGTTAGGTGCCATTGAGTTGGTACCAACTCATAGCGACCCTGTGCACAGCAGAACAAAACACTGCCCGGTCCTAAGCTAACCTCACAATCATTGCTGTATACGAGCCCTTTGCTGCTGCCATTGTACCAATCCATCTTGTTAGGGTCTTCCTCTTTTTTCCTGACCCTCCACTTTACCAAACATGATATCCTTCTCCAGGGACTGTTCCCTCTGACAATATGTCCAAAGTATGAAAGACAAAGTCTGGTCACCCTGACTTCCAAGGATCACTCTGGCTGTATTTCTTCAAGCACAGATCTGTTTGTTCCTTTGGCAGTCCATAGTACTTTCAATATTCTCCTACAACACTGTAACTCAAATGCATCAATTCTTTTATGGTCTTCCTTATTCACTGTCCAACTTCCGCATGCATATGAAGTCAGGTGCACCTTAGTCCTCAAAATGACATCTTTACTCTTGAACACTTCAAAGATACTTTGTGCAGCAGATTTACCTAATGAAATATGTCATTTAATTTCTTGACTGCTGCTTCCATCAGTGTTGATGATTGATCTGAGCAAAATGAAGTCTTTGACAATTTCAGTCTTTTCTCCATTTATATGAACGTTGTTTATTTGTCCAGTGGTGAAGATTTTTGTCTTCTTTAGATTGAGGTGCAACTCATGCCAAAGGATGTTGTCTTTGATCTTTATTAGTAAGTATAGACTGACACCACTAGCCTGTCAGTTTGTTGTACTGTGGTGGCTTGTGTGTTGCTGTGATTCTGGAAGCTATGCCACTGGTGTTTTAAATACAAGCAGGGTAACCATGGTGGACAGGTTTCAGATGAGTTTCTAGAAGAAGACAGACTAAGAAGAAGGAGAGACAGAGATGAATTCTGAATATTTGGTCACTGAAAACCCTACGAATAGCTGTGGAACACCATCAGATCTATCATTACTTTGTTAACAATTAGTTGTTTTACCATCCTACATTGCAAATGTGTCCAACTACTCTGGAAAACAGAATGGCACTTCCTCAGAAGTTTAGAAATAGAAATACCTTATGGTCCAGCAATTCCTCTACTTAGTATTTATTCACAAGAAATACGAGCCATAACACGAGTAGATATATGCACACCAGTGTTCATAGCAGCACTATTTACAATAGAAAAAAGATGGAGACAGTCTAAGTGCCCATCAATGGAAGAATGAATAAACAATCTTTGGTACATACACACAATGGAATATTATGCCACCTTGAAGAATAACAAGGAATCTGCAAGCCACCACATAACATGAATAAACCTTGAAGATATTATGCTGAGTGAGATTAGTTAGTCACAAAAGGAGAAATACTGCATAGAACAATAATTGTAAAAGATTAAGAAAAAGCACCCAAAATGTGACCTTGAATAAATCCCATCTGAATTTAGAGATCATCTAAAGAACAGATTTTATACATTAAACACTAAAGACCAGAAGAGTTGTGGGATGACATCAAGAACATCATACAGGTAGAAAGCAAAAAGTCATTAAGAAGACAAGAAAGAAGGAAAAGGACAAAATGGATGTCAGAAGAGACACTGAAACTTGCTCTCCAGCGTAAAGATGCTAAAGCAAATGGAAGAAATGAGGAGGTCCAAAACTTGAACAGAAAATTTCAAAGATCAGCTCAAGAAGATAAAGCCAAATGTTACAATAAAATGTGCAAAAATCTTGAATCAGAATACCAAAAAGGAAGAATACGCTTAGCATTTCTCAAGCTGGGGGAACTGAAGAAAAAATTCAAGCCTCAACTTTCGTTATTGCAGGATTCTTTGGACAAATTACTGAATGATACAGAAAGCATCAAAAGAAGATGGAAGGAATACACAGAGTCACTGTACCGAAAGGAAATGGCTGATGTTCATTAGTTTCAATAGGTAGCATATGTTCAAGAGCCAATGATACTGAAGGAAGAAGTCCAATGTGCATTGACGTAATTGGCAAAGAACAAGGTACCAGGAATTGATGGAATAAAAATTGTAATCTTTCAAGAAAGTGAGGCAGCACAGGAGACACTCACTCATCTATGCCAAGAAATTTGTAAGACAATTATCTGACTAACTGATTGGAAGAGATCCGTATTTGTGCCCATTCCAAAGAGAGGTGACCCAATGGAATGTGAAAATCATCAGACAATATATTTAATATCCCATTTGAGTAAAGTTTTACTAAAAGTAATACAGAAATGGCT
>NW_006408569.1:4943430-4945678 GCF_000296735.1 Chrysochloris asiatica | reverse complement strand
ATAAGAAGCCACTGGAGGATTAGCCTCTTGACATTTAGCTTGGACTTTCAGCTACTTTGTCCTGTGGGAAAATTGTGCCCTGTGTGTGCAATGCTGGACCCTTTTGAGGGTGTGTCCCCACCCGTGTAAAGATACCCGGGCTGGGCAGAGGGTGTGTGACAGGGCAGAGCACAGGAATTGGAGAAAAAATAGCAAAAAAAAAGGGGGGGGGGAATCACACCTCTTTTTTCTTAAGTCTGTGGGTGCTTTTCACTCCCTCATTAATGCCTTTTTGTTGCTCTTGCTTTTGGTGTTTTATCTAAGAATCAATTGTCAAAAAGTAGGTTTTGAAGCATTACCTCTATGATGTATTCTAAGAGAATTATGGTTATAGCTGTTACATTAAGGTCCTTGGTATATTTAATATTAATTTTCATATGTGGTGAGATGAGTCTCCAGGTTCATTCTTTTGTAAGTAGAAATTCAGTTGTATCATCATTATTAATTGAAGTGACTATTCTTTTTCCATTGAATTCACTTAGCATGCTCATTGAAAATCAATTGACTGTAGATGTATGGGTTTATTTTTGAACTCTCAATTCTATTCCATTTATTTACATGTCCATCATTATACCAGTGACAGACTGTTTTCATTATTGTAGTTTTGTAGTATGTTTTGAAGTCAGGAAGTATGAATTCACTAACTGTTCTTTTTCAAATTGGTTTTGTGATTTGTGACCCCTTTTACTTCTATATAAATTTGAGGATTGGCTTTCTTATTTCTTCAGAAAATACTGTTAGAAATTTTATAAGGATTTTATTGAATTTATTGATTTGTTTCAGTAGTACTGACATCTTAATAATGTTCATTACCCCAATCCATGAAAATTTAATGTATGTTCATTTATTTGGTTTAAAAATTTTAATTCAAAGATATATTATAGTTTTCACTTTATAAGTCTTATCACTCTTCTGATTATAGTTATTCCTAAACATTTTATTATTTTGGATGCTATGAAAATGGAATTATATTCTTTTTAGCTTTCTTATCGCAGGTGTATATAATGGTGACTGCTTTATATGGTTGATCTTATGCCTTGTCACTTTGATGAATTAATTTATTATTTCTAGGAGTATTTTTTGGTGGGAGGTTTCTATATATGGAATCAAGGATCCCTGGTGTTGTAGTGGATTAAGCATTGAGCTACTGACTACAGGATTGGCAGTTCAAACCTACCAGCTGCTCCACAGGAGAAAGGTAAGGTAGTTTGCTTCCATAAAGATTTACAGCCTTGGGAACCCTATGAAGCAGTTCTACTCTGTCTTATAGGGTCGCTATGTGTCAGAATAGAATCAACTCAATGGCAGTGGGCTTGGATTTGGTTATATATTGGATCATGCCATCTGTCAAAATGACTAGTTTTACTTTTTCATTCCCAATTTGAACACATTTAATTAATTGTTATTTCCTAGTTTCTCTGGTGAACAGCCTTGGTGACACTCTGGGTTAATTGTTGAACTGCTAACTACAACACTGGCAGTTCAAACCCAACAGCTGCTCCACAGGAGAAATATAAGGCTCCTATAAAGGCTTACTATATCCCACCTGAATTTAGAGATCATCTGAATAACAGATTTGATACATTAAACACTAAAGACCAAAACCCAGAAGAGTTGTGGGATGACATCAAGAACATCATACGTGAAGAGAGTAAAAAGTCATTAAGAAGACACGAAAGAAGGAAAAGGTCAAAATGGATGTCAGAAGAGAGTCTGAAACTTGCTCTCCAGTATAGAGATGCTAAAGCAAATGGAAGAAATGAGGAGGTCCAAGAGCTGAACAGAAAATTTCAAAGATCAGCTTGAGAAGATAAAGCCAAATATTATAATAAAATGTGTAAAGATTTGGAACCAGAAAACCAAAAAGGCAGGACACACTCAGCATTTCTCAAGCTGGGGGAACTGAAGAAAAAATTCAAGCCTCGACTTTCATTATTGAAAGATTCTCTCAGCAAATTATTGAATCATGCAGAAAGCATCAAGAGAAGATGGAAGGAATACACAGAATCACTATACCAAAAGAAAATGTTTAATGTTCAACCATTTCAAGAGTTATCATATGATCAAGAGCCAATGATACTCAGGGAGGAAGTCCAAGGTGCACTGAAGGAATTGGCAAAGAACAAGGTACCAGGAATTGATGGAATAAAAATTGAAATCTTTCAAGAAAGTGAGGCAGCACAGGAGGCACTCACTCATCTCTGCCAAG
>NW_006408569.1:4933512-4942361 GCF_000296735.1 Chrysochloris asiatica | reverse complement strand
ATGGGCTGCCAAAAGAACCAATAGATCTGTTTTGGAAGAAGTGAAGCCAGAGTGTTCCTTTGAGGCCAAGATGGCCAAACTTCGTCTCTCATACTTTGGGCATACTGTCAGGAGGGAACAGTCGCTGGAGTAGGATATCTTGCTTGGTAAGATGGAGGGTCAGAGAAAAAGAGGAAGACCCCCAACGAGATGGATTGGCCAGGTGGCAGCATCAATGGACTCAAGTGTGGCAACAGTAGTGAGGTTGTCCCAGGATCGGGCAGTGTTTTGTTCTGCTGTGCATAGGGTTGCTGTGAGTCAGTGCCAACTTGATGGCACCTGACAACAACAACAATAAAGGCTTACTGTTTCAGAAGCCTGAACGAGCAACTCTACTTTGTCTTTCAGGGTCATTATGAGTTGACATAGACTCCACGGCAGTGGGATTGGTTTTTTGGTTTAATTGCTCTGGTTTCTAATGTATGACCTCCCTTGCAGTCCTAGTATAAATCCCATTTGATCATGATTTACAATCACTTACATGCATTATAGGATTTGGTTTGCAAATATTTTTGTTAAAGATATTTCATAAGGGATATGGGTCTATAGTTTATTTTATTGTGTTGTCTTTGACTTTGGTATCAAAGCAATGCTGGCCTCCTCTTCTATTTTCTTGGAAGAGGTTAAGAATAATTGATGTATTTTCTTCTATAAATGCTTGGTAGAACAATGAAGTTATCTGACCCTGTGTACTGGAGAAGAGTGTATTTTGTGGTGGTGTTGGGGGAATATTCTGTATATGTGTCTTAAGTATTTGTTGGTTTATAACAAAACAAAACAAAAAAAATAGCCAATCCCATTTCAATCAAGTGACCCTATAAGACAGAGTAGAACTGCCTAAGTAGGATTTCTTAGGCCATAAATCTATGGAAAAGCTGCTGGAAATTGCATGATAGAATTTTGCAAGTCCAATGACTCATTATTGCAAATACATTCTTTTAAACAACATAAAATGTGACTATACACCTGAACCACAAAAAATGAAATACACATGAATCAAATTGGTTACATCTGTGGGAAGAGGCAATGGAGAAGCTCAATATCATCAGTCAAAACAAGTCCAGGGACAGACTGTGAACCAAGCTATCAATTGCTCATATGCAAGTTCAGACTGAAGCTGGAGAAAATTTTAAAAAGTCCACAAGAGCCAAAATATGACCAGAAAATATCCCACCTGAATTTAGAGACCATCTCAAGAACAAATTGGTCACATTAGACACCAGAAGACTTGTAAGATAACATTAAGAGCATCATACAGGAGGAAAGCAAACGATCATTAAAAATACAGTAAAGAAAGAAAAGACCAAAATGGATGTCAGAAAAGACTGAAACTTGCTCTTAAACATATAGAAGCTAAAGCAACTGGTAGAAATGATGAAGTAAAAAAGTTTACCAGAAAATTTCAAAGATCTACTCAGGAAGACAACACCAAGTATTAAAATGAAATGTGAAAAGACCTGCAGGTAGAAAACCAAAAAGGAAGAACATTCTCAGTATTTCTCAAAATGAAAGAATGAAGAAAACTTTCACATCACAACTTGCATTATTGAAAGATTGCATGGACAAAATATTGAATGATGCAGAAAGCATCAAAAGAAGATGGAAGGAGTACACAGAGTCAGTGTATCAAACAAGAAATGGTTCAACCATTTCGAGGTGACATATGATTAAGAACTGATGGTACTGAAGGAAGAAATCCAAGTTGCATTGAATTCATTGGCTAAAAACAAGACTCCAGGAATTGACAGAATACAGATAGAAATCTTTCAACAAACCTATGCAGCACTGGACTCACTCACTCATCTATGTCCAACACTTGGGATCTTTTCCAACCAATTGTACCCATTCCAAAGGAAGGGTATCATCTTGCATTAACATCACATGCAAGAAAAAAAATTGATGAAGATAATTAAAAAATGACTGCAGCAGTGCATCAACAGCTGCTAGAAATTCAAGCCAGATTCAGAAGAGGATGTGGGACTAGGAATATCATTTCTGATATCAGGTGGATCTTGGCCGAAAGCAGAGAATACAAGAAAAGGAAAGATTTTCAGAAAGATGTTTGTTTGTGCTTTATTGACAAAGGCATTCAACTGTGTGGATAATAGAAAACTATGAATAATATTGCAAAGGATGAGAATTCCAGAGACTTCATTGTGCTCATTAGAAACCTGTACGTAGAGCAAGAGGCAGTCATTTGAACAAAGCAAGGAGCCACTGAATGGTTCAAAATCAGGAAAGGTATGCACAGAGTTGTATCTTTCTATATACTTATTCAATCTGTATACTGAGCAAATAATCTGAGAAGCTGGATCATATGGGGGAAAAAATGTGGCATCAGGACTGGAAGAAGAGTTATTCATAGCCTGAAATATGCAGATGATACAACCTTGCTTGCTGGAAATGAAGAGTGTTTAAAATACTGATGACGATCAAAGACTACAGCCTTCAGTATGGATTGCACCTCCATGTAAAGAAAACAAAAATTCTCACACTTGGATAAATAAATAATATGATGATAAATGGAGAAAATTTAACATTGTCAAAGACTTCATTTTGCTTGTATCCATCAGCACTCAAGAAATCAAAGGCTGTGTTGCATTAGCCAAGTCTGGTGCAAAAGACTTCTTTAAAGTGTTAAAGAACAAAGATACCAGTTTGAAGACTAAGGTGCATGTCACTCAAGCTGCAGTATTTTCAGTCTCCTCATATCGTTATGAAAATTGGATAATGAATAATGAAGATGTAGAAGAACTGACGCATTTGAATGATTATATTAGAGAAGAATATTAAAAGTACCATGGACTGCCAGAATAACAAGCAAATCTGTCTTGGAAGAAATGCAACCACTTCTAAGGCGAAGATTGGTTCTTAGGAGCGAGGATGATGAGACTTAGTCTCTCATATTTTGTACATGTTGTCTGGAGGGACCAGGCCCTGAAGAAGGACACCATGTTGATTCAAAGTGGAAGGTCAGCAAAAAAGTGGAGGAACCCCAAGGAGATGGTTTAACACCATGGCATCAACAATGGGCTCAAACATAACGATAATTGTGAGGGTAGTACAGGACCTAGCAGTGTTTAGTTCTGTTATGTATAGATAGGTTCACTATGAATTGTGAACTTGACAGCACCTAACAGCAACAACAGTATAGCTTTATGGAAACAGACTGCCATATCTTTCTCCTAAGCTGTCGTATGTGCCTTATTTTTTGCATGTTTTGTAAATAAAATTTTAATTGCTTTTGTTAGTCACCTTATGTAATTTGTCCAGGATATTTACTTGTAATTAGAGAGAGAAAGATAGTTAAATGTGTTGTCCAGAATCAGAAGTCACTAACATTGAGTAGGTTTATTGTTGAGTGTTAAAGCTTACTTGGAATCAACTCTACTTGGTTACATTTATTTTCTTTTTTTCATGATAAACTTCAATTTGTTAACGTGGTAGTTGTGATTTTTGTTTCTTTGTTAAAAAGAATGATTATTTTGTCAATCTTCTTTGTTACTCTAATAAAGTATATTCTAATCTTGAAGGAAAATTGCTAGCATTGTTTTGGAATACGGACTTTATTATAGTAACTGATTTTATACAATTGTGACAGGAGTTGTGGTAAGTATAGATTCAAAAATGAGAGTTGAAGAATCAGAAAAAAAGTATAATAACACTGACATGTATGGAAATCTGTAAACTGTGTACAACTAGCTGCTGTAATGGGAGTTTCAAAGGAGGCTGTAGAACTTTATGAAATGTTCTTGGGCTTCATGACTACTATATATGTGATTTTGTTGCAGTGCCACTGTTGATGAATCTTTTCATCAGAAGGACTTACAGTTGTGAAAAAAAAGAGCTTTTGGACAAATCAGAAAGAGGAAGGACAAGAAAGAACTCGTCTGCCTCTGTGTGCCTGTCTGTCACATTTTCTAACAAAATATGACATTTAGAATATAGCAACTGCTGCTTCATTTCCACCTCTCAAGGCTTGCACCATTTCTTTTTGGGAAAATGTAACCCGCAACAATGGGGATTCTCAGAAATGCAGCTTTTCGATTAATCACATTTATAACAGAACAGCATTGCCATTCCCAAAATGATTTACAAAATGGGTCTTCCAATCTCAAGAGCTGATTGAAGAAGATGTCCATCTTTAATTTCTCATTAATGTTTTTATAGTTTTCAGTATAGAGGTGCTGCATATATTCTGTTAAATGTATTCATGAATATTTCATATTTTGATGCAATTATAAATGTTAAAATTGTGTTAATTTTTATTTCCAAATTTGTTAAAAATGAAATTGCTTTTAAAATAGACTGTTTTATAGTAGTTTTAGATTTATAGAATTATTGCAGATAATACAGACACTTATAGAAAACTTTTTATTGTGAATTATATGAAGATTTACAGAGAAAATCCATTTCTACTCAACAATTCATATATATTTTGTTTCATCTCATTAATTGCTATCTACACAATGAAATATCACTTATCTCCCTTTCTCACTGTGTTTTCTAGTTTCCACTCCTCCTTCTTTCCTAACCCTTCTGAACTTGATGGTCCTTCAGTAAATTCTCTCTTTTCAATCTGAAATGGTTGGGGAAAAACCATGTGCATATCTCACTAGTGTTATTGCTCCTTATAGACCTGTCTCTTGTTTGGCTGAAAATTGAGTCATTATGGTGAGTTCATATAGAGACTTCTGTATACCACAAACCTTATTTCCCCTACTTTAACACTTTCATTTTAATATGGTACATTTGACTAGTTGTTGATGTTAAGTATCTTTGAGTTGGTTCCGACTTAGAGAGACCCTGTATAGGGTTTCCAAGGCAGTAAATCTTTGCAGGAGTAGAAAGCCTCATCTTTCTCCATGGAGCAGATGGGGGCTCTAATCGCCAACCCTGTGGTTAGCAGTCTAGTGTTTATCCTACAGAACCACCACTCTCCTATTATTGACTAAGTGCTATACTTTATTCAGGTTTCCTCAATTTTTCAGTGGTGTCATGTTTTTTTTTTTTTTTCCTTTTCCAAGTTCCCTTACAACATACAACATTATAATTAGTAGTCATGTCTCCTTAATGTCCTCTTGGTTTTGATGGTTTCTCAGTCTTTTCTTGTCTTTGTTGACCTTGACAAATATGAGTGTTATTGGTAAGATATTTTGTAGAATAAACATCAGTAGCAATTAGCCTTGTTTTTATTTCCCATTGTTGTTGTTGTCAGGTGCCATCGAGTCGGAACCGACTCATAGCGACCCCATGCACAGCAGAACGAAACAATGCTTGATCCTGGGCCAACCTCACCACCGCTGCCCCCCCCGAGTCCATCAATGATGCCACCTGGCCGATCCATCTCGTTGGAGGTCTTCCTCTTTTTCTCTGACCCTCCACCCTACCCAGCATGACATCCTTCTCCAACGATTGTTTCCTCCGGACTACATGTCCAAAGTAGGAGAGACGAAGCTTAGCCATCCTGGCCTCCAAGGAGCTCTCTGGCTGCACTTCTTCCAAAACAGATCTATTGGTTCTTTTGGCAGTCCATGGCACCCTCAGTATTCTCCTCCAACACCACAACTCAAAGGCATCAATTCTTCTACGATCCTCCTTATTCACTGTCCAGCTTTCGCACCCATATGAGGCTATTGAAAACACAATGGCCTGGGTCAGGCGCACCCTAGTCCTCAAGCTGACATATATTTCCCATATATGTGTTAAAAAAAAAAAAAACACCCAAAAAACCCTGTCACTTTGCGGATTAAAATGCGCTTGATCCATGTCATGGCATTTTTAATCATGAGCATACAAAAGCTGTGCAATGAATGAATAAGGAAGACCAAAGAAGAACTGGTGCATTTAAATTAAGGTGTTAGCAAATAATATTGAGTATATTATGGACAGTGAGAAGAACAAACAAATGTTGTTGTAGAAGTACAGCCAAAATGCTTCTTAGAAGCAAGGATGAAGGGACTTTTTCTGTTGATTTTAGCCTTGGTCATTTGGCTTGAGGTTACTTTTTTAAAATTGTCCTAAGCAAAGCTGGAAATTAAGAAGGGGAGTTAGTCTCCACATTCTTAAAGTCAGAATATTCCATAAATTAGTTGGGACTCTTCTTTAAGGAAGAATTATTTATTCTATCCCATTATTTATTTGTTTCAACATTAATTTATATTTCGATGAATACACACCAAAAACTATACTCATAGGTAGTTATTTTATACTTCTGGTTATAAGCCAATATTAATTTAGTTATTTAGTTGCTTTCAGTTGGCTTGTGTATTATTATTTCTCTAACATATCCACGTCATTATGAGGGTATTTAAGCACTTTATTATTTATGACTCTACAAGATGTTCCTGGCTTATCTTGTATGATTTCTGAACCAATTATACAATAAACCATTCCTCCCAGGAGTACTGGTACCTTTTATTGGAGAATGGTATTAGCAACCAAGAGCTGGGCTCTACGTGTGCTTATTGATTTTACCATTGCTTCTAGGATCTCTCAGCTGACAGACAAAGAGATATATATGTATGTTGTTGCTGTTGTTAGGTGCCATCGAGTTGGAACCGACTCATAGCGACCCCATGCACAGCAGAAAGAAACAATGTCCAATCCTGAGCCAACCTCACTATCGCTGACATACTTGACACCATCAATGATGCCACCTGGCTGATCCATCTCGTTGGGGGTCTTTCTCTTTTTCTCTGACCCTCCATCTTACCCAGTATGACATCCTTCTCCAGCGACTGTTCCCTCCTGACAATATGTCCAAAGTATGAGATACAAAGTTTAGCTATCTTGGCTTCCAAGGAGCACTCTGGTTGCACTTCTTCCAAAACAGATCTACTGGTTCTTTTGGCAGCCCATGGCACTTTTAGTATTCTCCTCCAACACCACAATTCAAAGCCATCAATTCTTCTATGATCTTCCTTATTCACTGTCCAGCTTTCACATCAATATGAGGTTATTGAAAATACCATGGCTTGGGTCAGGCGCACCTTAGTCCTCAAGCTGACATCTTTGCTCTTCAACCCTTTAAAAAAAGTTCCTGTGCAGAAGATTTGCCTAATGCAGGACGTCGTCTGATCTCTTGACTGGTGCTTCCACGAATGTTGATAGTTGATCCAAGAAGAATGAAGTCCTTGACAACTTCAATCTTTTCTCCATTGATAAGAATGTTGTTTATTGGTCCAGTGGTGAGGATTTTTGTTTTCTTGACATTGAGATGTAATCCATACCGAAGGCTGTGTTCTTTGATCTTCACTAACCTATATATAAAGTTCTGGTGTGGCACTGTACCACAGGTTGGTTTGAACCACAAGGCCGATGGTTCAAATCCACCAGCTGCTTCTTGGAGACACTATACAGGATCACTATGAGTTGGAACTGACTGGATGGCACTTAACAACAACACCCCATATATGTTATTTAAGTCTAATTCTATATTAAACTTAATGAGTTCCTACTGATATTTCCAACTGTTATTCATTACCACATGGATCATACTAGCCTCCTCCCATTGCTTTTCTGTAACCTCCCACTCATAGTGAGAAACCCACCTCTCACCATCAACCATCCAGTTACTTAATTGTTTAATTCTGGTATATATGTAAAATGGTTTCTGAATTGTTAACCTATACTCCTATAGGAATCAATTTTATCAATTGGAATACAATGCTTACGTGCAGTTACTTTTGCCTTTATGCTTACAGATCCACTCATTTCCTAAATTATTTAGGTTAGCGCCTTATTCCATCTCTCCTTTCAGTGAGCATCTGCATTATCTCATGCGGCTATAACAGAAATACCTCAAGTGGGTGGTTTTAAAAAAAGAAATTAATTTTCTCATCGTTTAGGAGGAAAGAAGTACAAATTCAAGGTGCTGGCTCTTGCTCTGTGTCAGCTCTGGAAGGTCGTTGTCTCTGCAGCCTCTGATTCCTTGTTCCTTGGAGATCCCAAGTGTCTTGGTATCTGTCTTACCCTATTTCTGCCTCTTTCACATGCTTGTTTAATTTCCTGTAAATCTCAAAAGAGATTAATTCAAGACACAGGTTACATGAATCCTGCCTCATTATCATAACAAAGATACCCATCTCCAAATGCAATTATAATTACATGTATGTTGTTGTTGTCACGTGCCATCGAGTCGGAACCGACTCATAGCGACCCCATGCACAGCAGAACGAAATAATGTCCGATCCTGGGCCAACCTCACTACCGCCGCCACACTTGACGCCATCAATGATGTCACCTGGCTGATCCATCTCGTTGGGGGTCTTCCTCTTTTTCTCTGACCCTCCACCTTACCCAGTATGATATCCTTCTCTAGCGACTGTTCTCTCCAGACAATGTGTCCAAAGTATGAGAGACGAAGCCTAGCCATCTTGGCCTCCAATGAGCATTCTGGTTGCACTTCTTCCAAAACAGATCTATTAGTTCTTTTGGCAGTCCATGGCACTTTCAGTATTCTCCTCCAACACCACAACTCAAAGGCATCAATCCTCATGTATAGAGGTGAGGATTTGCAACACTTTTTTTTAGGTGGAGAGGGGATACAATTTAATCCATTAACAGTGAGGTTGTTTTTTTGATACGTTCTGCATTCCATCCTGAGATATTCTGACTTTAAAACTAATACATAATTTTCCCCCCTATACATTACAAGGAGCTCTGGTAGTGTAGTGGTTATGAATCGGGCTATGAATCACAAGGTCAGCAGTTTGAAACTACCAGCTGTTCTGCAGGAGAAAGATGAGGCTTTCTGCTCCCATAAAGATTTACAGCCTTGGAAACCCTGTACAGGGTTGCTATGAGTC
>NW_006408569.1:4928932-4932852 GCF_000296735.1 Chrysochloris asiatica | reverse complement strand
AAGAGGAAGACCCCCAACGAGATGGATCAGCCAAGTGGTATCATTGATGGACTCAAGTGTGGCAGCGGTAGTGAGGTTGGCCCAGGATTGAACATTGTTTCGTTCTGCTGTGCATGGGGTTGCTATGAGTCGGTTCCGACTGGATGGCACCTGACAACAACAACAACAACCCTTAAAAAAAATTTGTTTCACCTATATATAGCTTCCTTCCTACCACATACACACAAACAACCCTTAGTTTTACCTTTTCCAGAAGGTCATATAATTGACTTCCTGCAATCAGTGACATACATTTATGGTTCATTCATGCCTTTTAGCGACTTGATAGATCATTCTGTGTGAATTGGAATGTTTCTAAGTAATATTCTATTGCATGGATTTGCCATAGTTTCTGTATCCATCCACCTATGGAAGGACATCTTAATTATTTTCAGCTTTATGAATAAGCATGCTGTAAATATTTTAGTGTAAGTGTTTTTGTGGACATACCCAGGAGATTAATTGTTCAATCTGTATAGTAAGACTATGCATGTCTTTGTAAGAAATTGCAAATGCATCTTCCAAAGTGGCTGTACAGAAATGAACAATAGTTCTTGTTGCTCTGCATCCTGACTAGCAATTGGTGTTGTAAGGGTTTTAGTTGTTGTTGTTGCTGGGTTTTAGTTGTTGTTGTTGTTTTGTCTTTTAGATAGTCTTTTAGCCTATCTAAAAGGAGTCCTGGTGGTGCTGTTGGATAAACACAAGGGATAAAGAGAGGTTTCTGCTCCTGTAAAGATTTACAGTCTTCAGAAACCCTGTATATACAATGTCGAAATGAGTTGTAATCGCCTATATGGCAGTGGGTTAATGGGTGTGTATAAGGAGTCCTGGTGGTGCTTTTGGACAGGTATTGCATTGATAACCACAAGGTCAGGTGTTCAAATCCAACAGATGCTCTGTGGGAGTAAAATGAGGCTGTCTTCGTAATTAAAGGTATACAATCTCAAAACCTCTATGATCCCTGTGAGTCAGAACTGAAGACTCTGAATGACGATGGGTTTATTTATTTATTTATTTTATCTGAATTTACCTTTTCTTAATAACAAATGGTACTGGATATTTGTTTCATATGTTTATTTGCCACAAGTTTATCGTCTTTGGAATCCTACTGTGGCACAGTAGGATAAGTACTGGACTGCTAACTCCAAGGTTGTCGGTTCAAACTCACCCACCAGTTGCACCTTGAAAATCCTATATAGAGTCTCTAGGAGTCAGGACTAACTCCACCACATTTAACAGCATATCTTCTTTGATGAAGATTTTGCTCAGATCTTTTGCTCAATTTTTAATTTGTTTTTAATATTGAATTTTAAGAGTTATTTGCATAGTTTGGATATATGCCCTTTATTAGATATGTACTTTGCAAATATTTTCTCCCAGGTTTTTTTTATTAGCTTGTCTTTTTATTATCTTAAAGAATCTTTCACAGAGCAAAAAAAAAATCTATATATATATAATAAAACTAACTTAGAAATGTTTTCTTTCATTAATCATATTAATGATGCTGTATGTATTTGAAGACTCATCACCAAAGCAATGATATGTAGATTCCCCCCCCCCCCCACCCCATCGTCTTTAAGAAGTTGAAAAGTTTAGAATTTTACGTGTAGGTTTATGATCTTTCTTGAATTAGTTTTTGTTTAAGGCAAAAGTTCTGTGTCTGGGTAAATTTTTCCTCCTTATAGACCTCTAGTTGTTGGAAATATTACATTTTATGCATTGACTTCCCTTGAGCTCCTTTGTCAATAATCAGTTGAAGGTAAATAATGATATAAGCACAACCGTGGAATAACAGGGCTCAGGATACAAAGATTGAGACATGGCTTGAATGGGGAAATGATGTTAAGATGCTTGGCTGTGTTTTTTTTAATGGTTTGTTGTGAATTATGTGGTAGTTTACATGGTGAACATTAGTTTTACATTCATCCTGTTGTATATCATTTCATTGCCATGGTTACAATCCCTGCCATGCATCATCAACCAACCAAAGGGTATACCCTGAAAGCCTGCTCCCCGGTCATCAGCACACAGCCCCTTTCCCTCTCTGGGTCTGAAGTCCCCAGCTGTTCCATCTCTCCACGTCATTGTCTCTGCCTCTATCTCTGGTGTCACTGCGTCTCTGGGTAGGGTCCTGCACTCTGCTCTTCTCCCTTGATGGCCCCAGGGACCTTCACTCCTGAACGGCAAAGTTAATCACTCCCCTCTTGCTACAAAATGTCTACCTTTACATTTCCAACCCTCACAAGTAGTCTTGATAACAATTATTCACTGTTGTATATCACAAGAGACCTATCTGCATTTCCTTTCATCATCCCCACCAAGACAGATTGGGTACTACTCAGTGGAGATTCTACCTTCCTCCGAGACCTCTGGATCTAGGTTCCCTCTTGAAAGCTTGAAATCCAGTCACTTCTTGCCTTTGTAGCCCCCCCACCCCACCCCACTTGGGTAGCCAATGTCCAAATTGCCCATCCCTGTCTACTCTGTGTATGGAGGGGGTGGGAATGATCCTTGCTGTAAAGATTTGTTCCCTCTTTTGGGCTACTGCATCCATAGGTGTAGGTCAAGTTCATCAAATTGTATCAGATCACTCTTTTTTTCCTCTTCTTTCTTCTTCTAGCTTAGCTCTGATCATCCAGTCATTGAAACCAGGTCAAGTGGGTATAATCTGAAAGTGTGTGTGTTCTTGCGCATACACCCTCTCTTCTTATCAGCTGGATGCTTCACTCTCCACTCTAGTCTTCTGTGGCTATGTCACTGACTCTGGGCTGAAGAGTCTCCAGGCCTTGCCACACTGGGTTCACAGGAGTCTGTTGAATGTTGTAGGGCTTAGCTCACAATTCATTGCTGTTTTTCCCTCACTTCCCCTTATCAGTGATGAATGTGGTTACCAATCAGAGAGTGTATTCACATTGAGTCTTAGTCTTGGAAGGGGGTTTACACTGAGGGGACCCGACCACTTGCCTTGATGTCTCCTGGGTGAGCAACTTGCTTGTTCTTGTAGTAATCAGTAGGTCTGCCTATATTTTGTATTTTTCCTATCGGTCTTTCTTTTAAGAAGTATCTTCTGTTCTTCTAGCTGCTCCAGGCTGGTCTGCTTGTCCTTTCAAGTGGAAATTTCCCACCTCTGAAGAATCTGGATGCTGTTCAGGATTCCACCTATAGTCTTATGTAATGCAGAGGCTCCACAGGAAGCCTCCTTCACTGGGCACGCTGTAACCCTATTTTAGGTATTCCAATCAGTTAT
This sequence comes from Chrysochloris asiatica, assembly GCF_000296735.1. NCBI lineage: Eukaryota > Metazoa > Chordata > Mammalia > Afrosoricida > Chrysochloridae > Chrysochloris > Chrysochloris asiatica. Next base: position 4,929,566 of record NW_006408569.1, on the reverse strand, counting down.
AGGCAGAAGACGGACTTACAAGCTTTCTATGGTGATATTTCTGGCTATTTCTTTCTCTACCCCTCCAGTGTCTATTTTATAATGATATGCAATGGAAATCAAGATTCAAAAGACAGCCAAGCTTCTTAACATTATTTTCCCTCTGTCCCCCATTCCAACCATGTCTCAATCCTTTTACCCCAGAGCCTGTTGTTCCAAGGTTGTGCATACATCATTCTTTACCTGTGTCCCACTTAGCCCATGCAAACCTGCCTAATTGTTTTCCTGTCTGCTTTGTTCTTCCATTTCCCTTCCCCTACTTGTATATTGACCCCTCCCCAGCACCCAAACTATCCTGTGTCTATTCCCTGCCTTGTGCTCCACCTTCCCCTCCCTCCCCTCACCCCACCCCCACATCTCAGCAACCAGAAAAGAATCCTCCCCCTTTAGTATGGGTTCTTTTTCTTAGTCTTTTACAGTAGTTGTCCTATGCAGTGTTTCTCCTTTTGTGACTGACTAATTTCACTCAACATAATGTCCTCAAGGTTCATCCATGTTAGGTGGTGGCTTACAGCTTCCTTGTTATTCTGCAAGGTAGCATAATATTCCACTGTGTGTATGTACCTTTTTTTTTTTTTTTTTTTTTTCTTTCTTC
>NW_006408569.1:4901578-4928192 GCF_000296735.1 Chrysochloris asiatica | reverse complement strand
TTTTGTTTGTGTAGTTTTCAAAATGATTGGCAGTCTGTGTATTCCCTGAATTTGTGCCCTCACATTTGTCCCTATTTTTTCATTGATGGCCTTCATAATTATGGGATTCACATTTAGGTCTTTAATCCATGTTGAGTTGGTTTTTGCATAAGGTGTGAGGTGAAGGTCTTATTTCAATTTTTTGCATATCACTTTCCAGTTCTGCCAGCACCATCTGTTGAAGAGACTATCACTTCCCCATGTGATATATTTAGGTGTTTTGTTCAAAATCAGTTGGCTGTATGTAGATGGGTTAATTTCTGGATTCTCAATTCTGTTCCATTGATCTATGTATCTTTCATTGTACCAGTTCCAAGCTGTTTTGACCACTGTGGCCATGTAGTAAATTTGAAGTAGGGCAGTGAGAGACTTCCAACCTTATTCTTCTTAAGCAATGCTTTTCTTATCCTGGGTCTCTTTCCTTTCCATACAAACTTTGTAATAGTTTTCTCCATCTCTTTGAAGAATGTTACTGGAGTCTGGATTGGGATTGCATTATATATGTTAATTGCTTTGGGCAGTATTGACATTTTCGCAATGTTAAGTCTTCCTATCCAGAAGCATGGTACTTTCTTCCATTTTTGTAAGTCTCTTTTGGTTTCTTGTAGTCGTGTGTTGTAGTTTTCTTTGTTTCTCTGGTTACATTTATTCCAAGATATTTCATCCTTTGGATGGCTTTTGTAAATGGTATTGCTTTCCTAATGTCCTTTTCAATGCTGTCTTTTTTGGTATAGAGTAATCCAACTGATTTTTGTATGTTGATCTTATATCCTGCCACTTTGCTGAATCTTCCAATGAGGTCTAGTAGCTTTTTTACTGAGTCTTTGGGGTGGATGTTGGGTTTTGTCACCTATTTATTTGGTATCATTAATGGTTCAATTTGTAATACATAAAGAGCTATTTATATTACCTATATTTTCATGTGTGAGTTTGGGTAGATTCTGTCTTAGGAGGAATTGACCCATTTCATGCAACTTATCCAATCCAGAAGCATAACATTGTTTGTAATATTTCTTTACTATCCATTTGATGTCCTGTGATCAGTCATTATAATTTCTTTTCTATTATTGATATTAGTAAACTGTGTTCTCCTTTTTGCTCATTAGTCTGTCTAGAGATTTATCTATTTTCTTTATTTATTCAAAGAACCAGTGTTATAATCTATAATCTGGGTTCTCTATAGAAGCAAAACTAGTGAAATATATATATATATATATATATATATATATATACACACACACACACATATAAAAGGAGTCCTGGCATGACCCTGTAGGATACGCACTGGACCACAACGTCATTTAAGCCACAAGAGTGGCTGTTCAAGCTCACCAGTCACTCCTTGAAAACCCTATACAGGGTCACTATGAGTTGAAACAGACTCAATGTCACTTAAAAACAACAAATATATAAAGAGACGATGATATCAAGGAAATGGCTCACAATTGTAGATCTGAGAAGGTTCTAAGTATGGGTCAGATTAACTAAGATTGTCAGGCAGGTCTGGCAGACAGACAGGTCCAGCAGGCAGTCAATGAGTCTATTTAATTGTTAATTAAGTGCTGTTGAGTCAGTTCCAAATCATAGCTGCCTTATGTACAAGAAACCAAACATCACTCAGTCTTGTTCTGTCCTCACAATTGCTGCTATGCTTAAGCCCATTGTTACTGCCACTGCCAATCCATCTCATTCAAGGTCTCCCTCTTTCTCACTGTCCTTTACTTTGGCAATCATGATATTATTCACCAGGGATTCCTGATAATATGTCCAAAGTTGTTGTTGTTTTTGTTAAGTGCCATCGAGTCAATTCCGACCTATAGCAACCCTCTATAGGATTTCTGAGGAGCAACTGGTGAGCTTGAACCACCAACCTTGCAGTTCAAAAGGCTTTGCAGTCTGGTGCATTAACCATGAGAGATAAAATCTGGCCATCTAGGCTTCTATGGAGTGTTCTGTTTGTACTTCTTCCAACAAAGATTTGTTTGTTCTTCTGGCAGTCCATGGCACCTTTAATATTCTTTTCCAACATCATAACTCAAATGTATCAATTCTTCTATGGTTTTCCTTAGTTATTGTCCAGCTTTCACATACATGTAAGGCAATTGAAAATACCCTAGCTTTAGTCAGGTGCACTTTAGTTCTCAAACTGACATCTTTGCTCTTGAACATTTAAAAGAGGTCTTATGCAGCAGATTTACCTAATGTAATATGCCATTTGATTTCTTGACTGCTGCTTCCATGTCTTTGATGGTGGTTGAAGCAAAATGAAGTCTTTGACAACTTCAGTCTTTTTCCCATTTATCATGATGTTATTTATTGGTCCAGTGGTGCAAATTCTTTTTTTCTTTACATTGAAATGCAACTCATACAGAAAGCTGAGATCTTTGGTCTTCATCAGTAAGTATGTTAAGTCCTCTTCTCTTTCAGCAAGCAAGGTTATATCATCTGTATATCACAGGTTGTTCTTCATATAACTCAGCTTCTTGGATTGTTTGCTCAACAGATTGAATAAGTATGGTGAAAGAGTACAACCCTGGTCCACACCTCCTGATTTTAGACTATTTAGTGTCCCCTTTTTCTGTTTAAAACAACTGCCTCTTGGTATATATACATGCTCCTCATGATCATGATTAAGTGTTCCAGAATACCCATTCTCTTCAGTGCTGTCCGTAGCTTGTCATGAGCCACACAGTCAAAAGCTTTTGTATAGTCAATAAAGCACAGGTAAACATATTTCTGGCACTCTCTGCTTTCAACCAAGATCCATCTGACATCAGCGATGATATCCCTTATTCCATGTCCTCGTCTGAATCCAGTTTGAACTACTGGCAGTTCTCTGTCAATGTACTGTTGCAGCTGTTTTTGAATTACACTTAGCAAACTTTTACTTTTATATTGCCCTATGATTTCCATATTCTGTTTGGTCACCACTCTTTGGAATACAGTCAGTTGACCAGATAGCTCTCTTCCAAATTTCTTGGCATAGATGAGTGAGTGCCTCCAGTGCTTCATTAGTGTGTTGAAATATTTCAATTTGTATTCCATCAATTCCTGGAGCCTTGTGTTTTGCTAATGCCTTCAGTGAAACTTGGATTTCTTCTTTCAGTATCGTTGGCTCTTGATCATATACTGCCTCTTGAAATAATTGAACATGGACAGTTTCTTTTTGGTACAGTGACTGTGTATTCCTTCCATCATCTTTTCATGCTTTCTGCATCATTCAATATTTTGCCCAAAGAATCATTCAGTATTTTAAGTCAAGTCTTGAATTTTTCCTCAGTTCTTTCAGCTTGAGAAATACTGATGGTGTTTTTCCTTTTTATTTTTCTAACACTAGATCTTTGCACATTTCATTGTATTTGATTTTGTCTTCTCTAGCTACCCCTTGAAATTTTCTGTTCACCTTTTTTTACCTCCTCATTTCTTCCATTTGCTTTAGCATCTCTATGCCAGAGAGCAAGTTTTGGTCTCTTTTTCTTTCTTGTCTTCTTAATGACCTATTGTTTTCTTCCTCTATGGTGGCATTGATGCTATCCCACAACTCATCTGGTTTTTGCTCATTAGTGTCTAAAGCAGGGGTGGGAAAGGTCCATACCATGGGCCATACAAGTCCCATAAATCATTTGGTCTGGCCCTGCCAAGGCAATCACAATTCCAGCTATCATATTGTTGTTGTTGTTAAGGGCCGTTTAGTCAGTTCTGACTCATAGCGGTTCTGACTCACACAGGGTTTCTGAGGAGCAGTTGTTAAGTTTCAACCACCACCCATGTGGTTCAAACCAACCCTGAGGTCCAGTGCTTATCCTACAGCTCCACACCAGGACTCCGTTGTTATTGTTGTTGATGTTAAGTGCTGTTGAGTCAGTTCTGACTCATAGCAAACCTATATAGGGTTTCTTAGGGGCAGTTGGTAAGTTTGAACTGCCAACCTTGTGATTCAAACCGACTTTGTAGTGCAGTGAATTAACCCACAGTGCCACACCAGGACTCCAGAACTCCATTAGGGGTTAATTAAATGTTTGAACAAACATTTCAGGCTAATTTTTAAATTGATCATTTTGTATGGCATGCGAATATGTTATAAATTTTGGCAGAAAGTTTCCACATCCCTGGTATAATGCATCAATCTGTTCTTAAGATGATCTCTAAATTCAGGTTGGATATAGTCAAGGTCATATTTTTGGTTGCATAGACTTGTTTTAATTTTCTTTAACTTCAGCCTGAACTTGCATATGAACAATTGATGGTCTGTTCCACAGTCTGCCCCTGGCCTTGCTTTGGATGATGATATGGGTCTTTTTCACTGTCTCTTAACACAGATGTAGTCCGTTTGATTTCTGTGTACTCCATCTGGTGAAATCCATGTATATAATAATCCTTTATGTTGCTTTAAAAAAGTATTTGCATGAAGAAGTCCTTGGTCTTACACAATTCTATCTTGTGATTTCTAGCATCATTTTCATCACCAAGGCTATATTTTCTAACTACTGATCCTTCTTCTTTCAGGTACCTACATTGTATTAGATCTCATCATGGAGATAACCACATTTCAATCGCAAAAGCACTAGGAATCCTGGCCCAGTCAAGTTGACACAAAAACATAACTATCACAACCAGATTTTGTTTTTCTTGATTTTATCTATTGTTTTCCTCATTTAAACCCCACTAATAATTGCTTTAATTTTAATATTTACTGTCTTCTGTTTGCCTTAGGCTTAAACTGCTCTTCTTTCTCTTGTTTTCTAAAGTGAAAGCTTAGGTTATTCTTTTTAAAAGTTATTTCTTCTTTTCTAATATATATGTTTGATGCTACAAATTTCACTATAATCTCTACTTTTGCTTTGCTGAAAAAATATGGATAAATTGTAGTTTAATTTCCATTTTGTTATTACTAGGTGCCATCCAATCAGTTTCAACTTATAGAGGCCGTATGCACAATAGATCAATAGATCAGAGCACTGCCTAGTCCTGTACCATCTTTACAAATGTTATGGTTGAGATCGTTGTTGCTAACACTGTACCAATTCATCTCATTGAGAGTTGTCTTCTTTTTCACTGACTCTCCACTTTACCAACCATGATGTCCTCCTCCAAGAATTGGTCCCTCCTTAGAACATGTTCAAATTGCAAGACATAAAGTCTTTCCATCCTCACTTCTAAGGAAGATTCTGGATGTACTTCTTCCAAGACAGATTTATTTGTTCTTCTGGCAGTCCATAGTACTTTCAATATTTTTGCTAACACCATAATTGAAATAAATCAGTTCTATTATCTTCCTTAAGGAGCTCTGGTAGCACAGTGGTTACAAATTGGGCTGCTAACCTCAAGGACGACAGTTCGAAACTACCAGCTGTTCCATGGGAGAAAGATGAGGTTTTCTGCTCCCGTAAAGATTTATAGCCTCAGAAACCTTGTGCAGGGTCACTATGAGTCGGAACCTACTCCACGGTACTTAACAACAACAACATCTTCCTTATTCATTGCCCAACTTTCACATAAGTATAAGGTGATTGAAAATGCCATGGCATGAACCAGGCACACCTTATTCCTTAAAGTGACCTGCTTGCTCTTTAACACTTTAAAAGAGGTCTTTTGTAGCAGATTTATTTAATGCACTATGTGATTTAATTTCTTAACTACTGATTCCATGAGCATTGATTGCGGATACAAGCAAAATGAAGTCATTGATAACTTCAACTTTTTCTACATTTATCATGATGTTATTGATTGGTCCATTTATGAGGCTTTTTGTTTTCTTTTCATTCAGGTGCAAACCATACTGAAGGCTGTGGTCTTTGATCTTCATCAGTAAGTATTTCAAGTTCTCTTGACTTTCAGCAACAAAGGTTGTGCTATCTGCATATTGAAGGTTGTTAATAAGTCTTCCTCCAATCCTGATTCCACATTCTTCTTCATATAATCCGGTTTCTCAGAGTGTTTGCTCATCCTGCAGATTGAATAAGTATGGTGAAAGAATACAACCCTGATGCACACCATTCCTGATTTTGAACCATGTTCTGTTCAGATGACTGCCACTTTGTCTATATTCAAGTTCCTCATGAGCACAGTGAATTGTCTGGAACATTCTTTGTAATATTATCCATAGTTTTTTTGTTTTTTGTTTTTTAATATAATCAGCACAGTTGAATGCCTTTGCATAGTCAATAAAGCATAAGTAAACGTCTTTCTGGTTCAAAATATCTTAAAATGTATCTAGAGACTTCATCTTTGACTATGTGTGCATCCAAAATTTGTGGTTTAATCTCCAAATAATTTGGAAAATTCCAGCTATCTTTCTGTCATTGTTTTCTAGTTTGATTTTTTTTTATGAACTAAGAATATACTTTGGGGGGCAAGGTGGCTGTGTAGGATAAGCACTGGACTGCGAATCACAAGGTCGGCAGTTGGAGCCCATCAACCACTCTGAGGGAGAAAGTGGCTTTGTGCTCCCCCTAAGATTTACAGCCTTGCAAACCCTATACTGACTCGATAACACTTAACAACAACAAAAATATACTTTGCATGAGTTCTTTTTTTTAAAAAAATTATTAAAGTGTGGTTTGTGACTCAAAATGTGCTGTCTTGCTGAATTTTCTATGTGCACTTGTGAAGAATGTGTATTCTGCTCTTGCATGAAGGAGTATCTGTAAATGTCAATTTTTCATGGTGATTGATGGTGATTAGATGTCATCTATTGCCTTACTGATATTTGGCCGGCTTGAAATACCAGTTATTGCTGAATTCTCCAATTATAATCAGTTAGTTAGAGTTCTCCAATGATAATAGCTTCAGTTCTATCCATTTTTGACTTATGTATTTTGATATGCTATTGTTAGATAATGCATCCCTGGTGAGGCACTGGCTAAGCCTTCAGTTTCTAACCAAAAGATCAGTAGTTCAAATCCGCCAGCTACTTCATGAGAAAAATATGTGGTAGTTCTTTAAGTGCTGTCAAGTCAATTCTGACTCACAGCAACCTTGTGAAGGGTTTCCAAGGAGTGGCTGGTGGGTTTGTACGACCAACTTTGTGGTTAGCCGTCTAGTGCTTATCCTACAACACCAACCTAGGACACCCTATGGGATAGTTTTGCTCTGAAATATAGGACTGTTATAACTTGGAAATGAGTCAATGGCAATGGGTGATTGTTAGGTAATTTACATGTTTAATATTGTTATGTGTTCTTGGAGAATTGACCTTTTTATCAACATGTAATGCTCTTTTTATGCATTAATAATTCCTTGCCCTGAAGTGTGTTTTTCTCTGAAATCAATATATATACTCCATGCTTCCTTTGAATAGCCTTGCTATAGTATATCTTTCTTTATCCATTTATTTGATCTATTTAAATGACTTTGGGACAACAGAGAATTTAATTTGTCTTTTTTATCAACTGTCATTTAATTGGTATATTTAGTCCATTTAAATTTGAAGTGCTTATTGATATATTTGAATTAATAACAAACATGCTTGTTACTGCTTTATATTTGTTTAGAGAGGGTTCTGTTATGTCTTCTTTGCTTTTAATTGAACAATTTTATTATTCTATTTTGTTTATTCTTTTATTGTATCAATTATGTCTTTTTAAAAAATTTAGTGGATGCCCTAGAGTTTACAATACACATTTTTTTTATTGAGTTGAAATTCACATAACATGTACTTAATCATTCTAAATTGTACAGTTCAGTGGCATTTACTACATTCACAATGCTTCACAGCCATCACCTCTAACTAATTATAAAATATTTTACCATCCCAACAATAATCCTTGTATCAATTAAGTATTTACCCACATTGGATTCATCTCACATTCCTTAGCAACCAGTTATCTGCTTTTTGTCTCAGTGGATATACCTATTCTGGATATTTCTTGTAAGTGAAATAATATATTACAAGATATATTATTTTGTGTCTGACTTTCACTAGGTACAACATTTCCCAAATTTATGTATGTAGTATGATGTGTCAAAACTTCCCTACTTTTTATGGCTATGTTTGTAAATATATGTATGATAAGCATAATATATCTATATATGCCATATTTGGTTTATCCATTCACTGATGGACTTTTGTTTTCATTCTGAAATTTTAATATTGTGAATAGTGCATCTATAATACATTAATGTACAGTTACTTTTTAAATAACAATTTCAGTTATTTGAGGCATGTGTATATATACCTCAGAGTATAATTGCTGGCTCCTGTGATAATTCTGAAGGAGCTCTGGTAGCATAGTGGTTACGAATCGGGCTGCGAACCTTAAGGTCAGCGGTTCGAAACTACCAGCCGCTCCGCGGGAGAAAGAGGAGGCTTTCTATTCCCGTAAAGATTTACACCCTCGGAAACCCTGTACAGGGTCGCTATGGGTCGGAACCGATTCAACGGCACTTAACAACAACAACAACAATGATAATTCTGTGGAATATGTTCAAGGTTAAGTTTTGGCTCTCATGAACTTGTTTTAATTTTCTTCAGTTTCAGATTGAACTTGCATATGAGCAGTTTATGATCTGTTCCACATTCTGCCCCTGGCCTGGTTTTGGCTGATGATATAGAGCTTTTCCACTGTCTATTCCTACAGATGAAGTCAATTCGGTTTCTTTGTATTCCATCTGGTGAGGTTCATGAGTTTATTAATCTTTCATGTTGTTTAAAAAAAGGATTAACAAAGAATAAGTCATTGCTATTCTTATATGCATTTCTATCATATATAAATTCTATCATGCATTTCTATCACAAAGGCCATATTTTCCAATTACTGATCCTTCTTCTTGGTTTCCAAACTTTGCATTTCAGTCACCAATACATTTTGATTGCACTTTTGATCAGTTTCAGACTGAAAAAATTGGTAGAATTATTTCATCAGCACTGGCTTTAGTGATTAGTGTATAAATTGCAATAATAGTGGTATTAACTGGTCTTCCCTTGTAGGCATATGGATATTATCCTATCAAAGACAGCATTGGACTTCAAGATAGATCTTGAAATGTTCTTTGTGATGATGAATGCAACGCTATTCCTGTTCTGTTTGTCATTACCAGCATGGTAATTCATATGATTGCTAAATTCAAAAGGCCAATATCAGTCAATTTTAACTCACTAATGTTGATATTTATATGTTCCATTTCATTTTTGACAACTTCCAATTTTCCTGGATTCATACTTTGTACATTCCAAGTTGCAATTATTAATGGATCTTTAAAATGGTTCCTCCTCATTTTAAGTTCTTCAGAGATTCAAGCCATATTGATGAAGATGGGGAATGAGGGATATCATTGCTGACATTAGATGGATCTTGGCAGAAAGCATAGAATACCAGAAAGATGTTTACTTGTGCTTTGTTGACTATGTGAATCATGACAAGCTGTGGACAATATTGCAGAGAATGAGTATTTCAGGACACTTAGTTGTGCACACAAGGAACCTGTACATATATCAAGAAGCAGTCATTCAGACAGAACAAGGGGACACTGGATGGTTTAAAATCAGGGAAGTGTGCGCCAGTGTTATATTCTTTCACCATACTTATTCAATCTGTTTGCTGAGCAGATAATCTGAGAAGCTTGATCATATGAAGAAGAACGTGGCATCAGGATTGGAGGAAGACTCATTAACAACCTATGATATTCAGATGATGCAACCTTGTTTGCTGAAAGGGAAGAGAACTAAAAATACTTACTGAAGAAGATCAAAGACTACAACCTTCAGTATAGGTTGCAGCTCAGTGTAAAGAAAACACAAATCCTTACCACTAAATCAATAAATAACATTATGATAAATGGAGAAAGGATTTAAGTTGTCAAAAACTTCATTTTGCTTGGATCCACTATCAACACTCATGAAAACAGCAGTCAAGAAATCAAATAACATATGGTATTAGGAAAATCTGCTCCACAAGACCTCTTTAAAGTGTTCAAGAACAAATATGTCAGTTTGAACATTAAGATGAGCCTTGAGCAAGCTTCAGTGCATCTGAAATAGCTTCATATGCATCTGAAATAGCTTCATATGCATCTGAAAGTTGGACAATGAATAAGAAAGACTGTAGAAGAATTGGTGCATTTGAGTTATGGTGTTGGAGAAGAATATTAAAAGTAACATGGACTGCTAGAAGAACAATCAAATCTGTGTTGGAAGAAATATAATCAGAATGCTTCTTAGAAGCTAGGATGGTGAGATTGTGTCCTTTATACTTTTTGGACGTATTATCATGAGGGATCAGTCCCTGGAGAAGGATATCATGCTTGGTAAAGTGGAGGGTCAACGAAAAAGAGGAAGACTTAACAATGGAATGGATTGCCACAGTGGCAACAGCAATGGGCTCAAGCTTAGCAACAATTATGAGAATGCACAGTAACAGGCAGTGTTTCATTGTGTTGTGCAAAAGGTCACTATAATTCAGAATTGACTGAACAGCACCTAACATGATAATTCTATGTTTAGCTTTTTGAGGAACCACTAAATTGTTTTCCATAGTGACTACATCATTTTACATATCCACCAGCAATGCATGAACATCCCAATTTCTTCACAACCTGCTGAAACTTATTTTTCTTTTTTAAAATTATAGCCAACCTGCTGGGCATGAAGTGGTATTTAACTGGTTTTATTCTTGTTGTTTTTGTGGAATTATAAGAGTCCTTTCTCTGACACCTAATTTGTCAATATTTACTTCATTCCATAGATTGTCTTTTAACTTTCTTGATAGTAGCCATTTATTCAAAAATGAGTTTCATTTTTTTAAGTCCAATTTACTTATTTTTTTCTGTTGGTTGTGTTTTTGGTGTCACATCTAATAATTCATTGAAAAATTTTAAGGCTATGAAGATTTACCACTGTTTTTTCTAATTTTATAGCATTGTAGTCTGAGAAAATTCTTTGTAGTATTTTGATGTTTGTAAATTTAGCTTTGTTCTGTTCTGGACTTTTCCATCTGTTGATTGAGTTCTGGGTGGTGTTGCCACGTATGTCAATCTGTGGTTGTTCTCTGTTCTTTTTGGTTCTTAGCCCAAAGAACTGTCTTTAGGATGTTTTGAAGTACTGGGTTGGCTTTGCCAAATTCTCTTAGCTTCTGCATATCCTGGAATGTTTTGATTACACCTTCATATTTGATTGACAGCTTTGCTGGGTAGATGATTCTTGGTTGGCAGCTTTTTTCTTTTAGGGTTTTATACATGTCTCCCCATTGCCTTCTTGCCTGCATGGTTTCTACTGAGAAGTCAGAGCTTAATCTGATTTGATTGCCTTTGTAGGTAACACTTCTCTTTTCCCTGGCTGCTTTGAGGAATCTCTCCTTGTATTTGATTTTGAAAAGCTTATGATATGTCTTGGTGATTTTCTTTTGGGGTCTATTCTTCCTGAGCTTCTTGAATGCTTATCTTCTTATCTTTCAGGATGTTAGGGAAATTTTCTTCAAAATTGACAGCGCAAAACTTAGTTGAAAGATTACCATACAGAACTTCAACAAAAATGTCAGACATAGATGTAGCAATAGTGAGAATTTAATTTCAAGATAGTTTCCATTTTCTTTTGATATTTCTTCCATATTTCAATATTTTCCTCATAGAATCCTTCAGTCATCTGTGTATAGCAACAGTTTTATTTCCTACTTTCCCATTTGGACACGTTTAACCTTTTTCTTTCCTAATTGCTCTGGCTAGAACTTCCAGTGAAAATTTCAATAGAATTGTGAACATGTGCATCTTTATCTCATTCCTGATATTAAACAGAAAACTTTCAGACTTCCACCATTGAGTTTATGCTGTGGATTTTTTATAAATGGTGCTTATCAAGTTGAGAAAGTTTCTTTCTGTTGTTAGTTTATTAAGTGTTTTTGTCAGGAAAATGTGTTAGAATTTTTCAGATGCTTTTTCTACACCAGTGAAACAATGAAGCCATCTTGTCATGGACTTTTCTTTGTATGCTTTTTATTGCCAATTTAGTCTTTTCAGTTTTTGTGAGTCTGTTCTGGATTTTCATTTCTTCTTGTGTCAATTTAGGTAGTTTCTGTGTTTTAAAAAAATTTTTCCATTCATATAAGTATCTAATTTGTTAGTGCTTTTTATAATATAGGCATAGCTGAGAGATATTGTGGATTCAGTTCTACACTACTGCAATAAAACCAGTATCACAATAAAGTAAGTCACATATTTTTTCCCCAGTGAATATAAAAGTTATGCTCATACTAAAATGTAGTCTATTAATGGGAGAAAGATGGGGCTGTCAGCTTCTGTAAAGATTTACAACCTTAGAAATTCTACAGAGCAGTTCTATTTTGTCTGAATTGACTCAGCAACACTGAGGTGGGGTAATCTATTCAGTGTGCAATAACAGTGTGAAAGAGTTTGAAATATTGTGAGAATTACTAAGATGTGACATAGAGAACATACTGTTGGAAAATGGTGCCAATAGATTTGTTTGATGCAAGATTGCTACAAACCCTCAATTTGTAAAATACATAATATACGTGGAGTGCAGGGAGAGTTGTGACTCCATAACACTGGACTTCTAACCACAGGTTGGTGGTTAAAGCCTACTAGCCACTCCTCTGTAAAAGGATGAGGCTTTCTGTTCCCACAAAGATTTAAAGCCTCAGAAACAATGGGGTTGCTATGAGTTGGGACCAACTCCATGACAATAACAACATTGATAATGCAAAGTACAATAAACCCTACACGGTGCTGCTGTAAGTTGAAACCAACTTTACGACACTTAACAACAACAACAACAACACACAGAAATTCAAGCTGGATTAAGAAGATAATGTGGAACGAGGAATATCATTGTTTACATCAGATGGATCTTGACTGAAAGCAGAATACCAGAAACATATTGAATTGTGTTTTATTAACTGTGCAAAGGCATTTGACTGTGTAGATAATAACAAACTATGGATAACATTATGAATAATGGGAATTCCAGAAACTTGTGCTGCTCATGTGGAACTTGTGCACAGACCAAGAACAAATAGAACAAGGGTTAGTTTGTGGTTTAAAACCAGGACAAGTGTGTATGGGCTGTATTCTTTCACCATAGTTACTCAATCTGTATGTTGAGAAAATAATAAGAGAAGCTGACTATAATAAGAGAAGTAGAGCATGGCATCAGAATTGCAGGAAGGCTCATTAACAACCTGTGGTATGCAGATGATACAAACTTGCTATGATGAGGATTTGAAGCACATACTGATGAATATTAAAAACTGAAGACTTTGATATGGATTACACCTTAATGTAGTGAAAACAAAAGTCTTCATAATAGGACCAATAAAAAACATCATGATAAATGGAGAAAAGATTGAAATTGTCAAGGATTTCATTTTACTTAGATCCACAATCACTGCTCATGGAAACAGTAGTTAAAACATCAAACTATATATTACATTAGACAAATCTGCTGTAAAATCCTCTTTAAACTGTACAAGAGCAAAGTTATCAGCTTGATATCAATTGTCTCATATGCAGGGGAATGTTGGAAATTATCCTTGTTAATTAAATAAGGAAGATCAGAGAAGAATTGATACATTTGAATCATGCTATTGACTGCAAGAAGAACAAAGATATCTGTCTTGAAAGAAGTACAGCTAGAATGCTCTTAGTAGATGGTGACACGTCATCTTGTGTACTTCACACACGTTATCAAGATGGAGCAGTCCCTGGAAAGGACATCATGCTTGGTAAAGTGGAGTGTAAGTATAAAAGAGAAAGATTCTCAAAGAGATGAACTGATACAATGACTGCAAAAATGGGTTCAAACAAAGGAAAGATTGTGAATATGGCACAGAACCAGGCACTATTTCGTTCTGTTCTACATAGCTTTGCTATAAATCAATAGCATCTAACAGTAACCAACAACAATCCACATACAGGTCTGGCTCCATAGGTAGGATCCAGGTAGGGAAGCTTGAGAAGTTTGGGTCTTTCATTTCCCCTAGTTCCCTGCCCCATAGCATAGTTTTGTTCATAGTGGAACAGGAGCAAGCCTCAAGGACTGATAACACTCTAACCTTGCCTAGAGCCTTGACTTTATTTTAATCAGATCGTAGAACAGTTTAAATCCCAAGATATTGTTGAAAATAATAGAGTTGTCAGCTGGCAATTAGTGGAGAATAACACCTGAATGTGATACCAATAAAGACAAAAGTCAGAAGCTTAACAGGAAGATCAGGGAAGGGGTCAATCAAAGACAGCCCACCTAAAATCAATTATTTCTGGTAATCTGGAAGACTGTGTACATGCCCAAGGCAGCAATCTCTCAGGTGTAAAGGGAACTTCAGACTTACTTGTCACTGGCTGAATAAAGGACAAACATGTAAAATGACTGAACTATGAAAGCAGTTCCAATGGTAATAGATAAAGTTCTTTTTCTGTGACTTAAACATAACCCTGACCAATAAATGACATATCTAAATGGTGTCTAATCAGAGATAACGTCTAGGAAGCCAGAGTAGAGATAGATGTGAGACAAATTTGAGTAGGGATATAAGAGGCTGCAAACTGCTGGGGACATATCCACCCCCTGCCATATTGTAGATTCTGACTCACAGTGACCCTGTGTAGCGTTTCTGAGGCTGTAAATCTTTATGGGAGCAGACAACCTCATCTTTCTCCTGCAGAGCTGCTGGTGGGTTTAAACTGTCAACATTGTGGTTATCAGTTCAGGTGTTACCCTATAGCACCTCCAGAGATCCTTGCTGGGGACATGAATTTTTATTAAACTAGTCCATGCAAGTAATTGAAGAAATGAAAAAGCAAACAAACAAGAACAGGTCCTTGAAGTTGGGGGTTCAGTATCCAGAGTTGCTACAACATGGAATCTAAGTTGTCTAGTTTTCATGTATATATATCATATTGACATGGACAGAAGCAGAAAATTGTGACCCATACACAGGAGAAAATCAGGCAACAGGAACTGCCTTTGTGAGAGCTTAGATATAGTTCACAGACAAAATATTAAAAGCAGTTATTGCAAATTCCTTCAAAGAATGAAAAGAAACCATGCTTAAACAAGTAAAGGAGAGACACAGAATCAAGGTGTGAGAAGCTCTATAGACCACCTCCCCCAAACACAAAAAAACATGGCTACTGGAATTATTTTTAAAACAACCATTTAAATTCTTTGGAAATTGTCCTAAAGGAATAGAGCATATGGAGAAATATTTATTCAAGAAGATCAACTGAATCTTGAATAAGAATAATGAGAACCTGGGATATTTGTCCTCTCTCCTCCCTATCATTCCCCACCCCCACTTCCCAGCTCAGGCTACTGCTGGTATGTTCACCCATTAACTTCTTCTCCAAGCTCAACAATATCTTGCTGAGAGGGGCAAGTCACCAACATTTCACATGCTTACCATATATATCTGTGTTGTGGAAGCTTTTTTCTAGGCAAGAGCAGTTGAGAGATCTTAGATTCTCTTATTCCTGTCAGTTTCCAGCATAGAGTAGGAAATCTATTCAGGAATGGCAAGACAAAATATGGGGCCCCAAACTCCCTTGTTCGAATTTGCTTATAGAGTTCTAACACCAGAGGCCACAGCCCACAGCCAGTAACCAATTCATGAAATAGGGTTGTCACTTAAAGTGTGACTGCTGTATCCACTCCCAAGTCCACAATAGTGGTGAAGGTGCTTTGCCCAGGGGAAATTGTTCTTAGCTGCAATTGAGTCATTTCTGACTCATAACGACCCTATGCACAACAGAACAAAACAATGTTCAGTCCTGTGCCATCCTCACAATTGTTATGCTTGAGGCCATGCCTGCTACCACCGTGTCAATGCATCTCCTTTGGGGTCTTCCTCTTTTTTGCTTCCCCTCCACTTTAGTAAGCATGATGTCCTTCTCCAGGGACTGGTACCTCCTGACAACATGTCTTAAGTATAAGAGACAAAGTCTCACCATCCTGGCTTCCAAGGATCATTCTGGCTTTACTTCTTCAAATTCAGATTTGTTTATTATTCTGGCAGTGCTGTAGGATCAGCACTGGACTTTGAACCACAAAGTCGGCAGTTCAAACTAACCAGCTGCTCCTTGGAAACCCTGTACAGGGTCACTATGAGTCAGAACTGACTTGACAGCACTTAACAACAACTGGCAGTCCATGGTACTTTCAATATTCTTCTACAACACCATAACTCAAATGCCATCAATTCTTTTATGGTCTTCCTTATTCACTGTACAACTTTCACATGCATATGTGGCAATTGAAAATATCATGGCTTGAGTGAAATCCACCTTAGTCCTCAAAGTGACATCTTTGTTCTTTAACACTTTAAAGAGATATTTTGGGGCAGATTTGCCTAATGCTATGCATCTTTTGATTTCTTAACTGCTCCTTCCATGAGTGTTGATTGTGGATGGGGGCAAAATGAAGTCTTTGGCAATTTAAGTCTTTTCTCGTTTATCATGATGCTATTTATTGGTCTAGTTGTGAATTTGTTTTTTTCTTTATATTGAGGTGCAATCCATAGTGAAGGTTTTAATCTTTGATCTTCATTAGTAAGTATTTTAAGTCCTCTTGGCTTCCAGAAAGCAAAATTGTGTCTGAATGTCATCCTTCAATCCTGATTCCTATTCTTCATCATATAATCCATCTTGTCGGAATATTTTTTCATCATACAAATTGAGTAAGTATGGTGAAAGGATACAACCCAGGCACACATCTTTCCTGATTTTAAACCATTCATTGTCCCCTTGTTCTGTTCTGATGACTGCTTCTTAGTCTATGTACAGATTCCTCATGAGTACAGTTAAGTGTTCTGGAATACCCAGGTCAAAGACCTGAGCTTTGTAACTCTCCCTGAAGCCAACAACTTTATTCAGAATAGATCATGGGAAAATGCAAGCAGAAGGGAGGTGGTAAAAACAAAGGAGATTTTGGTGGTATGCAATTAAGAGATGGGTGGTAGTTTCACAACCGCAATAAGCTAACCTGAAGACCAACTAGAATAACAGAGAGAACAGGTAAAATAATCGTTGGACAATACTATAAATTGATCAAATTTCAGAGACATCTCTACAACATCCCACTGAATAACAGCAGAATACACATTTTCTCTAGTGCACAGGGAGCTCAATCCAGGTTAGACCATGCTGTTGCTGTTATTGTTAAGTGCAGTCATGTCAGTTCTGACTCATAGCGACCCTGTACAGGGCTTTTGAGGAATGACTGGTGGATTTAAACAGTTAATCCTGTAGTTAACAATCCGGTGCTTATCTTACAGTGCCACACCAGGACCACAGGGCAGATCACAAGCTACACTAAAAAAAAAAAAAAAAAAATTGTTGTTGTTAGGTGTCCTTAAGTTGGTTCTGACTCATAGGGACCCTTTGCACAATAGAACAAAACACTTCCTGGTCCTCATAATTTTTGTCATGTTTGAATCCATTTTTGCTGCCACCATGTCAATCCAACTTATTGGGGATCTTCCTCTCTTTTGCTGTATCTCTACTTTTCCACACATGATGTCCTTTTCCAGGGACTGGACCCTCCTCATAGCATGTCTAAAGTATATGAGATGAAGTTTTTGCAACCTCAGCTCCCAAAAACATTCTGGCTGCACTTCTTCCAAGACAGATTAATTTTCTCTTTTGACAGTCTGTGGTACTTTCAATATTTTTCACCAACACTGTAATTCAAATGCATCAATTTTTCTATGGTCTTCCTTATTCATTGTCCAGTTTTCACATGCGTAGGAGATGGTTGAAAACACCATGGCTTAGATCAGGTGCACCTTAATTCACAAAGTGACATCTTTGTTCTTGAAAACGTTAAAGAGGTCTTTTGTAGCAGATTTGCCTAATACGACATATCATTTGATTTCTTTACTGCTGCTTCCATGAGTGTTACTTGTGGATACAAGTGAAATCTTTGATAACTTTAATCTTTTCTCTGATTATCATTTTATTTATTGGTTCAGTTGTGAATATTTTCATTTTCTTTCCATTGAGATGTAATCTATATGGAAGCCTGTGCTCTTTGATCTTCATTAGTAAATGATTTAAACAAGGTTGTGGCATCTGCATGTTGTAGGTTGTTGATGATTCTTCCTCAAATTCTTCTTCATATAATCCAGTTTCTCAGAGTATTTGCTAAGCATACAGACTGAATAAATATGGTGAAATGATCCAACCCCAAGACATATCTTTTCTGATTTTAAACCATTCAGTATCCTCTTGCTCAGTTTATCTTGATTTATATGCTCTCATAAGCACAATTAAGTGTTCTAGAGTTTCCATTCCTTTCAGCAAAGATCTAAGATTAGAAATGATGTCCTTAGTTCCATGACAGTTCCCTGTTGGTGTTCTGCTACAATTGGCTTTGAGTTATCTTCAGTAAAATTTTACTTGTATGTGATATTACTGCTGTTGTTTAATAATTTCTGCTTTCCTTTGGGTCACCTTTCTTTGGAATAGATACAAATATGGATTTTTTCCAATTCATTGGCCAGATAACTGTCTTCCAAATTTCTTGGCACAATGGGTAAGCACTTCCAGCTCTGCATCGGTTTGTTGAAGTATTTCTATTTGTATTTTGTCAATTCCTGGAGCCTTGTTGTTCACAAATGCCTTCAATGTAGCTTGGATTCCTTCCTTCAATACCATTGGCTCTTTATCAGATTGTTGTGTTGTTGTTATGTGCCATGGAGTCGGTTCCAACTCATAGTGACCTTGTACAGGGTTTCTGAGGATGTAAATCTTTACGGGAGCAGAAAGCCTCATCTTTCTCCAGTGGAACAGCTGGTAGTTTCGAACTGCTGATCTTAAGGTTCGCAGCCCAATTCATAACCACTACGCCGCCAGAGCTCCTTCATCAGATACTACCTCTTAAAATGGTTGAACATCAATCAATTCTGTTTGGTACAGTAGATCTAAGTATTTCTGCCATTGGATTTAGATGTTTCTTGCATCATTCAATATTTTGCCCATAGAATCCTTCAGTATTTCAAGTTGGGGTTTGAGTCTTTTTCCTTAGTTCTTTCAGCTTAAGAATCACTGAGTATATTCTTACCTGTTGATTTTTATGACTTAAGGTCTTGGCACATTTCATTGTAATACTTTACCTTGTCTTCTTGAGTTGCCCTTTGAAGTTTTCTGTTCAACTCTTTCACTTCATCATTTCTTCTATTCGCTTTAGCATCTCTATACTGGAGAACAAGTTTCAGACTCTCTTCTGACATCCATTTTGGTCTTTGTTTCTTTCCTGTCTTTTAAATGATGATTTGTTTTCTTCCTGTGTGATGTTCTTGATGTTATTCCATAATTCTTCTCTTCATTCTCTCATTAGTATCTGATGCATCAAATCTGTTCTTGAGATGGTCTCTAAATTCAGGTGGGTTATATTCATGGTCATATTGTGGATCTTGTGGACTTGCTTTAATTATCTTCAACTTCAAGTTGTATTTGCATATGAGCAATTGATGGTCTGTTCCACAGATGACTCCTGACCTTGTTTTACGTGATGATGTTGAGCTTCTCCATTATTATCTTTTTGCATAGATGGAGTCGATTTGATCCCTGTGTGTTACATCTGGTGGGGTCTATTTTTATATCATTGAACAAGGAATTTGCATGACCAAGAGGCAGTTGTTCAAAGAGAACATGGAAACACTGAATGTTTTAAAATTAAGAAAGGTGTGCGACAAGGTTGTATTCTTTCACTACACTTATTCAACCTGTATGCTGAGCAAATAATCAAAGAAGCTGGGTTCTATGAGGAAAAACGTGGCATCAGGATTGAAGGAAGACTCATTAACAACCTGCGATATGCAGATGATACAACCTTGCTTGCTGAAAGTGAAGAGGACTTAAAACATTTACTCATGAAGATCAAAGAGCACAGCCTTCGGTATGGATTACATCTCAATGTAAAGAAAACAAAAATCCTCACCACTGGACCAATAAACAGCATTCTTATCAACGGAGAAAAGATTGATGTCAAGGACTTCATTCTTCTTGGATCAACTATCAACACTCATGGAAGCAGCAGTCAAGAGATCAGACGACGTATTGCATTAGGCAGATCTGTTGCACAAGACCTTTTTAAAGTGTTGAAGAGCAAAGATGTCAGCTTCAAGACTAAGGTGCACCTGACCCAAGCCATGCTGTTTTCAATAACTTCATATGCATGCAAAAGCTGGACAGTGAATACGGAAGACCGTAGAAGAATTGATACTTTTGAGTTATGATATTGGAGGAGAATATTGAAAGTGCCATGGGCTGCCAAAAGAACGAATAGATCCATTTTGGAAGAAGTGCAGCCAGAGTGTTCCTTGGAGGCCAAGATGTCCAAACTTTGCCTCTCATACTTTTGGACATATTGTCAGGAGGGACCAGTCGCTGGAGAAGGATATCATGTTTGGTAAGGTGAAGGGTCAGAAAAAAAGAGGAAGACCTCCAATGAGATGGATTGGCCAAGTGGCAGCATCGACGGACTGAAGCGTGGCAACAGTAGTGAGGTTGACCCAGGATCGGGCAGTGTTTCATTCTGCTGTGCATAAGGTCACTATGAGTTGGTACTCACTCGATGGCACCTAACAACAACAACAAAGCCATTAGTATTACAAAATTCCGTCATGTCATCTCCAGCATCATTTCTATCACCAAAGTCCTGTTTTCCAACTAAAGATCCTTCCTTGTTGTTTCCAACTTTTACATCCCAATCCTCTTTAATTATCAATTCATCTTTATTGCATATTTGATCAATTTCAGACTGAAGAAGTTGGTTGTTGTAGTTAAATGCTGTCGAGTTGGTTCTAACTCATAGCAACACTGCATAGGGTTTCTGAGGAGCCACTGCTGGGTTTGAACAATTGACCTTTTGGTTAGCAGTCCAGTGCTTATCCTGCAGCATCAATTCTTCAATTCCTTAATCATTGGCTCTAATGGTTTGTGTGTAAGTTTGAATAACAGTGTTACTAACTGGTATTTCTTGTAGGGGTATTGATAATATCCTACCACAGACAGCATTGTACTTCAAGATAGGTCTAAAAATGCTCTTTTTAAAAATAAATATGACACCTTTCCTCTTTAATTTGTAGTTCTCAGTATTGTAAATCATATGATCATCTGATTCAAAATGCCAATACCCATTCATTTCAGGTCATTAATGCCTAGGCTACAAATCTTCATGTGTTCCGTTTTGTTTTTGATGACTTCCAATTTTCCTAGGTTCGTGACTTGTCATTCCAGGTTCTAATTATTAATGGCTATTAGCAGCTGCTTCTTCTCATTTTCAGTTGTGTCCCAATCAGCAAATGAAGGTCCTGAAAGCTTTACTCCATCCACATCACCAAATCTTAGTCATATTTTTAGTTCCTTCCAATCTGGGAGTTCATCTTCTGGCACCGTATCAGAAAATGTTCCACTGCTATTTATTTACAAGATATTCAGTTGCTAACCATTCAAAAGTAGTCTGCCTCCCCTTCTTCCAAGTGTGTCTTAATCTGGAAGCTTTGCTGAAAATTGTCCACCATGGGTTACCTTGCTGCTATTTCAAATACTGATGGTATACTTTCCATTCTCACAGCAACACACAAGCCACCACAGTATGACAAACTTCCAGACAAGTGATGGAAGCAATGCTTAGAGGGAAATTTACAGCTGCAAATACCTCTATTTTTTAAAAAAGAGAAAGATTTCAAATGAGTACACTAGTCTTTCATATTTAAAAACTGATAAATGAAGATCAAGCTGAATTTAAGCCAGCAGAAAAGAAAAAAATAATATATATTAGAGCAGACATAAACAAAATAGGATATAGAAAAAAAGAAAAAAGAAAAAAATCAACACCAAAAATTGGTTCTTTGAAAAGATCAGCGAATTGATAAACTTTTATTAGCTAACTAGACTAAGAAAAAAATGAAATAAGACTCAAATTCCTAAAATCATCAGTGAAAGAAGAACATCAATACCAACCTTATAGTAATTGAAATGTGTTGTTGTTGCTGTTGTTTTAGGTGCTATTGAGTTAGTTCCGACTTATAGCAACCTTAAGCACAACCGAATGAAACACTGTGCCAACATCACAATTGTTGCACTTGAGCCCATTGCTACTTCAACTGTGCCAATCCATCTAGTTGGGAGTCTTCTTTTGCACTGACCCTCTACTTTACCAAACATGATGTCCTTCTCCAGGAACTGGTTCCTTCTAATAATATGTTTGAAGGATGAGAAATAGAGTCTTGCCATCCTGACTTCTAAGGAGCATTCTGGCTGTACTTCTTCTATAGTCTTCCTTATTCACTCTTCAACTTTCTCAATAATATGAAGCTATTGAAAATACCATGGCATGGGTTGGGCACATCTTAGTCTTCAAACTGACATCTTTGGCTCCTTAGCACTTTAAAGAGATCTTTACAGCATATTTACCTAATGCAATACAGCTTTTGATTTTTTGACTGCTGTTTTCATGGGTGTTGATAGTAAATCCAAGCAAAATGAAATCATAACTTTAATCTTTTCTCCAAGTAAAATGAAATTTTTTGACAATTTCAATATTTTTCTATTTATCAAGATGCTATTTATTGTTCCAGTGGTGAGAATTTTTGTTTTCTTTACATTGAGGTGCAACCCATACTGAAGACTGTGGTCTTTTATCTTCATTAATAAGTATTTTAGGTTCTCTTTTCATTTAGCAAGCAAGGTTGTAAAATCTTTGTGTCATACATAGGTTGTTAATGAGTCTTCCTCCAACCCTGATGTCATGTTCTTCTTCATATAATCAAATTTCTCAGATTATTTGCTCATTGGACAGATTGAATAAATGTGGTGAAAGACTACAACCCTGGTGCACACCTTTTCTGATTTTAAACAATTCAGTGTTCCCTTGTTCTGTTTGAATGATTGCCTCTTGGCCTAAGTATAGGTTCCTTATGAGCACAAGATCCACAAAGTCGAAAGACTTTGCACAGTCAACAAAACACAAGCAAACATCTTTCTTGTATTCTCTGCTTTCAGTCAAGTTCCATCTGACATTAATAATGATATCCCTATTCCACATCCTTATCTGAATCCCCTTTGAATCTCTGACAGTTACCTGTGGTGCTGTGGGTTAATGCGCTAGACTGTAAGGTTGGTTTGAACTGCAAGGATGGTGGTTCAAGCTCACTATTCGCTTCTTGGAAACCCTATACAGGGTCACTATGAGTCAGAACCAACTCGACAGCACTTAACAACAAACAACATATATATCTATATCTATCTATCTATCTATCTATCTATCTATCTATCTATCTCTCTCTCTCTCTCTCTCTATCTATCTATCTATCTGTCTATATACATATGTATGTGTACGTGTGTATAATTAGGGAATACTATGAATAATTTTGTGCCAATAAGTTAGATAATTTAGATAATACTAATTGACGAATTCCTATAAAGACACACTAGCAAGACTGACTCAATAAGAAATGCTCTTTTTTTAACAGACTGATAACAGTAGAGACTGAGGTAATTATAAAGTATTCCCAAAGAAAAGTCCAGACCCAGATGGATTTATTGATGAAATTTACCAAACATTTAAAGATTAATGACAATCCTTCACAAACACTTTCAAAACTAGGTTGTACAGTAAAAAATATTTGAATAAATAAGAGTGGTGATAGCATGTATCTTTTTTTAAAGTCATGGTAAACATTTCATTTTAACCATTGGATATTATGTTTGATGAGGATTTTGGGAGATGTACTTTCTTAAGATAAGCAAGTTCCCTTCTATTTCTGGTTTGCTGCAAGTGTTCATTATGAGTAGGTTTTGAACTTTGTCAAATGTTATTTCTATTTCTATTAAGATATTCATATGATTTTTCATTTTTTACATTGAGTAATATGATGAATTATACTTTGGGAATGATAACTACCTTAGATCCTCATAATTAATGCTACCTGATTGTGATGCATTCTGTATTTTTCTTTGTTGTTAGATCTGAAATACTAAATTTTTAGTAAGAATTTTTGGGGTATCTCTGTTCGTGTGAGACATTTATCTGGGATTTTTCATGCAATGTTCTTGTCACATTATAGAATCAAAGTTATGTTGAATTATTTTAAAAAGTTGAGGTGCCTTCATCTTATTTAATTATGTGTACAATTTTTGTAAGATTAGAGTTAATTTTTCTTTAATTCTGGGTCTATGGTTTCCTTTATGGGAAGATTTATAATAATGGAATAAATTTCTTTAGAGATATTGGATTATTCAGAGTTTCTATGTATTCTTCTTTTAGTAAATTATATTTCTTAGCAAAATGCATTTTCCTCTGAATTTTCCAATTTACTTACATAAATTTGTTCATAATAGTCTCACATTACTTTTAAATATCTTTAAGGTCTCTTATGATATTCCTTTTTATTTCTGGTATTGATAGTTTCTGTTTTCTCTATATTTGCTATAAATTTTGTTAAATACCCACTGTAGTATAAACACTGGGATGCTAACTACAAAGTCAACTGTTAAAACCCACCAGATGCTCCTTGGAAAAGTCTATACAAGTAGAATATGCCAGTTGCCATTTTATCTGGTAGTTTGTTGTACTGTGGTGGTTTGCCATGATGCTGATGCTGGAAGCTATGCTACCAGTACTTTAAATACCAGTAGGATCACCTATGGTGGACAGGTTTCAATAGAGCTTCCAGACTAAGAGACTAGGAAGCAGGAGAGGCAGACTACTTTGGAAAGGTTATAATTACTGAAAATCTTATAATTAGCCGCAGAACTCTATCAGATACAGTACCAGAAGATGAGTCCCTCAGGTTGGAAGACACTCGTACTATGACTGGGGAAGAGCTACCACCTCAATTTGCGTTGACCATGATGACGTGAATGGAGTAAAGTTTTGGGGACCTTCATTTGCTGATGGGCACGAATCAAAACGAGAAGAAACAGCTGCAAACAGTCATTAGTAATCTGAAAATGGAATATGAAGTATGAATTAGAAGTTATCAAAACTGAAATGGAACACATAAAGATCAATATCCTAGGCATTAGTGAACTAAAATAGGATAAATGCAAGAGGAATGACATAGCATTCATCATCACAAAGAACATTTCAAGATCTATCTTAAAGTACAACAAATCTACAATAGGATAATATCCATATGCCTACAAGGAAGACTAATCAATCCCACTATTACTCAAATTCACAACAACCACTAAAGCCAATGATGATGAAATTGAAGAAGTACTGGTGTGGCACTATAAGATAAACATTGGACTTGCAAAAAACATGTGGGAGCCATGTCTGACTTCCCTTGGCTTCATAACGTCGAAAGAAAATCAAACTCAAAATCAGCCCAAAGCCAATTCCTTTGAAGTGGAGGTCAGATATGCTTCCACCCTACAACCTTTTTTTAACCTATTCTGACACCAACCATTCCTCCCACAGCACTCTGCTTCACATCTAGGGTTGATAATCCAGTGCAATGGCCACACAGAACTCATAACAATACTCACAATTATGGGGTTTATTGGGAAAGTGAACAGGGTACAGTTCAGGATCAAAACCAACTCAGGATTAAGCAGTTCTTTAGTCAGGAACACTTCTTGTATACCATTTTACAAGCATGCTTTATTCTTGCCTTCAGCCTCTCAGCCATGTAGCCCCTTGACCTCTACCCTAGTCAGGCAAGTGATACAAAACTCTTTTAGCTTGTCTGTGTATGCCAAAAGGGCACGTTCTGCAAGCCAGTCTCCTGCCTGTAGGCACTCAGTTTTACTCAGTCCATAGGCCTAAAGCTGGAAGCTTTTCTGTCTCTTCATGCCACTGCCTCTGCTGTTGTCTCTGCTGTTATCGCTGCTGTTCTTTCTGCTGTCATCTCTGCCATTGTCTCTTGCCATTGCCTCTTGGCATCTCATGCTCCACTCATGGTTTCATTCTTGATGATCCTGGGATCGTCTGTATCTTCTTCTGAGATGACTCACTTTAAGCCTAGCTGGAGGACAAAATTAACCATTCCCAGCCTTAGAGTCCTGTATACCTTATTTGCATGGTCTTACCCAGTTACTTGGAGTCCTGGTGTGGTGCTGCTGGTTGATGTGCTACACTGAAAAGTTGGTTTGAACTGCAAGGTTGGCGGTTCAGACTCACCTTGGAAACCCTATACAGGGTTGCTATGGGTTGGAACAGACTCAGTGGCACTTAACAACTACAACAACCCAATTACTTGGTGGGAATTAAGATTTTGGACAGAAAAGCCATATCAAGTAAATTTATGGCACCACAGGACTGCTAATAACAAGATTGGTGATACAATCCACAATCTATTCCTTGGAAATCCTATATGACTTGGAACCAACTCAAAAACACTTAACAATAGCAACAACAACAACATATTTCTTAGTCTGAAATTGATCAAACATGCAATTAAGAAGTATTGATAATTACTGATATTGGAATCTGAAGGTTAGCAACAAAGAGGAAGGATCAGTAGTTGGAAAATATTTCGTTGGTGATAGAAATAATACTGGAGATTACATGATAGAATTTTCTGACACCAATGATTTAGTCTTTGTCATTGTCTTTTTTGTTTGTTTGTTTAAGGGCTCTCCTCTAGTAGACCTTTTATTTATTTATTTATTTATTTAT
>NW_006408569.1:4897706-4900967 GCF_000296735.1 Chrysochloris asiatica | reverse complement strand
TTTTTAGAGAAAAACTACCCAAGGTTTGTAAATAAACTGGAATGGTAAATTCTGGGAATGTTGGATTAGAGGATAATAGTGGCAGCCCCATTAAACTGCCTCTGAATAGAATCGGTTTAACCCAGATGCTCTCCTTCCTCCTGAAAGTATATAGGAGTGTGATAATTAAGAACAATGTAGCATTTTAGATATAGATAAATGAAGCCCAGTGCCTGAGATCTTGCTCACAGACAAAAGTTTGCAAAGTGTACAAAGACAGTTTGGCTTCTTTCAGGAACCTTGCTTTATGTTAAGTATCCTTAAGAAACCATACGTCGCTGCTCTAGATCATTTAAGCCTAAAAGTTAATATATAACAGCTTGATTGAACCTTTTTTCTGTAAAAATAAAAAATGTTAGATTGTTAAGAAAAACTATGAAAATATCTTAAAAGTTGTTCCTGTGAATCATTATGTCCTGTTTTGAATGATTAATCACATTTCAGTTCTGTATCCCGTCTTATCTAAAGAATTATATCCTCCCTTTGTGAATTACATCCTTCCTTTGTAACAAATCCCTCCCTAAAAAGAGAGAATAAAAGACTGAGGTAGAGTGAGTTCTGCGTGCAATGCTAGGCAATATGTTTGCAGATCTGCCTACCTGTCAGCTTGCATCATATCTCTTTTGTCTTTTTTGTATATATTTTGTCTCTCTGTTTCTCTATCCCTTTCGCCACCAGATCTCCCTTCTTCGTGACACCCACACTTCCTTGTCGAGGCTGGCCCCTGACATAGGACCTCGACAAGTTTACATGGGAGAACATTAGTTTTACATTCATCCTATTGTATTTCATTGCCAGGATTACAATCCCCTTCATGCATCACCAACCAACCAACCCTGCAAGCCTGACCCCACCCCCAATCATCAGCACACAGTCCCTCTCCCTCTCTGGGTCTAAAGTCCCCAGCCACTTCATCCCTCCACGTCATAGTCTCTGCCTCGATATCTGGTGCCACTGCTTCTCTGGGTATGGCCCAGCCCTCTGATCTTCTCTCTTGATGGTCCCAGGGAACCTCCGCTCCTAGACTGAATAGTTAATCACTCCACTCCTTTTGCTACAAAACGTCTACCTTTACATTTCCAACCCTCACAATCAGTCCTGATAACAGTTAATTACTATTGTATAACAAGAGACCTATCCACATTTCCTTTCATCAGCCCCACCTAGACAGATTGGATACTACTCAGTGGAGATTCTACATTCCTCCATGAGTTCTGGATCTAGGTTCCCTATTGAAAGCTTGTAAGCCAGTCACTTCTTGCCATTGTAGCCCCTCCACTTTGGATAGCCAATGTCCAAGTTGCCCATCCCTGTATACTCTGTGTATGGAGGGGATAGGAATGATGCTTGCTGTAAGATTTGTTCCCTCTTTTGAGCTACTGCATCCATAGGTGTAGGTCAAGTTCATCAAATTGTATCAGATTACTTTTTTTCCCCTCTTCTTTCTTCTTCTAGCTGAGCTCTGATTATCCAGTCACTGAAGCCAGGTCAAGTGGGTATTATCTGCAAGTGTGGGTGTTCTTGTGCATATGCCCTCTCTTCTTAACAGCTGGACGCTTCACTCACCACTCTAGTCTTCTGTGGCTATGTCACTGACTCTGGGCCAAAGAGTCCCCAGGTCTTGCCACACTGCTGGCCAACCAGGGCTCTACCCAGGTTCACATGAGTCTATTGAACATTGTAGGGCTTAGCTCGCAACTTCATTGCTGTTTTGCCCTCACTTCTCTTTACCAGTGATGAAATTGGTCACCAAACAGAGCGTGTATTCCCATTGAGTCTTAGTCTTGGAAGGGGGTTTGCTCTGAGGGGACCCGACCACTTGCCTTGATGTGTCCTGGGCAAGCAACTTGCTTATTCTTGTAGTAATCAGTCAGTCTGCTTATATTGTTTTGTATTTTCCTGTAGGTCTTTCTTTCAAGAGTATCTTCTGATCTTCTAGCTGCCCTAGGCTGGTCTGCCTGTCCTTTCAAGTGGAAACTTCCCACCTCAGAAGATTCTGGATGGGGTTCAGGATTCCACCTATGGTCTTATGTAATGCAGAGTCTCTGCAGGAAGCCTTCTTCACTGGGCACGTTGTAGCCCCATTTTAGGTATTCCAATCAGTTATAGGCAGAAGACGGACTTACAAGCTTTCTATGGTGATATTTCTGGCTAATTCCTTTCTCTTCCCATCCAGTGTCTATTATATAATGGTATGCAAGGGAAACCAAGATTCAAAAGACAACCAAGCATCTTAACATTATTTCCCCTCTTTTCCACAATTCCATCCATGTCTCAATCCCTGTATTCCAGAGCCCTGTTTTTCCAAGGTTGTGCATACATCATTCTTTACGTCTGTCTGACTTAGCCTGTGCAAACCTGCCTACTTGTTCTCCCATCCGCTTTGTTCTTCCATTCCCCTCTCCCTTCTTGTATATTGTCCTCCTCCCCAGCACCCAAACTATGATGTGTCTATTCCCTGCCCTGTGCTCCACCTTCCCTCCCTCCCCTCACCCCACCACCCAAATCCCAGCAACCAGCAAAGAATCACACCCCTCCTTTAGTATGGGTCCTTTTTCTTAGTCTTTACAATAGTGGTCTTATGCAGCATTTCTCATTATGGGACTGACTAATTTCACTCAGTATAATGTCCTCAAGGTTCATCCAAGTTATGCGGTGGCTTGCAGCTTCCTTGTTATTATTCTTCAAGGTAGGATAATATTCCGTTATGTATATGTACCACAGTTTGTTTATCCATTCTTCAGTTGATGGGCACTTAGGCTGTCTCCATCTTTTTGATATTGTAAATAGAGCTTCTATGAACATTGGTGTGCATATATCTACTCGTGTTATAGCTAGTATTTCTTGTGGGTAAATACCAAGTACAGGAATTGCAGGATCATAAGCTATTTCTATTTCCAACCTTCTGAGGAAGTACCATATTGCTTTTCACAGAGGTTGGACCATTTTGCAGTCCCACAGCAATGCAGGAGTGTCCCAGTCTCTCCACATCCCTGCCAGCATTTATTGTCCTCTACTTTTTTAATATTTGCTGTTATTGATAGCATGAGATGATATCTCATTGTTGTTTTGATTTGCATCTCTCTAATGGCTAGTGATCATGAACATTTCTTCATATGTTTGTTGGCTGCCTGGATCTCCTCCTCGGTGAAGTGTCTGTTCATGTCCTGTGCACTTTTTTTTAATTGAGTTATTTGTCTTTTTCTTGTAGAGGTGTTGTAT
>NW_006408569.1:4873432-4884167 GCF_000296735.1 Chrysochloris asiatica | reverse complement strand
GTTGTAGTTTCCTATATATTTTAGAAATGAGTCCCTTGTCTGATGTGTCATTTGTTGCAAAAGATTTTTGGCCATTCGGTTGGCTCCCTTTTACTTTTCTGGTGAAGTCTTTTGATGCACATAAGTTTTTAATTTTTAGTATGCCCCTCTCATCTATTTTGTCTACTTCTTTTTGTGTGGTTTTCAAAATGTTTGGTAGCCTGTGTATTCCCTGAATTAGTAACTTCAAATTTGTCCCTATTTTTTTATTGATGGCCTTCATAATTCTGGGATTCACATTTTGGTCTTTAATCTATGTTGAGTTGGTTTTTGTACAAGGTGTGAGGTGAAAGTTTTGTTTCAATCTTTTGCATATCGCTTTCCAGTTCTACCAGCAACAACTGTTGAAGAGATTATCACCTCCCCATGCGATATATTGTGGTGTTTTGTCTAAAGTTAGTTGGCTGTATGTAGATGGGTTAATTTCTGGATTCTCAATTCTGTTCCATTGATCTATGTATCTTTCATTGTACCATTACCAGGCTGTTTTGACCACTGCAGCTGTGTAGTAAATTTTGAAGTTGGGGAGTGAGAGGTTTCCAACCTCATTCTTTTTAAGCAGTGGTTTGATTATCCTGGGTCTCTCTTTTCCATATAAAATTTGTAATTGTTTTTTCCATCTCTTTGAATAATGTTGTTGAAATCTGGATTGGGACTGACTGCATTATATGTGTAAATTGCTTTGGTCAGTACTGACATTTTCACAATGTTGTCTTCCTATCCCAGAGCATGTTACATTCTTCCATTTTTGTAGCCCTCTTTTGGTTTCTTGTAGTAGTATTTTGTCATTTACTTTGTATAAGTTCTTTATTTCTCTGGTTACATTTATTCCTAGATATTTCATGCTTTGGGTGGCTATTGTAAATGGTATTGCTTTCCTAATGTCCTTTTCAACTCTGTCGTTTTGTATATAGAGTAATCCAACTGATTTTTATATGTTGATCTTATATCCTGCCACTTTACTAAATCTTCCAGCGAGGTCTAGTAGCATTTTTACTGTGTCTTTGGGGTTTTCTATGTATAGGATCATATTGTCTGCCAATAGGGAGAGTTTTACTTCCGCTTTGCCAATTTGGATGCCTTTGATTTCCCTGTCTTGCTGTATAGCACTTGCTAAGACTTCTAGCACAATATTGAATAGGAGTGGTGACAAAGGGCATCCTTGTCTGGTTCCTGTTCGCAGAGAGAAGGCTTTCAGTTTCTCTCCATTGAAAGTAATGTAGGCTGTTGGTTTTGTATATATGCTCTTAATTATGTTGAGGAATTTCCCTTTAATTCCTATTTTGTTGAGTGTTTTTATCCGGAATGGATGTTGGATTTTGTCAAATGCCTTTTCTTCATCAATCGATATGATCATGCGTTTCTTTTCTCTTTTTAAAAATTTGAATTGTGGATAACGATCATTTTTCTAATGTTGAACCATCCTTGCATCGCTGATATGAATCCCACTTGATCATGATGTATTATCTTTTTGATGTGTTGCTGGATACTGTTGGCTAGGATTTTGTTGAGAATTTTTGCATCTAAGTTCATAAGGGTATTGGTCTATGATTTTCTTTTTTAGTTACGTCATTCTCTGGTTTTATTATGAGGGTTATGTTTGCCTCATAAAATGTATTAGGAAGTTTTCCATCCTCCTCTACCTTTTGGAATAATTTGAGTAGAAATGGTGACAGCTCTTCCCTGAATGTTTCATAAAACTTACCAGTGACACAATCTGGGCCTGGCCTTCTTTTGGTTGGGAGTCTTTTGATGACCTGATCAATTTCTTTTTTTGTTATAGGTTTTCTACTTTACTATGTGTACATTTAGGTAGGTCGTGTTTATCTAAAAATGTATCCATCTCTTCTAAGTTTTCAAATTTGTTGGAGTACAACTCTTCATAGTATTCTGTTATTATCCTTTTGATTTCCTTTGGTTCCATTGTGACATCACCCATGTGGTTTCTAATGCGTGATATTTGTGTCTTCTCCCTCTTTTCTTTTGTTAGGTTTGCCAATGGTCTGTCGATTTTGTTAATTCTTTCAATGAACCAGCTTCTTTTCCTGTTGCTTCTATAGTTTTTCTGTTTTCTATCTCATTTATTTCTGCTCTAATCTTTATTATTTCTTTTCTTTTGGTGGCTGTAGGTTCCCTCTGTTGGTCTGTTTCTAATTGTTGTAGATGCTGTGTTAATATGTTAATTTTGGTTCTTTCTTCTTTTGTTATGTGTGCATTTATTGCAATAAATTGTCCTCTCAGAACTGTTTTCACCATGTCCCAAATATTTTTGTATGTTGTATTTCCATACTCATTTATTTCTAGGAACTTTGTGAATTCATGTTTAATTTCTTCTACTACCGAGTCACTTTTCATCAGGGTGTTATTCAGTTTCCATGTATTTGACTTGATTTCCTTGATCTTCCTATTGTTGAGTTCTAATTTGATAGCATTGTGTTCTAAGAAGATGCTTTGTAGTATTTTGATATTTGTAAATTTATGGAGATTTGCTTTGTGGCCTAAAACATGGTATATTCTGGAGAATGTTCCATGTGCACTGGAAAAGAATGTGTATTGTGCAGTTGTTGCGTTGTATGCTCTGTACACCTCTATGAGGTCCAGTTGGCTGATTGTGTTGCTTAGTTCTTCTGTGTCTTTGTCAGGTTTCTTTCTGGTTGTTCTATCTATTTTTGAAAGTGGTGTATTTTAGAATCACCCACTATTATTGTAGATTCATCTATTTCTTTCTTCAAATCTGTTAGAGTTTGCTTTATATACTTTGGAGATCTTTCATTGGGAGCATAGATATTTATTATGGTCATTTCATCTTGTTCCTTTAATCATGACATAAAGTCCATCTTTATTTATTATGCTATTTTTTGCCTTAAAGTTTATTTTATCAGAGATTAGCACTGCCACTCCTGTTCGTTTTTTATTGCAATTAGCTTGGTATATTTTTTTCCATCCTTTGACTTTTATTCTGTTTTTGCCTCTACGTGTGAGATGTGTCTCTTGCAGACAGCATATTGAAGGAGCTTGTTTTCTTATCCGTTCTGCCACCCTCCATCTCTTCAATCCATTTACATTCCATGTAATTATCAATAGGTATTGATTAATTGCTGCCATTATGGGTTTTTTTTTGTTTGTGTGTGGTGTTGCTACTTTCTTTGTTCTGTATGTCTTCCTTTGTTGAGTTCATGATTTTTGTGTTCTTTCTTGTGAGTTTCCTCATAGTTTTAATGTTTCCATGTTCTTCTTGGATTTTCATTCTCTTGGTATGTTGTGACATGTTAAGTTTCTTTGAGGTTGTCTTATAGTTCATTAACTTTTCTCTCAATTTAATGCAGTCTATTTTATCCTGTAATCAACCTGACCTTCTCACTATCTGGACCTCTGTTCCTACGTGTTTACCTTCTTTTACATTGTACTTGTTTTGATCATAGATTGACCTCCTAGATTCTCTGAGTTTGTTCCTATAGTTTTGTTCTGTTGTCGACTCTTCCTTCTGTCGACTTAATTCAGTGAGGTGCTGCCACGTATGTCAATCTCTGGTTATTGTCTGTTCTTGTTGGTTCTCAGTCCACAGAACTCCCTTTAGGATGTTTTGTAGTGCAGGCTTGTCTTTGGCAAAATCCCTTAGCTTCTGTTTATCCTGGAATGTTTTGATTACACTGTCATATTTGATTGATAGCTTTTCTGGATAAAGGATTCTTGGTTGGCAATTTTTTTTTCAAGGTTTTATATATGTGTCCCCATTGCCTTCTTGCTTGCATCGTTTCTGCTGAGAGATCGGAGCTTAATCTGACTTGCTTGCCTTTGCATGTGACACTTCTGTTTTTCCTGTTTACTTTTAGAAGTGTCTCCTTATCTTTAATTTTGGAGAGCTTGACTATGATATGTCTTGGTGATTTTCTTTTGGGGTCTATCCTTCCTGGGGTTCGTTGAGCTTCTTGGATGTTTATCTTTTCACTTTTCAGGATGTTAGATAAATTTTCTTCCAGCAGTTCTTCAAGTATTTCCTCTGTGGATTTGTGTGATTCTTCTTGCTCTAGAATGCCAATAATTCTTAAGTTATTCCTCTTCATGTTGTCCAACATGAATCTTAGACCTCCTTCTGATTTTTTTTATCCTTCTTTTTGTTTGCTCTTCTATCTTAGTGGTATTGGGAGCTTTGTTTTTCAGCTCACTGGTTCTGCCTTCTATCTCTTCTATTCTACTCCTTTGTCCTTTCAGAGTATTGTCTATTTCTGATATTCTATTATTGATTGTTTGGACCTCTTTCTGTAGGTTTTGAATTGTTTTCAATGCTGTGTCTGTCTTATTTGATTGTTCCTGTAACACTTTCCTGACTTCTTCCTTATTTTTCTCAACTCCATTGTAAAATGTTTTGAAACATTTTATAATCATTTTTCTGAATTCCTTCTGAGGCATTTCAAAGGCCTGCCCTCCTTCCAGCATGGAGTCCAGGTCTACCTCTAAGTCATTTGTCTCAGACATTTTATCTTGTTTCTGGACATGTGCTGATACGGTCATCTGCTTTTGCTTCTTGGACATGTTTAATGCTTATTTGTGGCCTTAATACTTAATTGACTATGTGTTTTGGTATTTTTTTGTGCTTTCTGATTGCTTTCAGGAAGATGTGATCAGGATGTGGGCTTTCCTTTTCACTCTTCTTATTGCTTAACTCAGAGTAACTTTCAGAGGTATTGTCTGCCTCCCTGGCATATGGCAGTTGGTATTGGTTCTTGCCTTTGTTTTGGTGTTTTATAGAGTGTGATTGTAGCTTGACTATGTGGCAGCAGTTGCTGACTCTTCTTGGGTAATCTAGGGAGAGAAAGAGTCCCCCAAAGGTAGAAAGGGGTGCATAAAACAGCAAATCAGCACCAGCAAAAACAAACAAACAAATGAACAACAACAAAAAACCCCCAAAACAACAACAACAATACAAAGCTAGACTGAATACTGCAGTCTATAATCACAGAAAAAGGAGAGGAGGGAGAGAACAACAACAACAACAAAAAATCTTTAGCCTAATATGAGTATGACTTTAATGTCCTCTCTTCAGCTTCTTGCTCTCAAAGCTGCCTGAGAGATTTCAAGATGCCCCTGTTGATTGTTATGGTATACCTCAGGCTTTAATTTAATTTTTGGTCTGTTTTGTTTTTAAATTCTCTTTCCTTCTCCACAGCCCTGTCCTGGCCTTTCCCATATTTAAATAAAAAAACAAACATTTAGGGTCTGCTCTTGGGCTGAGTATCTGTGTGCATGCATGACAGAAGAAGCCACTAGGGGTGAGGGTGAGGGGTGTCCACTTGCTCAAGCATCCCTTTTAGTCACCAGAATGGAAGTGCACAAACAGGAGGGTGGGGCAATGACCAGATACCAAAAAAGAAAAAAAAGTAAATCAGAACATAGCAAACCTGACAAATTGTATTGCCACCTTTGCTCCAAGGTTCCCGTGGCATTTTTCCATGGTGTTTCTGCTTCCCTGCTTGATCTTGCCATTTGGTCTCACCCAAGATGTTGGCTCTGGACTTCCAAGCCTAGCAGATTCAAAAGTACGCAATTTCTTACTTCAGCTTCAAATTCTACTAGCTACAAACCTTCAAACTTTAAAAATATTCCTAGCTATGTATGTGGTTCCAAGTTTTGGAGCTCTGCCCTGGATCTGCTTTGCCTGGTATTCTGTGGTATGACTGATGGCGAACTTCACTGTACCTCTACCCTAGCCACCATAAAGCCCCGCCAACTATGTCATTGTCTTCTAAAATCAACATAAAAGGCAACAAAATACATATAGACTACATCAGATGGAATCAAATTGAATATATCTGTGTGAAGAGATGGTGGAAAAGCTCAAAATCATCAGGAAAAGCAAGGCCAAGGGGCTGACTGTGGAACAGACTATCAACTACTCTTAAGCAAGTTCATGCTGAAGCAGAAGAGAATTAAAACAAGTCCATTAGAGCCAAAATAATGACTTTCAACATATCTTACCTAAATTTATTAGAGACTATCTCAAGAACAGACTTGATGCATTACACACTAATGACCGAAAACCAGAAGAGTTGTCGGATTACATCCCCAAAACAGCAAAATTTCATTAAAAAGACAGGGAAGAAAGGAAGGACCAAAATATATATCAGAAGAGATTCTGAAAGTTGCTCTCTAGTGAGGGAAAGGTAAAGCAACTGGAAGAAATGAGGATGCAGCAGAGTTGAGCAGAAACATTCAAAGGGCAGCTTGAGAAGTCAAAGTCAAGTATTATAATGAAATGTGGAAAGATCTGGAGTTAGAAAACTGAAAGGAAAAGCATGCTCAGCATTTCTCAAGCTGAAAGATCTGAAGATAAAATAAGTAAAGTTTTGACTTGCAATAATGAAGGATTCTATGGCCAAAATATTGAATGATATAGGAAGCATCAAAAGAAGATGGAAGGAATACACAGTGTAATTGTACCCAAAAGAAATGGTAGATGTTCAACCATTTCATGATGTAGGATTTGTCAAGAGCCAATGGTACTGTATGGATATGGAACACCAGATAAGAAAGACAGAGTGAGAGAATGGTCCTGGAACACTGAATTTCAGATAAAGGGATAAATAAATTGAACAAGTGCTTACTTGGAGAAAGAGTTGAGCAGACATGGGAAGAAAGGAGGTGACTGACTTTTGATTTTGGATAGCTGGACCTGCTGTAGCTTGTGTGCAGCACTGGATTAAGAAACAAGGAAACAAGTTTACATTGCAGAAGCATGCCTGTAATTTAAAGAGAAAAAGTATGATTTATTTTTCCAGGTTCCTTGCACTGTCCTGGTGACCAGAGGTGAGGCTGGTACCTACCAGTTTGCACCCCCAGGGAAGGTCCCTCTTTCCAGTTGGGTTGAACTGTGTGGACCCTGAGGTTATGAGCAACAGCCCAATTCAGGCAGGCCCTGCTCCAAATCTGCAAAACGTGTCCTGGCCAACCTTGGGCTACCTCTGACTAAGAGAAGCAGCTGAACAGATGCATGGGGTACAGAAAACTGGGTAAAATAAGGCTGGCTATTTGGAGGAGTCATAGAGTCACGGTAGATCCAGTTGGACATTTCTCAAGCAGCTATGAAGGCAAGAGACCAGTAGGTGGCACAGAGACACTACATATATAATTGGTTAAAAAGCAATAACCAGTTTTTGTTTCTGATTTGATTTTCTTCCTCCTTCATTGCTTTTTAAATTTTTTCTGTTGTTTGCTGGTTTTTGTTTGCTTGTTTGTTTTCCTTCTCTCTTATGAGAGTGCTTCCTCTTCTTGCCTCATCCAACAGGAGATAGTAACTGCAGTCATATAGCCCAACACAACTGTACCCTCTACAACCCCACCAATTGGGCTCGAGTCAATATCAACTATTCTCCACCAGATCAACAACAACCTCTGTCAGCTAAATTCACCTTGAATTGAGCTGATCTGCATGAACAGTGAAGAGATAATGGCACACAAGCTCATCTCTTGATCACACCCACCAGGTAGCAATTTTTGAGTGCCAAAGAATACACTAACTACATTTATCAACTTAATACAAATACATCACAACACCTCAAAAGCAACAGACAATCTCTGTTCACATGAAGAAACAAGACAGAGTAGCTTAAACAAACAACCAAGAAGGAAAGCTAGAACATTTTTTTGAGGAAAAAGAAGTACTGGAACTGCCTGAAAAAGAGTTCAGGGGAATGATATTTAGGTACCTTGAAACTGTTGACAGAAACATTGAGGAAAGCAAAGAAGAATTCAGAAAAGTGTTAAAGGAGCAATCAAACAAAATAGATAAAGGATTGGAGACAGTACAAACCTGCAAACAGAAATCCAAAAGATTCATACTAAGCTATCAGAAATGGACAATACACTGAAAGGGCAAAGAAGTAGATTTTAAATCAATGAAAGTCAGAATTACTTAGCATGAAAATAATTCTTTCAACACTAGTAAGCTAGGAGAACAATCAGAAAAAATAATGAAAAAATCCAAATAAAACCTAAGATTCATGTGGGACAACATGAAGAGAAATAGTCTATGGGTGATCAGAATTTCAAAACAGGAAGAGACAAATAAAAGCACAGAGAAGGTAGTTGGAAAGCTGCTAGAAGAAATTTCCTTAACACCATAAAAGATGAGAAGAGAAGCACTCAAGAAGCTGAATGGACCCCAGGCAGGATAGACCCCAAAACAAAATCACCAACATCAAAGACAAGGAAAGAATCTTGAAAGCAGCTCAGGAAAAATGAAATGTTATCTGCAAAGGAAAATCAGTAAGATTAAGCTCTGAGTTCTCAGCAGAAATTATACAGGCAAGAAGACAATGGGGCAACATATACAAAACTCTGAAAGAAAAAAAAAAAAAAAAACCCTCCAATCAAGAATCAACATTCCCAGCAAAGCTGCCCCTCAAATAGAATGGCAAAATTAGAACATATCTGGATAAACAGGAATTAAAAGACTTTGTAAAAACCAAGCCAACTTTGTGAAAAATACTAAAGGGAGTCCTTTTGATTGAGACCCAACAACAGTAGACTATAACCAGAGATTGACATACAAGGCAACACCACTCAAAATTCAGTCCAGTTATGAAAGTGTGCAGAGTAGAATAAAACTCTTGGACTGAAAATTGGGTACCAGGGAGAGAAAAGTATTTACAGTATTCCAGATGGTATAGATTTCAAGATAAAAACAGATTGTTTTAAAATGGAGAATAAATGAACAAATTACAGGTAACCTCAAAGAAAATTAATCAAATCAAGAAAAGGAAAATCTATAACAATTTTGTATCCATTCAAACTATGAAGAAACTGGCAAAAAACATACAAAAATATGAACTCAGCACAGGAAAGCATGTGGAACAAAGAAACCAGCAAGACCACACACACAACACCCCCCCCACACACACATAGCAAAATGTCTGCAATCAATTCATACCTATGGATCACTATGCTGAATGTCAATGGATGAAATGCACCAGTCAAGAGACACAGAATCGCAGAATGGATAAGAAAACGGGATCCTGCAATATGGTGTCTACAAAAGACACACTTCATACACAAAAACAAACATAGATGAAAAAACTAAAGGATGGGAAAAATATATATCAATCTAATGGTGATAAAAAAAATGAGCAGAAGTGGCAATACTAATCTCTGATAAAATAAACTTTAAGGCAAAATTCAGCATAAGAGACAAAGAAAGACATTATCTTATATTACAGGGTCAGTTGAACAAGAAGACAAAATCATAATAAAAATGTATGTTCTCAATGAAAGAACTTCAACAAATATAAATCAAACTCTAATGGAATTAAAGAGAGAAATAGCCAAAACTACAGTAATAGGGGGATTTGAATATACCAATTTAGAAAAAGGACAGAACAACCAGAAAGAAACTCGACAAACACAGTGAAACTAAATAACACAAATAATCAACTTGACCTCATAGAGTACTCAACCCAATAACAACACAATACAATTCTTTCCCAGTGCACATGGAACATTCTACAG
Source organism: Chrysochloris asiatica (assembly GCF_000296735.1). NCBI lineage: Eukaryota > Metazoa > Chordata > Mammalia > Afrosoricida > Chrysochloridae > Chrysochloris > Chrysochloris asiatica. The sequence goes on along the minus strand of NW_006408569.1, from coordinate 4,874,627 downwards.
AATACACCATATATTAGACCACAAGTCAGGTCTCAATAAATTAAAAAACATCAAAATATTACAAACCATCTTCTCAGATCACGTTGCTATAAAATAGAAATCAACAATAAGAAGGTCAAGGAAACAAAATCAAATACATGGAAACTAAATAACACCCTCCTTAAAAGCTCCTGGGAAGCAGAACAAATACATGAAATAAAAAACATTTCTTGAAGCAAATGATAAACGAAAAAAAACATACTAAAATCTTTGTTGTTGTTGTTCTTAAGTGCCGTTGAGTCGGTTCCAACCCATAGCGACCCTGTATAGGGTTTCCGAGGGTGTAAATGCTTACGGGAGTAGAAAGCCTCATCTTTCTCCCGCGGAGCAGCTGGTAGTTTTGAACCGCTGACCTTAAGGTTCGCAGCCCGATACACACAAAAAAGCAGTGCTCATAAGACAATTTATAGCAATAAACACATATATTCAAAAAAGAAGATAGAACCCAAATCATCACATTAACACATCTCCAACAATTAGAAAAAGACCAGAAAAGTAAGCCTACAGTCACTACTAGAAAATAAATAATAAAGACTAAAGCAGAAACAAATGAATTGTAAATCAGAAAAACAATAAGAAGAATCAACAAGACAAGAAGTTGTTTCTTTGAAAGAATTAATGAAATTGACAAACCATTGACAAACATAACAAAAGAAAAGAGGGAGAAGACACAAATAATACCCATAAGAAATGATGATGATGCTATGATAGAACCAAAGGAAATTAAACAATGATAACAGAATACTATACTATGAAGAGTTGTATTCCAACAAATTTGAAAATCTAGAAGAAATGGATACATTTTTAGAAAAACACGACTTACCTAAACTAACACAGAGTGAAGTAGAAAACTTGAGCAGATATCAACCAAAGGAAGAAATTGAACAGGTTGTTATAAATCTCCCAACAACAATAACAAAAAGTCAAAGACTAGATGGCTTTGTTGTTGAGTTTTAGCAAACATTCAGAGATATTTTTAATTTATAAATATTTATTGAACGTCTTTTTTTTTTTTTTTTGAAGTTTTTGTTGTGAATTGAGTGATAGTTTACATGGGAGAACACCAGTTTTACACTCATCATTTCGTTGCAATGATTACAATCTCCTCTATGCATCATCATTCAACAGTATTTGCTTCTATTGCCCCTGTTTTTTT
>NW_006408569.1:4870340-4872537 GCF_000296735.1 Chrysochloris asiatica | reverse complement strand
TTACGGGAGTAGAAAGCCTCATCTTTCTCCCGCGGAGCAGCTGGTAGTTTCGAACTGCTGACCTTATGGTTCGCAGCCCGATTCGTAACCACTACGCTACCAGAGCATAGAGCTATATGGTAAGATAGAGGAATGGAAGACATCCAATTGACAGAGATATAATGCTCTCTCTATTTGTAGGTGATATGAGCCTCTATATAAAAAATCCCAAAGACTAAGCAAGAAAATTGTTGGAATTCATTGAAAGATTCAACAATGTGGCAGGGTACAAGATCCATATGCACAAATAAGTTGGATTCCTCTATACTAATAAAGACAGCTCTGAAAAGAAAATTAGAAAAAAAAATATATCATTTACAATAGCCTCCCACAAGATGAAATACTTAGGAATAAGTCTAACTAGGAAACAAAAAGCCTATATAAAGAAAACTACAAAACACTACTACAAGAAACCAAAAGTTATTTATAAAAATGGAAGAATTCACCATGTTTATGGATAGGAAAACTTAACATTGTGAAAATGTCAATACTACCCAAAGTAATCTATAGATATAACACATTTCCGTTCCAGACTCTAGCACCATTCTTTAAAAATATGCAAAAAATTATTACAAACTTGATGAGGAGAGAGACTTTGGAAAATAAAGCACTGGTTAAGAAGAACAACAAAGTTGGAGGGTTCTCACTCTTTCTCAAAAATTTCTACACAGCCACAGTGGTCAAAACAGCCTGATAAAAGTACAACAAAAGACACATAGATCAATTGAACAGAATTGAGAACCCAGAAGTAAGTCCATCCAGATACAACCAATTAATCTTTGACAAATGGCCAAAACACATTAAATGGGGTAGAGGTAATCACTTCAACAAATGGTGCTGGCACAACTGGAAATCAATTTGCAGAAGAATCTGTCAAGACACATATCTCACACTATATACAATAACAAACTCAACCTGGATTACAGACCTAAATGTAAAACCTAGAATTGTAAAGATCATAAATTAAAAACTAGGGACAAATTAATGGCTTTAATATATGGCATATAGATACTATCAGACATTACAAAAACCCACGAGCAGTAGAAGACAAAATAGATGAACTGGACTTCCTAAAAATTAGAAACTTATGAGCATCAAAAGATTTTACAAAAGGTAAAAAGGGAGCCCACAGACTGGGAATTTTTTTTTTTTTTTTTTGTAGTGACATATCAGACAAGAGACTAATATCTAAAATTTAGAGAAAACTACAACACTTACACAAGAAAAACATAAACAACTCAATTAAGAAATGGGCACAGAACATGAACAGACACTTCTCCAAGGAAGACATCTAGGAAGCCAAAAATATAAGAAGAAATGTTTACGAACATTAGCCATTAGAGAAATGCAAATCAAAGTAACAATGAGATGTCATCTGGCACCAACACTGACAGTGAAGTTAATAAAAATAGAAAACAACAAGTGCTGGCAAGAGTGTGTACAGACTGGGACTCTCCTGCGTTACTGGTGGGACTGTAAAATGGTTCAACCACTCTGGAGAATGGTATGGTGATTCCTCAGAAAGTTGGAAATAAAAATACCTTATGATCCAGAAATCCCTCTACTTGGTATATATCCACAAAAAAATATGAATCAGGGCACTAGTAGATATATGCATACCAATGTTCATTGCTGCATTATTCACAATAGTAAATAGATGGAGGCAGCCTAAGTGCCCAACAATGTTAGAGTGGATAAACAAACTTTGGTACACAATGGAATACTATGCAGTGTTGAGGAATGACATTGAATCTGTAAAACACCTTATAACTTGAATGAACCTGGAGGATATTATGCTGAGTGAAATTAGTCAATCACAAAAGGACAAATATTGTATGAGACCATTATTGTAAAAGCTTAAGAAAAGGTTTCCAGACTAAAACATTCTTTGATAGTTACCCGGAGTTGAAGGGAGAGGAGAGTAATTCATTTGTTAGCATAGGTGATGGGGTGGTGGTACAACATAAAAGAAGGAGGAGGGCAATATACAAGCAAAGGGAGAGTGGCAGAAGAATAATGAAGATAGGTGCAGACACGGGGAAATATACGAGGGCTAAAGGGGATAGTAGCGTAGTGGTTACGAATCGGGCTGCGAACCTTAAGGTCAGCGGTTCGAAACTACCAGCTGCACCGCGGGAGAAAGATGAGGCTTTCTACT
>NW_006408569.1:4858491-4869800 GCF_000296735.1 Chrysochloris asiatica | reverse complement strand
TGTATTGTTGTTGTTGTTATGTGCCGTGAAGTTGGTTCTGACCCATAGTGACCCTGAACAGGGTTTCCGAGGCTGTAAATCTTTACGGGAGCAGAAAGACTCATCTTTCTCCCACAAGACAGCTGGTAGTTTCGAACTGCTGACCTTGTGGTTCCCAGCATGATTCGTAACCACTATGCTACCAGAGCTCCTACAGATGTATAAAAGTTTGAAAGAGGATTTTGGTACACCTTTCCTTTCCTGCAAACACAGCGGGAAAAAATGATAAAACTTCTTAGATATTATCAAACATTTTAAGGCAATGAGTAGCTGGGCTTGGGGGCTCAGGACCATAGTCTCAGGTGACTCCATGGTCAATTTGCATAAGATAATGCACAAAGGAGGGAACAGTCGCTGGAGACGGATGTCATGCTGGGTAAGGTGGAGGGTCAGAGAAAAAGAGGAAGGCCCCCAACGAGATGGAACAGCCAGGTGGCATTATTGATGGCGTCAAGTGTGGCAGCAGTAGTGAGGTTGGCCTAGGATCAGACATTGTTTCGTTCTGCTGTGCATGGGGTCTCTATGAGTTGGTTTCGACTCAATGGAACCTGACAACAACAGTGCACAAAGACTATGTTCTACATCTTACTTTGGTGAGTAGCGTCTGGGATTTTAAAAAAGTATTTGAGTGGCCATCTAAGATGCAGCTATTTGGTCTCTCCATGCACAGAAGAAAGAAGAGTGCTGAGAACTGTAGATGCGTGAAATCAATCAGTACAATGGACTAATGGAACATGTGAACGTCAGTCTCCACGACTCTGAGACCAAAAGAACTAGCTGGTGCCCAGCAACCACTACCAACAGCTCTGAAAATGATCACATTAGAAGGTCTCAGATAGAACGGCAGAATATGTGGAACAAAAATCAAAATTATTTTTTAAAAGACCCAGATTACTGGTCAAAAAGAGACTGAAGGAGCTTGAAACTATGGCCCTTGTCAACTCTGGAAAGTAACTCACCCTCATGGCCCAATTTTCAGCTAACCAGTAGATAGATATATATGGGAACCATTACACTAGTAAGGTATTATCACTATGAATGAGGGAATGGTCAACCATTAAAATTAAAATGGCAACATGTACCCCAGGACAAAGTTTAGCAGGGATGGGAAGATGTGTAGAATAGAAATAGGAACCACAAGGAGGAAGCAGGATAACTGTTATTGCATGGAAGGGATTGCAATCATTTGATATGAAACAAAGTGTATTATTTGTTGACTGTGAAACTGATGATCTTGTCTATAAGTCTTCATTCAATTCACAATAAAATGTAAAAAAAAAAAAGAAAGAAAGAACCAATGTTTCTGAAGGAAGAAGTCCAAGCAGCACTGAAGACATTGGCCCAAAGCAAAGCTCCAGAAATTAATGAAGCACTGGAGAAAGACAGCTACTTGGCCAACTATTTGGAAAAGATCTCTAGTTGTGTCCATTCCAAAGAGAGGTGACTCAACCGAATATGGAAATCATATAACAATATAATTAATATCATATGCAAAATATTGCTGAAAATAATTTTAAAATGCTTGCAATGGTACATTGACAAGGAATGGCCAGAAATTTAAGCCAGATTTAGAAAAGGACGTGGAATGAGGGATATTGCTTATGTCAGATGGATTTTAGCTGAGAGCAGAAAGTATCAGAAATATGTTTACTTAGGTTTTATTAACCAAGTAAAGGCTTTTGACAGTGTAAATCATGACAAACTGTAGATGTCATTGTAAAAAATTGGTATTCCAGAACACTGAATTGTGCTCATGAGGAACCTGTGCTTAGACCAAGAGTCATTAACAAGAACAATGAGTCACTGATTGGTTTAAAGTCAGGAAAGGATTGCACCAGGGTTGTATTATTTCAACATACTTATTAAATATATGTGCTGATTAAATAGCCCAAGAAGCTGGATTATATGGAGAAGAACGTGGCATCAGGATCGCAGGAAGACTCATTAACAAACTGCAATATGCAGATGATACAACCTTGCTTGCTGAAAGCAAAGGGAACATAAAATACTTACTGATGAAGATCAAAGACTTCAGTGTAGACTGGACCTCAGTGTAAAGGAAACAAAACCCCTCACCTCTGGACCAATAAATGGCATCATGATAAATGGAGAAACAATTGTAAAAAGATTGAAATTGTCGAAGACAACTGCACAATCAACAACTCACAATCAACACTCATGGTAGCAGCAGGTAAGAAATCAAACAATGCCTTGCATTAGGCAAATTTGCTTTTGTACTTCCTTATTAAATAATGTTTTAGGTTGAGCTGTGAGCCATGAATGCACCACTGTCTTCATTTCTTTATCTGAGGTGAAAGTCTGATGGAGCAAGATCAGGACAATAGAGAGGATGCTATAACACTAAAATGAAGTTTTTGCAGTGTGTCAACTGTGGGGTAGCCAATGACTAAGTAGCCTGCCCCAATCAACCCTGTGTCCAGAGAGGATAGGTTTGATCCTTGATGTGAAGACTCCTTTCCTCTCGGTTGGTATTTTCAGCTATTACATCCATAAGTATAGCTCAAGTTAATCAAATTGTAGCAATTTACACTTGGTTCCTTTATCAAATTTCTTTATCTTCCTCTAATCGAGCTCTAGTCATCAAGCCATGGAAGCTAGGTCAAATGGGTACTATCTGCAAGTTTGGGTATTCTTGTGCATCTCCTCTCACTTCATATCAGCTGGATGCTTTACTCTCAGCTCTAGTCCTCCATGGCTTGGTCATTGTCTATGGGCTCAGGAGTTCCCAAGTCTCCCCAAACTTCAAACCAACCATCCCTTTCTCTTCTCTCTCCAATCTCAAGGTCCCCATGCATCTATGGAATGTGGTCGAACTCAGCCCATATCTTCATTACTGCTTTTCCCCCACTTCCACTCACATGTAGACCAACATGGTCACCAGTGAGCTTACATGCCTGCTCATGTGTTCCCTTTGAGTTTCAGTCTGGAGAGGTGGGGGTTGTCCTGAAAGGACTCGATTGCTTGCCTTAATGGCTCCCTAGGGAACAGCTTGCTTGTTCCTAAAAATGAAGTCCTTTTAAATGATCATTATAGCTTATAAATTCTGTTGGATTAATTTTATTTGGATAGAATGAGAAGCTTTTCAAATTGTACTACTGAATTACTGTTCTTTAAACTTTGTCAGTCCTCACAGAAAAGCATCCCTTACCAAAGGGCAGCTTTAGATTCCTTGGGTGTTGTGTGGTCACTGTAGATTTCTTGTGTGTGTGTATGTGCATGAGAGAGAGAGAGTGAATGAGAGTGAGAGACAGGAGTGGGGTGGAGGAGAGATAGACATAGAATTTCTGGCCTTAGTGAAAATCACAACAATTCAACAGCTTGGAAGATTCCCTAGTCCATGGGAAACCTTTAGCCCCTGACCCAAGACCAGGCTTATTGTGTCTCATTGTCTTCCAGCTCCAACTCCTATCACTGTATTTTATGTTCCCTAAGAGAACCCTCGGCATGGCCTCTATCTTTAGAGTGGAGCGCTCTGAGTTTTGACTTTTTATTAGTTTATCTTCAAAAGATAGGGATCTACCTCTCCTTTATAAGATAAACCCTTCCCTAAATAAGGTTCCACCTCTTCTTTTCTAGATCTTAAGGGACTGTGCTTCTGTATTTTCCATATATTTGTGTATTCATTTGCAAATAGCAATTAACACTTCCTATGTGTGGCTCTGTGGGCTAATACGTCAGACTGCAAAGTCATTTGAACTGCAAGGTCAGTGATTCAAGCTCACCAGCTGCTCCTTGGAAACCCTATACAGGGTCGCTATGGGTCGGAATTGACTCTATGACACTTACCAACAACAAAATATGTCTGACAAGGAGACCTGTCATGGTCTGCTAATTGCACAGCAAAGCATGGGTCTGCTAATTGCACGGTCAGTAGTATAAACCTACCAGTTGTTCTGTGGGAGAAAGATGAGGCTGTCACAATTAACCCTGTCAACAATCACTCACAATGGAACCATATAATCCTATCAGCATCTTCCCCTACCTTCTTTTACCCAGACCCGTCAGGAAAAAGTTGTTTGATGAGAGTTACAAAGACATGGCTAGAGATGCATATTAAATAATTCAGGGCACTACACATTGGAATCAATTTTATTACTAGAGCACAGTGCTTATTTATAGTATCTTTTGCCTTTAGTCTTTCACACTCCACACATTTCCAAAGTCATTCAGGTCAGCATCTTATTCCCTCATCCCTTTAAGTGAAATTGTTTAATATAGTTGTAATACATTTAGATTCATTTTGGGATTTCCTTGTCTAAATTGTTATTTCTTAAAACATGAGTACATTAAGGTTTACTCTTTTTTTTCTTGTGGAAAATAAACATCTAGTCCTCATTTATCAACAATCTCATCAACATTTTGCATTTACAACAATAGTAAACACTGATGTCCAAGTATCTGTAGCATTCCTTCTTTTAATTCTCTTTGAGTATATACCTATGAGTGGAATTGCGTAGTTATATGCAGTAGCACTGTGGGTTAATGTGCTGAACTGCAAAGTTGGTTTGAACTGCAAGGTCGGCAGTTCGAGCTCACCAGTAGCTCCCTGGAAACCCTATACAGAGTCTCTATGGGTTGGAACCGACTTAATTGCACTTAACAACTACTACCACAATAACATAGTAATCTATGCATAACTTTTTGAGAAACCTTCAATTTACCATAGTATCTGTACCTTTTTAAAATGTCACTAGCTCTGGTAGTGTAGTGGTTACAAGTTGGACTGCTAACCTCAAGGTCAGCAATTCTAAACTACCAGCCATTCTGTGCGAGAAAGATGAGGCTTTCTACTGATGTAAAGATTTACAGCTTCGGAAATACTATACAGGATTGCTGTGAGTCAGAATGGACTCCACACCACCATCACCAGCAGCAGCAACAAATGAGGGTTCCAATTTCTCCACATCCATGCCAACAACTTTTGTTACCTATTTTTAAAAATAGCCATCTTAGTGGGCTTGGAGCAATATCTCATTATGGTTTTGATTTGCATTTCTCTAATGATTAATGGGAATCCTGGGGTTGATACAAACATTTAACCAAAAGGTTAGCAGCTGAACATTTTAGTTCACCAAAGAGGCAGCTTGGATGAAAGACCTGGTGGTCTACTTCTGAAAAATCATTCATACATCACGGTTGTAATCTGACACACACGGGGTAACCACGAGTCAGAATTAATTCAACAGCAACTGCTTTTTTTAAATGACTAATGATTCTGAGCATCTTTTCGTGCTCATATTTTTCCCTTTGGTGAATGTCTTCAAGTCCTCTATCTATTTTTTTATTGGGTTGTTTTTGTTGTTGTTAAGTTGTAGGACTTCTTTATATATTTTTGCATATTAAATTGTCATCATATATATTGTTCCCCAAAATTATTTCCAAGTCTATAAATTGTTCCTTCATTTTGTTGATAAAGTTTTTTGATAAACAAACATTTTAAATTTTGATGAGGTTACCTATTTTGTCTTTTATTACTTGTGCTTTTGGTGTCATATCTAAGGAGTCATTGTTATATACTAGATTCTGAAGCATTTTCCCTAATTTTTCTTCTAAGAGTTTTATAATTTTAAATCTTACATTTAGGTCTTGGATGCATTTAGATTTAGATTTTGTATATGTTGTGAGGCATGAGTTCCGGTTTTGTGGAAATCCACGTGTTCCAGTACTCCATTGGATAGACTTATCACCCCTGTAGACAATCAAATGACCATATAAGTAGGGGTTTATTTCAGAACTCTTAATTCTATCCATTCATCTGTAGGAGTATTACAGCACAGCACCATAATGCTTTGATTATTGTAGTTTTGTAAACAAAAGTTGAACATGGTTTGAGATCAAGAAATGTGAGTCCTTCTACTTTGTTTTTTTTCATGCTTGCTTTGACTATTTGGGGCCCATTGCCGTTCTACGTAAGTTTGAAGATCGCATTTTCTATTTGTGTAATATGAGTGTAAGTCAACAGGTATTGTTACATGCATGGTTTTATTTCAAACAAAACATGTTTTAATATGTCTCTGCTGTCAGTAGATAGCTGCATACAAGTTCTCTCAGTAATGCATTTGTTTTAGTCTCCTTTGTTGTTGTTGTTAAGTGCCGTCGAGTCGGTATCGACCCATAGCAACCCTGTATAGGATTTCCGAGGAGCAGCTGGTGTGCTTGAACTGCCGACTTTGCAGTTCAAACGGCTTTGCAGTCTGGCGCATTAACCTACAGCGCCACATAAGGACTACTTTAGTCTCTTTGTTGTTAAGTACCGTGGATTCGGTTCCGACTCATAGTGACCCTGCACGGGGTTTCCGAGGCTGTAAATCTTTACGGGAGCAGAACACCTCATCTTTCTCCCATGGAATTGCTGGTAGTTTTGAACTGCTGACCTTGAGATTGGCAGCCCGACTCATAATCACTAAGCTACCAGAGGTCCTAAAAGGTACCATTAAACCAATGACTTCCTAGGGGGTCTGTGGGACCAGTTAAATTCAAAGCAGAGAGGTCAGCTTAGCAGGTCATGACAACTGTTTTTTGGGATTCCAAAGGGACAACCTTAATAGATTTTCTAGAAGGATATAAGACAACCACAGGGGCTTATTATGAAAAAGATTTAAGAAAATAAAAAACTGCATTGTTGAGAAAAAAATCCAGGAAATTTGTTCTGAGAAAATTTTTTCTTCCCTGAATATGTACCCATTCATTCTTTGAGGGTAGTAAGGGCTGTCCTAGGAGAAGTTCATTAGGAAACCTTATCATACAGTCTGATCTTGCCTTCTTTAAATTCCTCATACCCAAAGACCATTTAAAAGGAACACAATTTGAGTCCCATGAGGATGTCACAACTGCTACTCTGATGTGGTATTAAAGGAATAGTGAAGAATTACTTGGGAAAGTGTTGGAAAGATGGAAACACTAACTCCAGAAGTGTATAGATCTAGATGGAGGATGCATTAGGAAACTCTTGTTTCACATTTTGATATTTTTGTTTAACAAAAGGCTTTTATGATTTTGTAGCAATACTTTCTGACTTAGTTTATGATGAGGGAACACTTGTTAACTCATTCTATAAGGCTAACATTACTTTGATACCAAAGCCAGACAAGGAGACACCACAAGGAAAGGAAATTACATATCAATATCCCTTATGAATATAGATGCAAAGATCCTTAACAAAATACCAGCAAACTGAACTTAAAAGCATGTTTAAAAGATTATACACCATGGTAAGTGGAAACTATCCCAGAAATGCAAGGGTGGGTCAACATTTCAACTTCAAAAATCAATCAATGAAGTACACCACATTAATAGAACAGAGGGAAAGAATCACATGACCATCTCAGTGGACACAAAGAAGGTATTTGACAAAATGCAACATTTATTAATAATAAAAACACTCAACAAACTCACAAAAGAAAGGAAGTTATTCAATTTAACTAAGAACCTTTATGAAAAATCCACAGGTAGCATCATACTCAAAGGAAAGGTCAGGAACAAGACAAGGATACCTTCTCTCATCATTGCTATTCAATATTTTAGCCAATTTTGTAAGAAAAAAAAAAAAGTTACCCAAAACAGGAAAGAAGTAAAACTATCTTTATAAAAATATTACATGAGTCTATATGTTGAAAATTCTAAAGAATCCACAGGAAAGCTACTAGAACTAAGATCTGATTTCAACAAAGTGGCAAGACGTAATGTCAACAAACAAACATCAGTTGGTTTTTTTATATATTAGCACTGAGCACTCTGAAATGGATGTTAAGGAAACAATTCCATTTACAGCAGCATCTAAAACAATAAAGAAACTAGGAATAAATTTAAACAAGGAAATGAAGGGCTTGTACATGAAAACATCACTGAAAGAAATCACAGGTGGAAGTAAATAGAAGGATATTCCATGCTCATGGATCAAAATACCCAAAATTGTTAAAATGCCAGTACTACCTAAAAAATCCATAGATGTAATAACCACCAAAATTTTATTAGCCTTCTTTGCAAGATTTATTTAAAACAAAACAAAACAACAACAAGAAAAAACTACATATTGTGAACTGAGTGAAGGTTTACAGAGCAGATCATCAGATTTACATTCAACAAATCATACACTTCGTTTCATCTCAATGATTACAGTCGCCTCCATATAACATCACTTATTCCACTTTCTCCCTGTTTCTTGTTTCAATTCCTCCTTTCTTCCCCAACCCATCTGAATTTTTTCCTTTAGGTAAATGCTGCCTGTTTGATCTCAAATGGTCGACCATTCTATGGTGTATGTACCGCATTAGGGTTTTTGGTCCCCCCTATATACCTCCTTTTGCTTAACTGAGAAATGAGTATAGTTCCATACCTGAAGGATGACCATGGGCCATAGGCTCATGGTTCCACTAGTCTTTATGTATCCAGTAAGCCTTTTCTATGATTTTGAGTTTTGTTCCACATTTTTTCCCACTCTATCTAGGACCTTCTAATGTGATCCCTTTCAGAGTGGTGGGGATTGGTAGCTGGGGATAATCTAATTCTTATGGTCTGAGGATTGTAGAGTCTGATATTCACGTGATCTGTCAATCCATTGGACTGATTGTTTCCAAGCATCTTCAATTTTTACCATTCTTCTTTGCTCCAGACAGGGAGAGACCAATAGTAACACTCATGAGCTTTGAAGATTCTAGTCGCTACTTATCAAAACAGGATATAGAACATTATGTTTGTGCTCTATGTTTTATCAATTCACCACCATGTTTCCTGGTAATCCCAAATTCAGCAACTCATTCCCTCAAGGTGTTTGGTAATCTCTAAGAAGTTTTTGTGTTTTCCCCGTCTGTACACTCCACCACATTCATGGATATGTTTGCAGCAAAGGTAAATACCTATGTGCAATTATCCTCAATGTACAAATATCAAACCTTTATACATTTGTGGATATACTCCCATTCTCCTTTCCAAACCCATCTACCTTTATATTTATGTATGTATCTACTCATAGGTCACTGTTAGTGTAGGATTGTGTATATAACAGTAGTTACCTCTGTTCCCTTTAACTCTCACTCCTCCCTGAGTTTTCCCGACTTCATCATTCTTCTGTCAACCTCCCTCTTGTTGTATATTGCTATCCCTGTCACTCAAGTTAACATGTGTCTACCCTCTAGCCAGTGAATTTCTCCACCTATCCTCCATCCCTAATAACTATCAAAGAATATTTCTTTTATAATGTAAACTTTTTTCTTGACTTTTTACAATACCAGTGTCATAAGATATTTGTCCTCTTGTGATTGACTAATTTCACTCAGTATAATGTCCTGCAGGTTCATCCATGCTATGAAGTGTTTCAAAGGTTCATAGTTATCCTTCAACATTGAGTTGTTATTAAGTGGTATTATGTAGTTTCCAACACATAGTGACCCTGTACAAGGTTTCAAGGAGTGATTGGCAAATTTGTATGGTTCAAACCAATCTTGCAGTCCAGTATCACATCAGGACTCCTCAACATTGAGTGGTTTTCCATTATTTGTATGTACCAAAGTTTGTTTATTCATTCTTCCATTGATGGGTATTTAGATTGTCTCCATTTTTATGTCACTGTAAATAGTGCTGCAATGAATCCTGAGAGTTGTCAGCAAGCAGCCTGCCTATCTGTTGTCTGACCTGCCTGCCTACTGTCTGACATGACTATCTTGGTTCATCAGCCCTACAGCTATGTGAATCAGAAGCTTCCAGCCTGACTTTGACCCACGGACTTGGGACTTACCCACCTTTACAACTGTGTGAACCATTTCCCATATGTAAACTTCTCTTAAGCTTCCTTTATCTAAACTTCTCTTAAGCTTCACTGGCTTTGCTATTCTAGAGAACCAAGTCTAAGAAATTTGGTACTGAGAATGATTCTAGAGAACCAAAATCCTAAGGATGAGTTTTATAAATTGGTTCTCAAATTTGATTAATTTTAAAGGTATTGATAACTGCCTCCACTAATAAAGGGTGAGGGTATTGCTAATCCATGGTGTAAAGAGGCAATATTAATATGTAAAATATTACTGCCAATTGATAACATATTGGAGAAAAGAAAGGCTCTGGGTGATCATGTGTTTGATACTCTTCTGCAATTTTGTCAGGATGAAAAATATAGTGAAGCTAGTTGGTTGATCCTACTTACAACAGACCAAGTGGTACAGAAAAGAGATGAGCTCAGAGCTAAGGAGTCACAGCTCATGTGCCAAGTAAAAGACCTCGAAGTTTCCATCTGTGCTCTGAAAGAATGCCTTAATCTCGTAGCAAAGCTAATATTGCCAATAATCAAACCCAGAGTCTTATTATAAGAGTGGATGAATTACAACACCAGCTGGATCCTTAACCTCAAATAGTGTCTGATGTTAGAATTAAGGCTTTGATTAGGAAGAAATGGGATCTTGATCTTGGCATGGGAACATGCTGTTGATGTTAGGTGCTATTGAGTCAGCTCTGACTCATAGTGACCCTATGCACAAATGAATAATACATTGCCCAGTTCTGCACCATCGTCACAAATGTTCATTTGAGTCCATTGCTGCTGTCACTCATGGGTCTTTCTCTTTGTTGTCGACTCTCTACGTTGCCAACCATGATGTCCTTCTCCCTCCTGATAACATGTCCAAAGTATGAAAGGCAAAGTCTCACCATCCTGGCTTCTAAGGAGCATTCTGACTGCACTTCATCCAACACAAATTTGGTTGTTCTTCTAGAAGTCCATGGTACTTATAATATTTTCCCCAACACCATAATTCAAATGCATTGATTCTTCTCTGGTATTCCTTATTTACTGCCCAACTTTTGAATGCGTATGAGGTGATTAAAAATACCATGGCTAGGGTCAGGCTCATCTTAGTTCTCAAACTGGTTCTTGAACACTTTAAGGAGGTCTTGTGCACCAGATATGCATGATGCCTAATGACTGCTACTTCTATGAAAATGTTGGTTGTGGATCCACACAAAATGAAGTCTTTGGCAACCTCAATCTTTTCTCCATTTATCATGATGTTATTTATTTGTACAGTGGTGAGGATTTTTTTTTTCTCTTTAAATTGAGGTGTAATCCATTTTAAATTTTCTGTTCAGCTCTTTTACTTCCTCATTTCTTCCATTAACTTTATCACCTCAACACTGGAGAGCAAGTTTCAGAAATTTTTATTTCCATTTTGATATTTTCTTTCTTTCCTATCTTTTAAATGACCTGTTGCATTCTTCCTGTATGATGTTCATGATGACATCCCACAGCTCTTTTGGTCTTT
>NW_006408569.1:4851430-4858323 GCF_000296735.1 Chrysochloris asiatica | reverse complement strand
GTCCGGGTTAAATGACAATATCATCAGGCAGGTCCAGCATGCAGATAGGCAGGCATGTAGGCAGACAGATAATAAAGCAGGCCACTGGCTCAAGTTCAAAGAAGTAGAGGTTGGAAGATGAGCCAGATACAAGATCCAGACCCAGCTGAAAGCAAACAAGCTTTGTCTGAGTGTCCATTATGTTGGAAGTAGGCCACACCTCCAAAGAGCCATCCTTTCAATTGATTGCTGCTCATAGCCAATCGTCATAGAGTTAGCTATGCCTGCTCATAGCCAGTCATCATGGAATTAACTATGCTGCTCATAGCCAATCATCATAGTTAACTACACTGTATTTGATCTCACTATGGGGATAATCACATATCAACTACCAAACCACTGGAATCCTGGTCCAGTCAAGTTGATACAAAACCTTAACGATCACTGTCTACTGCTTGTCATCTTGGTACCTATAAACCATATGCATAATCTCTAAATAAAGACAATTATAAAGTCATATTTGCATCTACCTTGATACAGATAAAATGTGTACAACCGAATATTTTTTCCCATTTACATCATCATGGTCAACTTTACTCTGAGGAGATAGCTCCTTCTCAGTTGTATTATGAGTGCCTTCCTACCTGAGGGGCTCATCTTCTGGCACTATATCTGACAATGTTCTACTGCTATTAATAAGGTTTTCAGTCGCTAAACATTCAGAAATAGTCCACCTTTCTGTGTTAGTCTGGAAGCTCAGCTGAAACCAGTCCATGGTGGGTGACTCTACCGGTATTAAAATTACTGGTGGCATAACTTCCAGCATCACAGCAACACTCACGCCACCACAATATGACAAAGTGATAGACAAGTGGTGGTGCTGAGTCATGTGCTATTTCTATTTCCAATTTTTTTGAGGAAGAACTATACTGTTTCCCATAGTGGTTGCACCATTTTACAGTCCCACCTGCAATTATGAGGATTCTAGTCTCTCCACACCCTTGTCAGTACTTTTATTTTCTGTTTTTTTGTTTGTTTGTTTGTTTGTTTTCAACTTTGCTATTAATTCTGGGGTGAAACGATGTCTCATTATCATTTTGATTTGCATCTCTTGAATGGCTAAGTAGTCCTGGTAGCACAGTGGATTACGAGCTGGCCTTCTAACCAAAAGATCAGTAGTTCCAATCTATTAGCTACTCCTCAGAAAAAAGATGAGACTTTCTGCTCTTGTAAAGATTTACAGCCCTGGAATCCCTATACAGGGCCACTATGAGTCGAAACCGACTATACAGTACATAGCCACCACCAATGACTAATAATCTTGATTGCTTCATTTGTTTGTTGTCTGCCTCAGTGTCTTCTGTGGTGAAGTGTCTTTTCATGACCTCTGCCCATTTAAAAATTAGATTATTTGTCTTTTACTTGTTGAGGTGCTGGCTGAAGTTTTCTATACATTTTAGATATTAGTCCCTTGTCTGTCATTGCAAAATTATATTTTCCAGTCTGTGGGTTCTCTTTTTGCTCTTTTGATAAAATCTTATTGCAAATAAGTGCCTGATTTTTAGGTGGTCCCAGTCATGCTGTTTGTTTTATGCTGCTTTTGTGTTTTCAGTTATGTTTATTAATGTATTTATGTTATGCATCGGATCGAAATTTGTCCTCATTTTTCCATTGATGATCTTTATAGTTCTAGGTTTTACATTCATCTTGAGTTCATTTTTGTATATGGTGTCAGATATGTGTCTTGTTTCATTCTTCTGCAAATGGATATCTAATTTTGCCAGCACAATTTGTTAAAAAGACTGTCTTGTTCCCATTTGATGTGTTTTGACCCTTTATCAAAATCAGCTGACTGGGTGGATGGATTTACTACTGAATCCTCAATTCTGTTCCATTTATCTATGCATCTTTCAATGTATCAGCACCTGGCTGTTTTGACTAATGTGGTCTGTAGTAGTGATTTTGAGGTTGGGGAGTGAGAGGCTTCCTACTTTGTTTTTCTTTAGTAATGTTTTGCTTCTCTGAGGTCTCTTTCCTTTCCATATTAAGTTGTTACTGGTAAATGCCTTCGAGTGGGTTCCAACTCATAGCAAATCTGTATAAAGTTTATGGGACAGAAAATCTTTTGGGAGCAGAAAGCCTCATCTTTCTCCTGTAGAGTAGTGTTGAACTGTTGACCTGTGGTCCTCAGCCTAATACTTATCCTACAGAGCCATGGTGCTCCCATCCATATAAACGTACTGATTAGTTTTTCCATCTTTTTAAAGAATAATGTTGGAATCTGGATTAGGATTACATTATATCTGTAGATCTCTTTGGATGGTATTGATATTTACACAATGTCTGGTCTTCCTATCCATGAGCATGGTATATTCTTCCAATTATGTAGGTCTCTTTCGATTTCTTTCTTTCTTTCTTTTTTTTTTTAAATCAGCATCTTACACTTTATAATACACTCAACATTTATACACAAATTCAGGTTGACAAGTACAAATGGCAAAGAACCTCAAAGAATCTAAGCAACAGCATCATCAACTACCCTTCAACAGTTTAGACTGTGGTTCCTATTCCCCATTTTCTCAACCCAGAAGGAAACTAAATGTGTACCCATGTGGGAACTTGGCTCAGAAGTCGGAGACGGTGTGTAATTCCGCACATGTCTGGGTTTCTACAGAACTGAACTGAGACTCCATCACGTTCCAGGCCAGATTGGCCAGAATAAAGTCACCCATAGCTGTCTGTGTTTCATTGCTGGTGAAGAACAAACTCCTCAAATTCTCAAAGCCAGAGTGCATGGTCTGACTTTCTGTACTATTCACCTGCACTTTGCTTTCTAGTGGAGGTATGCTTTTAGCAACGGAGATCCTTTCTGTTTGGGTCTCTGTATCCAAGGAATATGTACTCATGAAAAAGCTGGAGTGTTTCAGAATACTTCCCAGAGGCAGGTGAGAGTTACTGTCTAAAAGTTTAAGTCTGTCTGTGCCTGTGTATCGAACATCTCAAGGCCTAAGAAGTTAGAGTTCTCCCTACAACTGTAGGGCTGAGCAGAGGTGTCTGCAAGTAAGAAGTCTGTTTGGGTTTCTATGTCCAGTGATTCTAAGACTAGCTTGGGCTTCATGTTGCTAAGTTCACTCTCTTCCATTTGAGTTTGGGTATTTGAGGCTGAAAAGAACTCTTCAATATCAAAGTCGATTCTTGGATTCTGGGCTGGAGCAGATGGGAGCTGTGTGTCAGACCCAGCGTTCGTGTCAGACAAGAGACTTCAGTTATCCAATGTCTGACCAGGAAGATTACTTGACGGTATGTTTTCTAGGTCGCTTAACAGATCTATGGTTTGGGTCTGGTTATCTGTCATGTTCTGTGATGGAAGCATACTATTCTGTGCACTGAAGTTGATAACTAAATCAAGATTTCTACATGTCTTAATTTAGAGTCTGGGTCATCCCAAGGTAACAAGCCATGAGTTACAGTGTCTGCTACTAAGCTGTTGCTTATAATATTGTCTGTGGAGACACAGTACGATGAATGGGTGCTCTCGAAGATGTCTCTGCACATTACAGCTTGTTCCAACTGAGTACGGTCATCTGCAGAACTCGTTTCCCTGGAGACCCCAGTGGACTGGAGACAGACATCAATGACGGCATCAGTCTGTGTGGCTGTCGATGACACAACCTTAGGGCTGGGTGGAAATGTCTGAGTATGGACACTAATGGGTAATGAGACCTGAGAACTAAATGTCAGGTCCGTTTGAGAGCAAGACGATACAGAGGAATCTTGGGTAGCCCACTGTGCAGAAGGCATGAAGTTTTGTGAGGTGTAAGACAGATCTGTCTGTATGCTGATAGAAGAAATGTTATTCTTTTGACAGGTGTCCCCTAGTTGTTGTAAAGTGTTAGACGGACTTTTACCCAAGTTTACTTGAACACCTGTATTAATTGGCTCAACGGAAACAGAATTTACAATTTTTGAAAAAAGAAGGCTCTCCCTAAGAGCACAAGCCTCTGAATCTAGAACGAGAACCAGGGTTCCTATTGACTCTTTCGATTTCTTGAAGTAGTAATGTTTTGTAGTTTTCTTTGTATATGTCTTTTGCTTTTCTGATTAGATTTATTACTTAGTACTGTCATATTTTGGCTGGCTATTGGAAATGGTATTATTTTCCAGATTTCTTTTTCAGAAGTCTCTGAATCAGACTGATTTTTGTATGTTGATTTTTGTATTTTGTATGTAAAAGAATCAGACTAATTTTTGTATGTTGATCCTGTACCCTTCCTCTTTTGCAATGACCCTCTACTTTACCAAGCATTGAAGTCTTTCTCCTGGAACTGGTTCCTCCTGACAACATGCTCAAAGCATGAGAGACAAAGACTCATCATCCTCCCTCTAAGGAGCATTGTGGCTGTACTTATTCCAAGACAGATTTGTTTGTTCTTCTGGAAGTTCTTGGTACTTTCCTTTTTTTTTTTTTTTTTTTTTTTGTCAACACTATAATTCATATGCACTGATACTTCTAAGGCATTTCTTATTCATTATTCAATTTTTAGATGCATATGAGATGATTGAAAATACTCTGGCTTGGATGAGGTGCACCTTAGTCCCCAGAGTGACATCTTTGCTCTTTAACACTTTAAAGAGGTCTTTTGCAGCATATTTGCCCAATACCTTTGATTTCTTTACTGCTGCTTCCATGAGTGTTGATTGTGGATCCAAGCAAAACTAAGTTTTGACAACTTCAATCTTTTCTCCATTTATCATGATGTTACTTATTGGCCCAGTTGTAAGGATTTTCATTTTTTTTATATTGAGATTCAATCCATACTGAAGACTGTAGTCATCTATCTTCATCAGCACATGTTTCAAGTCTTTTTCACTTTCAGCAAGCAAAGTTGTGTCCTCTGTATATCACAGGATGTTAGTAAGACTTCCTCCATTCTTGATATATGTTCTTGGTTATATAATCCAGTTTCTTGGATTTATTTGCACAGTATACAGAGTGAACAAGTATGATGAAAGTATACAATCTTGGCACAAAAATTTCCTTATTTTAAACCATTCAGTATCCCGTTGTTCCTTTCTAATGACCGCCTCTTAGTCTATGTACAGGTTCCTCATGAACACAATGAAATGTTCTGGAATACCCATTCTTTGCAATGTTGTCCATTGTTTGTTATGATCCACACATTCTAATGCATTTGCATAGTTAATAAAACACAGCCTCCTTCTGATATTCTGTGCTTTCAGCCAAGATCCATCTGATGTTAGCAATGGTATCCTTATCATTCTGTTATCTTTTTTAAATTTCCTTTGAATCTCATGTAATGCCATCCATTTATTTGCTTATTTGTGTTAATTGCATCTTCATTTTTTTCCCTTTGTTATATTTGCCACTAATTTGTTAATTTTATTAATAATTTCAAAGAACCAACTCCATGTATTTTTGATTCTTTTAATTATTTTTCTTCTTTTAATTCTTCTTTAATCTTGTTTATTTTTGCTGTACATTGTTACTATTTTTCTAATTGTTGGAGATGTTGGATCAAGGTATTGATTTTGATTCTATCTTCATTTTCTATGTGTGCATTTATTGTTATTAACTGCTCTCTGAACATCTGTTTTGCTTTATCCCAAAGTTTTTGATTTGTTGTGTTTTCATTGTCACTTGAGGGATATTTTTTAAAATTAATTTTTAATTTCTTCTGTTATCCAGTAGTTTTATAATAGGGTGTTATCCAATTTCTATATTTTAGTTGTTTTTCCTCAATCTTCTTATTGTTGATTTCTAATTTTATAGCGTTGTGATCTGAGAAGATGCTTTGTAGTATTTTGATGTGTTAAAATTTATTGAGGCATGCTTTATCCCTGAATATGTGGTCTATTCTTGAGAATGTTCTATGTGCTCTGGAAAAGAATGTGTATTTTGCTGTTGTTGGGTTGAGTGTTCTGTAAAACTCTTTGAGGTCACGTTGGTTGATTGTATTGTTTAGCTTTTCTGTTTTTTTTTTTTTTTTTTAAATTTTTTAGTTCATTTGTAGTTATTCTGTCCTTCATTGAAAGTGATGTATTAAAATCTCATGGTATTATTGTAGAATTGTCTACTTCTTTCTTCAAGTTTGTTAGAGTTTGACATAAGTTTTGAGGCTGTTTCATTGGGAATACAGATATTTATTATGATATGTCCCCTTGTTCTATCGACCCCTTAATTATTATATAATATTCTCCTTTGTTTCTTTTGCTGACTTTTACCTAAAAGTCTTTTTTGATCAGATATTAATATTTGTGTTCATGTTTGGTTTTTGTTGCTGTTAGCTTGATATATTTTTCCCATGCTTTGATTTTTAGTCTATTTCTGACTTTGTATATAAAGTATGTCTCTTGTAGACAGCATATTGAAGGATCCTGTTTTCTTATCCATTCTGCTAAGGTCTATTCTTTACTGGTGCATTTAATCTACTTAAATTCACTGTAATTATTGATAAGTATAAATTGATTGCTCTTTTGTAGTATGTTTTATTATGTTGTTGATTTTTGTGTTCCACATAGTTATTTGTGCTGAGTTCATTTTGCTTGTGTGTTTGTCATTTTCATCACTGCTGTTGTTTTAATCTTTGGTAAATCTTTATGATTTTCTTCATTTTTATTTTTATGGGAAGTTTTATTACTTTTCTTTGTGGCTATGCTGAAATTTATTAATTTCTTCCTCAGTTTAAGAAAATCTGCTTTAAACGGAAATCCACTTGACTTCTTTGTCATTTGGAAGTTCTGTAACAACACTATTTCCTCTGCTTGCTTTGTAGTTGTCTTCATTATAAATTTTTATCTCTGGTTCCTTATTTTCAGTCTTGTAGGTTAGTTTTACTTTGAGTTCTTCTATATGTGAATTGCCTTCTGGGTGTTGTTGTGTATGTTAACCTCAG
>NW_006408569.1:4838947-4850577 GCF_000296735.1 Chrysochloris asiatica | reverse complement strand
TGGCCGACTGATTGGAAGAGATCAATGTTTATGCCCATTCCAAAGAGAGATTGTCATCGGACAATCTCTTTGATATCTCAAGCGAGTAATGCAAAGGTTGGAAACAAAAAGGAAGGACCAGTGGTTGATGCTGGGGATGGCATGATAGAATTTTGCAAGACCAATGACTTCTTCATTGATATGGTCTCTAAATTCAGGTGGGATATGTTCAAGGTCATATTTTGGCTCTCATGGACTTGTTTTAATTTCTTCAGCTTCAGCCTGAATTTGCATATGAGCAACTGATGGTCTGTTCCACAAGCTTCCCCTGGCCTTGTTTTGGCTAATAATATGGAGCTTTACCATCTTTTTTCCCCCCACAGATATAGTAAGTGTTATTTATTTGTACACCATCTAGTGAGACCCATACATATAACCATCTTTTATGTCATTAAATATGACCTTGAACATATCCCACCTGAATTTAGAGACCATATCAAGATCAGATTTGATGCATTAGACACTAAAGACCTAACACCATAAGAGTTGTAGGATGGCATAAGAGTTGTAGAAAGGTCATTAAGAAGGCAAAAAAGAAGGAAAAGACCAAAGTGAATGTCAGAAGAGACTCTGAAAATTTCTCTCTAGTATAGAGATACTAAAGCAAATTGAAGAAATGAGGAAGTAAAAGAGCTGAAAAGAAAATCTCAAAGGGCAGCTGAAGAAGACAAAGTCAAGTATAATAATGAAATGTACAAAGACCTGGAATTAGAAAAACAAAAGTGAAGAATACACTCTGCATTTCTCAAGCTGATAGAACTGAAGAAAAAATTTCAAGATTCGCCTCGCAATATAGAAGGAATCTATGGGCAAAATATTGAATGATGCAATTACCAAAAAGAAATTGCCGATTTTCAACCATTTCAAGAGATACAATATGATCAAGAGCTAATGTTACTTAAGGAAGTAGTCCAAGGTGCACTGGCATTGGCAAAGAACAAGACTCCAGTAATTGATAGAATACAGAGTGAAATATTTCAACAAGCTGATGAAGCACTGAAGGCACTCACTCAGTTATGCCAAGAAATTTGGAAGACAGCTACCTGGACAGCTGACTGGAAGATATCCATAATTGTGTCCATTCCAAAGAGAGGTGACCCAGTAGAATGCAGAAATCCTCAGACAATATCCTAATATCACATGCAAGTAACATTTTACTAAAGATAATTAAAAAACATGGCTGCAACAGTATATTCACAGGGATCTGCCAGAGGTTAAAGCTGGATTCAAAGGAAGATGTGGACTAAGGGATATCATTGCTTATGTCAGATGAATAGAGACTGAAAGCAAAGAGTACCAGAAATATGTTTACCTGTGCTTTATTGGATATGCAAACCTTTTGACTGTGTGGATCATGACTATGGGCAGCATTGAAGATAATGAGTATTCCAGAACACTTAATTGTGCTCATGAGGAACCTGTACATTGACCAAGATATAATCTTTTGAACAGAGCAATGGAACACTGAATAGTTTAAAATCAGGAAAGCA
Organism: Chrysochloris asiatica; assembly: GCF_000296735.1. Lineage (NCBI taxonomy): Eukaryota > Metazoa > Chordata > Mammalia > Afrosoricida > Chrysochloridae > Chrysochloris > Chrysochloris asiatica. The sequence goes on along the minus strand of NW_006408569.1, from coordinate 4,849,048 downwards.
GAGTTGTATTCTTTCACCAAACTTATTCAGTCTGTATGCTGAGCAAATAATACTAGAAGCTGGACTGTATGAAGAATGTGGTATCAGGATTGGAGGAAGACTCACTAACAACCTATGATATACACACGATACAATTTTGCTTGCTGAAAGTGAATAGGACCTAAAATACTGATGAAGATCCAAGACTCCAGCCTTCATTATAGGTTGTACCTCAATTTAAAGAAAACAGAAATCCTTACCACTGGATCAATAAATAACATCAATATAAATGGATAAAAGTTTGAAGTTGTCAAAGAGTTAATTTTGCTTGGATCAACTATCAACACTCAGGGAAGCAGCAATAAAAAAATCAAAGGATGTATTATTGCGTTAGGCAAATCTTCCCCACAAGACCTCTTTAAAGTGTTTAAGAGCAAAGATGCCAGTTTGAGGACTAAGGTGCGCCTGACCCAAACCATGGTATTTTCAATAGCCTCATATGCATGTGAGTAACTTAAGATCAAAGAAAAATTAATGCATTTGAATTATGGTGTTGGAAAAGAGTATTAAAGATATCAAGGACTGCTAGAAGAACAAAGAAATCTGTGGTGGAAGAGTACAGCCAGAATGCTCCTTAGAAGCCAGGATGTCCAGACTTTGTCTCAATTTTTGGAAATATTATTATGAGGGAAAAGGACGTCATGCTAGGTAAATTGGAATGTCAGTCAAAAAGAGGAAGACTCTCAACACTATGGCTTTGCACAGTGGCAGCAGCAATGGGTTCAAGATTAACAATGGTTTTGAGGATGGTGCAGTACCAAGCTGTGTTTTGTTTTGTTGTACATAAGGTTTCTATGAGTCAGAAAACACCTAACAACAAACCCTATGGGGCAGTCTACACTATTCTATAGTTTTGCTATGAGTCAGAATCGAATCTATGACAATGATTGTGTGTACGTGTTTATTTGTGTGTATGTGTGTTGCAAACACCTAGTACTCTAAGTGCTGAGGTTTCAGCAATGGAGATACCATGGTAAAGTTGAGATACCAGAAGATGAACAAGATGAACTGTTGTTGAGTTCTTAGACTTGTGGGAGAGAAATGTGTCCAAATGGACATTATAATACAAGGATATAGTGTTGTGGAATCACATATGAGAGTCAGTTGGTTCAATATGGGGGTGTCTGTGTGGCAGGTGGGATTTGTGGATGGGTGTCTAGATCAACAATAAGGTGCTGGAGCAAGTTCTGTTGTTGGTAGATGCTGTTGAATCAATTCCAACTCATAACCACCCTATGCACAACATAACGAAACACTGCTCAGTCCTGTGCCATCTGTACAGTTGCTGTTATGTTTGATCCCACTGTCAATCAATCTTGGTGGGGTTATTGCTTTTTTTTTTTAATGACTTTCTATCTTAGCAAGCATAATGTGCCTCCTGACAATATGCCATCCTTTCTTCTAAGCAGCATCCCGGTTGTACTTCTTCCAAGACAGATTATTATTATATTTTTTTTCTTCTGCCAGACCATGGAGCTTTCAGTACTTTTGCCAGCTCCACAATTCAGATGCATCAATTCTTCTCAGGTCTTCCCTATTCATTGTCCAACTTTCACATGCATATGAAGCAACTGAAAATACCACAGTTTGGGTTAGGCACAGGGTAGTCGGTAAACTGCTATCTTTGGTTTTAAACATTTTAAAGAGACCTTTTGCAGTAGATTCGCCTAATGCATTTAATACTTTGATTTTGTTACTGCTGCTTCCATGAGTTTGATTGTGGATCCATGTCAAAAATTAAGTATTTGACAACTTAAATGTTTTGTCCGTTTATCATGATGTTGCTTATTGGTTCAGTTGTGAGGATTTTTGTTTTTTGCAATCCATACTGAAGATTGTAGTCTTTGATCTTCACCAGTAAGTATTCCAAGTCCTCTTGGCTTCCAGCAGGCAAGATTGTGTCATTTGAATATTCAGGTTGTTAGTGAGCCTTCCTTCAATCCTGATGCCACGTTCTCTATATAATTCAGCCTCTTGGGTTATATGCTCAGTGTACAGATTGAATGAGTATGATGAATGGATACACACCTTGCCTGATTTTAAAACATTTAGTATCCCACTATTCTGTTCGAATGACTGACTACCTCTTTGAGGTTCCTCAAGAGCACAATGAACTATTCTAGAATACTAATTCTTAGCAATGTTATCCATAGTTTGTTGTAATCCACACAGTCAAATGCCTTTACATAGTCAATAAAGCAAAAAAGTAAACATCTTTCTCGTATTCTCTGCTTTCAGCTATGGTCCATCTGATGTCAGCAATGATTTCTTCTGAATTCGTATTGAATTTCTGGCAGTTTCCTGTAGATGTACTGCTGCAACTATTTTTGAATTATCCTTAGCAAAATTTTACTTGCCTGTGATATTAATGTTATTATTCGATAATTTCCACATTTATTTAGAATGGGCACAGATAAGGATCTTCCAATTAGTTAGTCAGGTAGCTGCCTTCCAAATTTCTTGGCATAAATGATTGAGTGTCTTCAGCACTGCATCAGTTTGTTGAAACATTTCAATTTGTATTTCATACATTCCTGAGCCTTGTTTTTCACCTATGCCTTCCATGCAACTTGGACTTCTTCCTTAAGTACAATTGGTTTTTAATCATATGCTACTTCTTGAAATGGTTAAATATTGACCTTATTTTTTTTGTGTGTGTGTGTGTGCTGTGACTCTGTATTCCTTCCACCTTATTTTGATATTTTCTGCATCATTCAATATTTGTCCATAGACTAATTTAATATTGAAAATTGAGGCTTGGATTTTGTTGTCAGTTATTTCAGCTTGAGAAATGCTGATTATGTTCTTCCAGTTTGGCTTTCTAACTCTTTGCACATTACATTATACTACTTTAACTTTGTTTTCTTGAGCTGCCCTTTGAAATTTTCTGTTCATCTCTTTTGTCATATTTCTTTCATTCACTTTAGTTTCTATATGATTAGTAGAAAGTTTCAAAGTCTCTTCTGATATCCACTTTGGTCTTTTCATTCTTTCCTGTCTTTTTTTTTTTATGTTTTATTGTGAATTATGTGATAGTTTACATGGGAGAACATTAGCTTTACATTCTTCCTATCCTTTACGTTTCATTGTCATGGTTACAGTCCCCTCCGTGCATCATCAAAACACCAAAGGGTATACCCTGCAAGCCTGCCCCCTTTCTGCTGCTCTCCCTCTCTGGGTCTAAAGTCCCCAGCTGCTCCATCTCTCCACCTCATCCTCTCTGCCTCCATCTCTGGCGTCACTGCTACTCTGAATAGGGTCCCACACTCCGTTCTTCTTCCTTGATGGTCCCAAGAACCTCCGCTCCAAGACTGCAAAGTCAATCACTCCCCTCCTTTTGCTACAAAATGTCTACCTTTACATTTCCAACTCTCACAATCAGTACTGATAACAATTATTCACTATTGTATCACAAGAGACCTATCCGCATCTCCTTTCATCAGTCCCGCCCAGACAGATTGGACACTACTCAGTGGAGATTCTACCTTCCTCCACGCCCTCTGGATCTAGGTTACCTCTTGAAAGCTTGTAAGTCAGTCACTTCTTGCCTTTGTAGCACTCCCCGCACCCCAGCCTTTTGGGTAGCCAATGTCCAAGTTGCCCATTCCTGTCTATTATGTGTTTCAAGGGGGTGGGCATGATCCTCACTATAAGGATTGGTTCCCTCTTTTGGGCTACTGCATCCATATGTGTAGGTCAAGTTCATCAAATTGTATCATATTACTCTTTTTTTCCTCTTCTTTCTTCTTCTACTTGATCTCTGATCATCCAGTCATTGAAGCCAGGTCAAGTAGGTATTATCTGCAATTGTGGGTATTCTTATATATATGCCCTCTCTTATCAGCTGGATGCTTACCTCTCCACTCTAGTCCTCTGTGGCTATGTCACTGACTCTGGGCCCAAGAGTTCCCAGGTCTTGCCACACTGCTGGCCAACCAGGTCTCCAGATGGGTTCACAGGAGTCTATTGAACGAACATTGTACAGCTCAGCTCCCTCACTTCCCCTTATTGGTGACGAATGTGGTCACCAATCAGAGTGTGTATTCCCATGAGTCTTGGAAGGGGATTTGCCCTGAGGCGACCCGACCACTTGCCTTGATGTCTGCTGGGCGAGCAACTTGCTTGTTCTTATAGTAATCAGTCGGGCTACTATTATTGTTTTGTATTTTTCCTCAGTCTTTCTTTAAGAAATATCTTCTGTTCTTCTAGCTGCTCCAGACTGGTTTGCTTGTCTTTTCAAGTGGAAATTTCCCACCTCAGAAGATTCTGGATGCAGTTCAGGATTCCACCTATGGTCTTCTGTAATGCAGAGGCTCCACAGGAATCCTCCTTCACTGGGCATATTGTAGCCTCATTTTAGGTATTCCAATCAGTTGTATGCAGAAGACGGACTTACAAGTTTACTATGGTGATATTTCTGGCTATTCCTATCTCTCTCCCTCACGTGTCTATTTTATAATGGTATGCCAGGGAAACCAAGAATCAAAAGACAGCCAAGCATCTTAACATTATTCCCCCCTTTTTCCCCATTCCAACCATGTCTCAATTCCTGTGTCTCAGAGCCCTGTTGTTCCAAAGTTGTGCATACATCATTATTTACCTCTGTCCCACTTAGCCCATGCAAAACTGCCTAATTGTTTTCTTGTCAACCTTGTTCTTCCATTCCCCTCTCCCTTCTTGTGTATTGCCCCACTCCATAGCACCCAAACTATTTTGTGTCTATTCCCTACCCTGTGCTCCACCTTCCCTCCCTCCCCTGACCCCACCCACCACATCCCAGTAACCATCAAAGAACCCCCCCCTCCCTTTTGTATGGGTTCTTTTACTTAGTCTTTTAAAGTAGTGGTCCTATGCAGTATTTCTTTTGTGACTGGTTAATTTCACTCAACATAATGTCCTCAAGGTTCATCCATTAGGTGGTGGCTTGCAGCTTCCTTGTTATTCTTCAAGGTAGGATAATGTTCCATTGTGTGTATGTACTACAGTTTGTTTATCCATTCTTCAATTGATGGGCACTTTGGCTGTTTCCATCTTTTTGCTATTATAAATAGTGCTGCTATGAACATTGGTGTGCATATATCTACTCATGTTATGGCTCGTATTTCTTGTGAGTAAATATCAAGTAATTTCTGGATCATAGGGTATTTTTATTTCCAACCTTCTGAGGATGTGCCATATTGCTTCCCAGAGAGCTTGGAATATTTTGCAATCCCACCAGCAATGCGGGAGTGTCCCAGTCTCTCTACATCCCCACCAGCATTTATTGTCTTCTACTTTTTTGATCTTTGCTGTTATTGCTGGTGTGAGATGATTTCTCATTGTTGTTTTGATTTGCATCTCTCTAATGGCTAGTGATTGTGAACATGTCTTCATATGTTTGTTGATTGCCTGGATCTCCTCTTTGGTGAAGTGTCTGTTCTTGTCCTGTGCCCATTTTGTTTATTTGTCTTTTTCTTGTAGAGTTGTTGTAGTTTCCTTTATATTTTAGAAATGAGTCCCTTGTCTGATGTGTCACTGCAAAAGATTTTTTTCTCATTCTATGGGTTTCCTTTTTACTCTTTTGGTGAAGTCTTTTGATGTACATACGTTTTTAATTTTTAGTATGCCCCACTCATCTATTTTGTCTACTTTTGTTTGTGTACTTTTCAAAATGTTTAGTAGTCTGTGTATGCCCTGAATTAGTGCCCTCACATTTGTCCCTATTTTTTCATTGATGAGCTTCATAATTCTGAGATTCACATTTAGGCCTTTAATCTATATTGAGTTGTTTTTTGTATAAGGCATGAAGTGCTTTCTTTCTAAATAATGTTTTTGATGTCATCCCATAATTCTTCTGTTGTTTGATCATTAGTATCTAATGCATCAAGTCTGTTCTTGAGATGATTTCTAAATTCAGGTTGGACATATTCAAGGTTGTATTTTGGCTCTCATGGACTTGTTTTAGTTTTCTTCAGATTCAGCCTGAACTTGCATATAAGCAATTCACTGTCTGTTCTACAGTTGGTCCCTGTTATGGTTGTGCTTGATGTTATCTAGCTTCCAAGTTGTCTCTTCTTAGACCTGTAGTCAATTTTGTTTCTGGTGGAGTCCACATGTACAGTTGCATTTCATTTGTTCAAAAAAGTTATTTTCAGTAAATAAGTCATTGTTCTTGCAAAATTCTATCATGTTATCATCACCGCATTTTTTTCTATTACTAAGGCCATATTTTCCAACTATTGATCCTTCTTCTGTTTCCTACTTTCTCATTACAATCATCATTAATCATCAATGCATCTTGATTGGATGTTTGATCAATTTCAGTCTGAAAAAGTCAATTTCATAATCACTAGTTTTAGTGGTTGGTGCCTAAATTTGATTAATAGTTATATTAACTGGTCTTCCTTGTTGACATATGGACATTATCTTATCACAGACCGCATTGTACTTCAAGACTGATCTTGAAATGTTCTTTTTGATGATGAATGTGACTCCATTCCTCTTGAATTTGTTATTGCCAGCATAATAAACCATATGGTCTGTTTCAAAATGGTCAATATCTGCCCATTTCAGCTCACGAATGCCTAGAATATCGGTCTTTATGCATTCCATTTAATTTTTGATGACTTTAAAATTTCCTAAATTCATTCTTTGTACATTCCACTTTTCTATTATTAATAGATGTTTGCAGTTATTTCTTCCCATTTTGAGTTGTGCCGTATCAGTAAGCAAAGATTTCAAAAACTTTGCTCCATTGTTCTCATTAAGGCCAACTCTACTTTGAGACGGCAGCTCTTCTCCAATCATATTTTGAATGCCTTCCATCCTGAGGGACTCATATTCCAGCACTACATCTGACAATGTTTCACTGTTATTCATAAGATTTCCATTTTCTAACCATTCAGAAGTTGTCTTCATCTCTCTCTTTCTAGTCTTCGTCTGGAAGCTCCACTGAAACCTGGCCACCATAGGTGACTCTGCTCTTATTTAAAATACTGGAAACATAATTTCCAACATCACAGCAACACACAAGTCACCACAATACAACAAACCAACTGACAAGTGGTGGCGAAAAAGTCTAGAGGGCACAAGCAGCAAGTAAAGGGGTTACAAGCTTGAAGCATGACAAACTAATTATGGTATGAAGTTAGAGAGTTAGGCAGTGACTAGGTTATGGTAGGTCTTAAACACCAAGTTATGGAACTTTATCCTTGGATAACGTGGAAAACTGATTTTAAATTTGAGAAGAACATAGTTAGAGATAATGTTTAAACATATTCAGTCATGTATAACAGTTAGGAGATTATTATAATAGTCCAGGTTAGAGATGATGTTGTCATACACCAGAATCTTAGTAGTGGAAATGGAGACTATATATTTGATGGAAGACATTTTTAAAAGCTAAAATGGAAAAGACAGGACTGTGACTGCATTCAGCAAGATTGGGAGCACTGAAGAAATTTGTTCTACCATCTCATTTACATATGAGAAAACTCTCAGAGAAGAAGGGGCATGCCCAAATGTCAGGGATTGAATGGTGTCACTTCACTGCTCCAACTATATTGAAATCACATCCCCTATCCATGTGGACATTATGCTGTTCTTTTGTCATGTTTGTCATGTTATTGAGATGATTCTAGTGTAGGGTGGGTCCCAAACCTAATCACTTCTGAAGCTAAAAACAAAACAAAACAAAAAAACAGAGATTGAGAGAGAAGAATGGACACAGAGACACATGCAGGGGGTTTCAGATGTCAAGGAACAACAAGAAATTCCGTGAATGACAAGAAATGTCAAGGATTGATGTCATTCACCAGGAACTAGGAAATCAAGTTCTATTGAAGGAATCTGCATGATTGAGACCCTTATGTTAACTTTTAGCCTTCAAATTTGTGAAAAATAATTTTGTTCTTTAAAGCCACTCAATTTTAGTATTTTTTGTTATGACAGCTCTAGTTTACTAAGACACTGCTTAAGTTCTCTAGCGTTACTACAACAGAAAGACCACAAGTGGATGGCTTTAGCAAACAAATTTATTCTCTCACAGTTTTGGAGGCTAGATGTCTGAATTCAGGGTGAAGGCTCTAGGGGAAGGCCTTCTCTCTGCTTGCTCTGGGGGAATGTCCTTGTCATCAATCTTCTCCTAGGTCTAGGAGTCTTCCAGCACAGAGACTCTCCCCTCAAGCTCTTCTTTCTTAGTTTTAGTAGTCCCTCCATTTCTGTTTTCTTCTCCTATTTTTCCTAAGATAAAAGTATTGCTGGCTATACTTCAGGGAAATTCCCCTTATGTGGGATTAGGGTTGTTCCTGGATTAATCACATTGCGGATCCACCCTTAATCCTCCTACAACTCATTGTGTATCACATCAGATCACATAATAGGTTTCACTGCAGAACTGCCAAATTACATTATTAAATAACTGCTACATTACTGAGAATCATGGCCCAACCAAGTTGAGATATATTTTGGGGGGCAAAATTCAATCCATGACAAACACTAAGGTTGCACAAAAAAATTAGGGGCAGAGTGGGGACCAGGGCTCAGGCTGTTTTGAGTTTTTATCCAATATATTTTCTACTGCACTAAGAAATTTCTCAGCTCAGCAGTCTTTGTATAGATAAATGAATGAAATCACCATCAATAGTATAATATCAAAGCAGGGAAGGTGGATGGTTGGGTCATAAATCTACAGATTTGTTAACATGACTCACATTAAAGGGAATTTATTCACTAGGCATTGATTATTTTTCTTTTAGCATCAAGCTTGCAATGAGTAATTTCATACAAAGCAAAACACACTATCCTTTGTATTTAATGAGAAAAGAATAGCAGTCTAGTCTGGAGGAGACATGGTTCCTGGCCATGATAAAAGGCCTGGATGATGAGGTAGAGATAATTTACATAGTCTAAGGAGTCTCGGTCTTCAGGAGTCTTCACTATAGTGAATGTAATATTTATTTATCCAACATGTATTTATTGAGGGCCTACTGTGTTCTGGGCACTGTTTTAGGCCCTGAGGACATTTTAGGTTACAAAACAGTAACAAAACAGACTAAAGTAATTGATGTCATTGGGCTTACATTTTAATGAGAAAAAATATAATAAACAAATATGTAAGTAAAACATATAGTTGATATGTGTTTTAGGCTGGGTTCTCTAGAGAACCAAAAGCAGTGAAGCTTACGTACAAGGAAATGGCTCACACAATTGTAGAGGGGGTAAGTTTCAAGTCCATGGGTCAGATGTCAGGCTGAAGGATTCTCCTAATTCACTTAGCTCCAGAAACTGATCCCAAGATAGACAGGTCAGACACCAGGCTTCTGGATGCAGAGGTAAATTAATCCAAGGTCAGCAAGTAACATGGCAGGCTACTGTCCACTCCCAGCATAAGGAGTCAACAAGTAGGTCACTAGTTCAAGTCCAAAGAATCAGAGGTCAGATAACAAGCCAGAGGTAGCATCTAGACCCAGCCAAAAGCAAATAAGCATTTTCCTGAATGTGCAATATATTTTAAGCAGGCCACACCTCTGAGGAAACATCCTTTCAATTGGTTGGCTGCTCATAGCAGATTTGATTGTGGATTTGATTGCATTTTATTAGAGCTCATCATGGGGCATTACTATGTCTTAACTGGTAAAACACTGAGAATCCAGGTCAAGTTGACACAAAACTTTAACAGTGGCAAAGGGATAAGTCTTAAGGAAATATTTAAACCAGGGGAAGGAGAATAAGGAATGCTAGGGTGGAGTCAGGTTTTCAGTTTCATATAGAGAAGTAGATGATATCTGACCAAAAAAATCTTGAGTAAGTGAAGGAGCATGACACTGAAATATGTATGGAGTGTGGGGGATGGTGGTATTCTAGGCAGAGGAAACAGAAAGAAGGTTCATAGGCCCTAAAGTGTGAGTGTGCCTGGTGAGCTTGAGAAATAAGGAGGCCAGCATTACTAAAGCAGAGTGAACATGTAAGGGGGAAAACCAGGAGAAGATAATCTTATATATATATATATATATATGTTGTTGTTGTGAAGTGCCGTCGAGTCGGTTCCGACCCATAGCGACCCTGTATAGGGTTTCCGAGGAG
>NW_006408569.1:4827504-4838847 GCF_000296735.1 Chrysochloris asiatica | reverse complement strand
TAACCCACAGCGCCACACCAGGACTCCATATACGGAGTCCTGGTGTGGCACTATAGGATAAGCACTGAACTGCTAACAACAAGGTTGGTGGTTCAAATCTACCAGCTGCTCCTTGAAAACCTAATATAGGGTTGCTATGAGTTGGAAACAACTTGATGGCATTTAACAACGATGTATAATATATAACATATATATTATATGTTAGGTGAGATTGAGTAGGGCCTTATAGGCCATTGTATGGAATTTCACTCTAAGTAGAATCTATATCCAACTGCTATGGGTTAGTTTGTTGGTTCTCCAAAGACTTAAATGTAGAATTACCATGTCACACAACACATTCCATTCCTTGATATATATCCAAAAGAATAAATAATCAAAGTGAAAATAAAAATTGTTTTGCAGATATCCAGAGCACTATTCATAATAGCCAAAGGTTGAAAATGGTCCCAATGCCCATCAATAGATGAATGGGATAAACAAAATGTGATATATCTATACAATGGAATATTATTTGTTACTAAAAAGGAATGAAATACTAATATATGCTACTACATGGATGAGCCCTGAACATATCATTCAAGTGAAAAGAAATCAGACATCAAAGTATGATAGCACTTATATGAAATGTCCAGAATCAGTGAATCCATAGACAGAAAATAGAATAGTGGCTGTCAGAGGCTGAGGGAGGGTTATGGGGTATGAGGCTTCTTTTTGTGGGTCGTGATGAAAAAGTTCTGAAAGTACATTGTGGTGATGGTCACAAAACTTAGTGAGTATAATTAATGCCACTGAATTGCACACTTTAAAATAGGTTGATTTTATGTCATGTGCATTTTGTCACAATAAAGAAAACCAAATCCAAAGTAATATTTTGAACAGAAGCATGCTATGCTCTTGTTTGCATTTTAAATGGTTCATTCTGGCTGCTTTATTGAGAAGAGATGGATAGGCAGGTGGCGTTAAGAAAAGTAGGAAGATCAGTTAGAGACTTCTTCAGTAATCCAGTTGAGAGAAGATTGTAATTATTGAAAATATGTTGAAGGTAGAGACAACAGGTTTTGGAAATGGTAAGTTTGAAATTCTTATTAGGTAAGTGTATATGTTAAATATGATGTTGTACATAGGAATCAGGGGAGAGGTCTGAAAACGAGAAACTAATTTGGGAGTTTTCAGCATATAGGTGTGTAAAGTAATGAGACTGGTTGAGACAATCAAGAGATTATTCCCCCATCCTATATACAGTCTCTCACACTATAGACCCTCAAGCCTAATTAAGGAAACAGGTTTCTAGACTCTAAGAGACCTCAACTTTTAGGAAGAGTTTTTCACCTTGGGTAGTCTTGTCTTTTGGGAGAAACTTGCTACCTTGATGAGTCCCCAGTGATAGAGAAGTAATGTTCTCCCTACTTTTAAGATCCCTCAAACAAAGTAGTCTCCAGCCTGAGAGAAGAGATTGTTTCTTAATGAGAGCCTTCCCCAGTCTGGTGAGGAAGAAGATATGGCCCTTGCTCCAGATTCCTTAGTGCTTACGATTGCTCTCCCAAGGAGGGACCATAGTAAGCATCAGTATAGTTCAAGCAGCAGCAACAATTCACAGATGTAAAATTAACAATGAAAAGATCCATACATGTTACAGTCTAAAGCTGAATGCCAGTTAATGTCCATTGCAGAGAAGAGCAATTAGAGTCCATTAATTGTGTTGCCTTTAACTCTGCCATTGTCAAGGCTAATTAGCCTTAATTAGAGTTGCCTACTTTGATAATGATCATTCAGTTCCTTTCCATTCGGTTTAACAGTGTTCCAGGCGCTATGTTAATTTCAGGGAAGACCTTTAAGGAGCTCATGGGAACAGCCGGTACACAGGTAACTCAAATTTAAGGTGATGAATACTGTAGAAGGTATATACTAAGAGTCGCACAGAAGTAGTAAAGATTAATTTTGTCTTTGGTGGCAGGGGGGGCTTGGGGGTAGTTGAATGTAGCTTTGTAGAGAAAGCAATATTTGATCTGGGATTTATGAGAATGAATGAAATTTTCATAGATATGAGAAAGGCATTTGAAGTAGCGGGAACTGCTTACACAAGTGATTGTTGTTAAGTGCCCTCTAGTCAGTTCTGAGTCATAGCGACTGTTTTAGGGTTTCCAAGGAGTAGCTGGTGGGTTTGAACTGCTTATCTTGTGGTTCACAGTGCAATGCTGATCGCCATACCAGAAGTACATATAATCATTTATCTATTTATTCTTTTATTTGTTTAATTTATCCATTGGTTTAGAAAATATTAATTGAGCATCTATTATGTTCCAGATGTCATCCTATTATTGTTATTAGGTGCTGTTGACTCGCTTTCTACTGATAGCGAACCTATGCACAACAGAACAAAATACGACCCCATCATGTGCCATCCTCACAATCATTGTTATGCTTGAGACCATTACTTCTGCCATTGGTGGTCTTCCCCTTCTTCGCTGCCTCTCACTCTACCAAGCATGATTTCAATTTGCATTCCATCAATTCCTGGAGTCTTGTTCTTTTTCAATGTTTTCAGCAAACCTTGGACCTTTTCCTTCAGTACCTTTGGGTCTTAATGGTTGAATATCAGCCATTTCTTTTTGGTACAGTGAATGGGTATTCCTTCCACCTTCTCTTGATGCTTTCTGCATTATTAGATATTTTGCCCATAGAATTCTTCAATATTGCAAATTGAGGCATGAATGTTGTCTTCATTTGTTTCAGATTGAGATGCATTGATCATGTTCTTTCCTTTTTATTACCTAACTCCAGGTTTTTGCATGTTTCATTATAATATTTGACGTTGCCTTCTTGAGCTCATTGAACAGGAGATTTCCTGTTCAACTTTCACCTCCTCATTTCTTCCATTCGCTTTAGCATCTCTACTCTGGAGAGTACGTTTCAGAGTCTCTTTTGACATCCATTTTGGTCTTTTCTTTCTCTGCTGTCTTTTATATTCTGCTTTTTTCCTGTATGGTGTACTACCTGATGCCATCACTCAACTCTTGTCTTTGTTTGTTACTGTCTAATATATCAAATCTGTTCTTGAGATGGTCTCTAAATTCAGATGGGGTATTTTATAGGTCATATTTTGGCTCTCATGAACTTGTTTTAATTTCCTTTATTTCCAGCCTTAACTTGCATTTGAGTAATTGATGGTCTGTTTTGCAATCTACCCCTGCTCTTGTTTTGGCTAATGATATTGAGCTTTACAACTGTCTCTTCTCACAGATGTAGTTAATTTTAGTCCTGTGTATTCCATCTTGTGAGGTCCATATGTATAGTCATCTTTTATATTGTTTACACAATGTATTTGCAATGAAAATAATCATTGGTTTTGAAAATTTTCTAGCATGCAGTCTCCAGCATAATTTCTATCACTAAGGCCATATTTTCCAACTACTGATCTTACTTCATTTTTAGTATCCTTTGCATTAAAATCACCAGTAATTATCAATACATCTTGATTGCATGCTTGATGAATTTCACACTGAAGAAGTTGGTAGAATTCTTCAATTTCATCATCACTTACATTAGTTTTTGGTGTGTAAATTTGAATAATAGTGGTATTAAATGCTCTTTCTTGTAGGCATATGGATATTATCCTATCACAGACAGCATTGTACTTCAGGAGAGACCTTTTTTTCACTTTTTTTTAGTTTTATAGTAAATGAGTGAAAGTTTACAGGGTAGATTATCAGTTTTACATTTAATAAATCATATTTTGTTTCACTGCAATGATTGCAATCCCCTCCATGTACCATCCTCAACAGTATTTACCTCAGTGGGGAGTCTACCTTACCCCCATCATTCTTAATCTAAACACACTCATATAAGATTGTAAACCAACCACTTTGTGTCTTTATAACCCCTCATTTTGATATCCAGTGTCTAAGTTGCCCATCCCTATCAAAACAGTGGACTGAGGAGGCAAACTTAATCCTTGATATGAAGAATCCTTCCCTTTTGTTGTAATTTTGAGCAACTACATCCATTAGCAAAGCTCCAGCTCATCAAATTGTAGCAATTTACCCTTGTTCACTTTATCAAACTTCTTTATTTTCATCTGGTCAAATTCTGATAAGCTAGCCGTCCAAGCTAGGTCAAATGGGTACTAGCTGCAAGTTTGGGAGTTCTTGCACCCCCTCCCCCAACTTCAAACCAGCTGGATGTTTCACTCACAGCTCTAGCCACCAGTGGCTAGGTCAGTGTCCATGGACTTAGGAGTTCACACACCTCCTTACACTTTAGATCAGCCAACCTTTCCTCTTCTTTCTCTCATTTCAAGGTCAATGGGTGTCCATGGAACATGACCAAACTCAGCCCATGCCTTCATTGCTGCATTTCCCCCCACCCACTTCCATTAACAATTACATGAGGGTGGTTACTAGCTAGCACATGAGACTGCTCATATGTTCCCACTGAGTTTCAGTCTTAGAAGGCGTTTATCTCAATGAGCTGATGTTTCTTGCCCTGATGGCGCCAAGACAAAACTGCTTGATAGTCTAACAGCCAAACAGTCTGCTTTTTTTCCTTGCTGGTCTTTCTTTCAAGATATGTCTTCTATTCCTCTATCCATTTCAGGTTTGACTGCATGTCTTTTCAAATGGGAATGCCCCACCTCTGAAGGTTCTGAGTGGGACTCAGGATTCTACCTAAGGTCCCCTATTCCACACAGGACTAACAGGAAGCCTATTTCCCAGGGCAAATGCTAATTCCCCTTTCAGCTAATCCAATCATTTATAGGCTGAAGACAGTTTTACAAGATTTATGTAGTCATAATTCCCAACATTCCTTTTTATCACACTTAAATGTCTAGAAGGCAGGGGAAACCAATTTCCACAAGACAGTCAAGCACCTTAACATTATTTCCCTTCCTTTACCCATTCTGACTTTGTCTGGATCCCTGTATCACAGAGTCCTGTTGTTCCAATTAGCCCACGCATACCTCCCTAAGTCTTCCTCTGTCTTTCTTAATCACCTACCTCCTCCTCCTTCTTGTGTATTGCTCTTTACCTTCTTGTATATTGCCATCCCCATCACCCCAGCTATCCCTTAACCTTTGAATTACCACTCCTGGTAACCATCAAATAATTTTTCTTTTAGATTGAAAATCTTAAGGTTTTACAATAATGGTCTTATGCAATATTTGTCCTTTTGTGACTGACTGATTTTGCTCAGCATAATGTCCTCAAGGTTATCCATGGTATGAGGTGTTTGCAGCTTCATCAAGGTAGGATAGTTTTCCACTGTGTGTATGTGTACCCACCCAAGTTTGTTTATCTATTCTTACATTGATGAGCACTTAGGTTGTCTCCATCTTTTTGCAATCGATATTGGTGTGCATATATCTACTTGCATTCTGGCTTGTATTTCTTGTGGAAATATACCAAGTAGAGGAATTGCTGGATCATAAGGTATTTCTATTTCCAAATTTTTGAGGACGTGCCATACTGTTTTCCAGAGTGGTTAAACCATTTTGCAATCCCACCAACAATGGAGGAGGGTCCCAGTCTCTCCACAACCTTGCCAGCATTTGTTGTCCTCTAGTTTTTTAACTTCACTGTTAATATTGGTGTGAGATGATATATCATTGATTGCTGTTTTGATTTGCATCTCTCTAATGGCTAATGATCGTGAACATTTCTTCATATGTTTGTTGGCTGCCTTCCTTGATGAAGTGTCTGTCCGTGTCCTATGCCCATTCATTAGTTGGGTTATTTCTTTTACGTGTAGAGATCACTCCCTTGTCTGATATGTTGTTGCAAAATATTTTCCGCAGTCTGTGGACTCCTTTTTAACTCTTTTGGTAAAATCTTTTGATGCATATAAGTATTTAATTTTTAATATGTTCCAGTCATCTATTTTGTCTTCCACTGTTTCTGTGTTTTATGCAGTTTAATAGTCTGTGCACGCCATGTATTAGAATCCTTAAGTTAGTCCCTATGTTTTCATTGATGATCTTTGTAGTTCTTTCTGGAGTTTACATTTAGGTCTTTACTCCATGTTGAGTTGTTGTTGTTGTTGTTAGGTGCTATAGAGTTGGTACCGACTCATCGCGACACAATGCCCAATCATGGGCCAGCCTCATGATCATTGCTACGCTTGAGCCCATTGATGCTGCCACTTTGCCAGTCCATCTCACTGGCGTTCTTACTCTTTTTCTCTTGCTCTCCACCTTACCAAACATGATATCCTTCTCCAGTGATGGGTCCCTCCTGACAATATGACTGAAGTATGAGAGATGAAGTCTGGCCATCCCAGCTTCCAAGAAGCACTCTGGCTGCACTTCTTCCAACACAGATCTATTTGTTCTTTCGGTAGTCCATGGTACATTCAATATTCTCCTCCAACATCATAGCTCAAATGCATCAGTCTTCTATGGTCTTCCTTATTCACTGTCCAACTTTCACATGCATATGAGGTTATTGAAAATACCATGGCTTGAGTCAGGCATACTTTAGTCCTCAAACTGACATCTTTGCTCTTCAACACTTTAAAAAGGTCTGTGCAGCTGATTTGCCTAATGCAATACATCATTTGATTTCTTGACTGCTGTTTCCATGAGTGTTGATGGTTGATCCAAGAAAGATGAAGTATTTGACATCTTCAGTCTTTTCTCCATTGATAAGAATGTTGTTTGTTGGTTCAGTGGTTAGGATTTTTGTTTTCTTTATGTTGAGATGCAATCCATACGGAAGACTGTGAACTTTGATCTTCATCAGTAAGTATTTTAAATCCTCTTGGCTTTCAGCAAGCAAGGTTGTGTCATATGCATATCGCAAGTTGTTAATGAGTCTTCCTCCAATCCTCATGCCATGTTTTTCATCATTTAAATCAGCTTCTCGGATTATTTGCTCAGCATACAGTTTGAATAAGTATAGTGAAAGAATACAACCCTGTTGCACACCTTTCCTAATTTTAAACCATTCGGTGTTCCCTTGTTCTGTTCGAAAAACTGTCTCGGTCTATGTACAGGTTTCTAATGAGCACAATTAAGTGTTCTGGAATACTCATACTTCACGACATTGTCCATAGATTGTCATGATCTACACAATCGAAAGCCTTGGTATAGTCAGTAAAGCACAGTAAAACATCTTTCTGGTATTCTCTGCTTTCAGCCAAGGTTCATCTGACATCAGCAATGATATCCCTGATTCCACATCCTCTTCTGAATCTGGCTTGAAACTCTGGAAGTTCTCTGTCAATGTATTGTTGCAACTATTTCTATATTACCTTTAGTAAAACTTTACTTGCATGGGATATCAAATGATATTGTCTGATGATTTCCACATTAAGATGGGTCACCTCTCTTTGGAAGGGACACAAATATGGATCTCTTCCAATCAGCTGGTCAGGTAGTTGTCTTCCAAATTTTTGGGAATAGATGAGTGAGTGCCTCCAGTGCTGCCTCGCTTTGTTGAAAGATTTCAATTTGTATTCTATCAATTCCTAGTGTCCTGTTCTTTGCCAGTGCCTTCAATGCACCTTGGACTTCTTCCTTCAGGATCATTGACTCTTGATCATATAATACCATTTTAAATGGTTGAACACTGACCATTTCCTTTTGGTACAGTGACTCTGTATATTCCTTCCATCTTTTTTTGATGCTTTCTGCATCATTAAATAATTTGCCCAGTGAATCCTTCAATAATGAAAATCAAGGCTTGAATTTTTTTTCTTCAGTTCCCTCAGCTTGAGACAAGCTGAACAAATTCTTTCCTTTTGATTTTTTAACTCCAGGTCTTTACACATTTCATTATAATATTTGGTTTTGTCTTCTCAAGCTGACCTATGAAATTTTCTGTTCAGCTCTTGTGCCTCCCCATTTCTTCCATTTGCTTTAGCATCTCGATGCTGGAGAACAAGTTTCAGAGTCCCTTCTGACTTCCAGTTTGGTCTTTTCCTTCTTTCTTGTTTTCTTAATGACCTTTTGTTTTCTTCCTGTATAATGTTCTTGTTGTCATCCCACAACTCTTCTGGTCTTTGATCTTCAGTGTCTAATGTAACAAATCTGTTCCTCAGATGATCACTAAATATAGGTGGGATATATTCAAGCTCATATTTTGGCTCTCATGAACTTGTTTTCATCTCAGCTTTAGTCTGAATTTGCATATGCGCAATCGATGGTCTATTCCACAATCTGCATAGCTTCCAGAATCACAGCAACACACAAGTCACCACAGTATGGCAAACTTACAGATGAGTGGTGGCATGTTGAGTTAGTATTTGTATATAGTGTGGGATATGAGTCTTATTTCATTCTTTCACAAATCGATTTACAGTTTTGCCAGCACCATTTGTTGAAGAGATGATCTCCTCCCCATTTAATGTACTTTGACCCATTGTTAAAGATCAGTTGACCGTATGTGGATGGTTTTACTTCTGCATTCTCAATTCTGTTCCCTTGATCTATGTATCTTTCATTGTACCAATACCAGACTGTTTTGACTTGTGGCCATGTAGTAAAATTTGAAATCAGAAAGTGAGAGGCCTACAACTTTGCTCTTCTCTTTAAGCAATTCTTTTCTTATCCGGGGACTTTTTCCTTTCCATATAAATTTCATGATCATTTTGTCCATCTCTTTAAAAAACATTGTTGGAATCTAGATTGCGATTGCATTGTATCTGTAGATTGCTTTGGGTAGTATTGACATTTACACAATGTTAAATCTTCCTATACAGAATCATGATATATTCTTCCACTTTTGTAAATCTCTTTTGGTTTCTAGTACAAGTGTTTTGTAGGTTTTTTTGAATAGGTCTTTTATTTCGTTGTTTAGGTGGGGTCTAGAGAGGAATAAGGTGACAGGAACTGATGACATGGGATCTGACCAGTGCTAAAATGGATTAGTCAGTGGCTAGTCTGAGACATATGGAGAAACAAATAGGACAGAAGAGATAGAAAGTCAGAACAATAATGAAAGGAATAAGAGAAAGAAACAGATACATGGAGAGGTAGAGATAAAGATCAAGAAAAAGACAATGTCAGAGAAAGAGAGAGAGACTAATAGAGACTGTACTGTTGTTGTTAGGTGCTTTTGAGTAAGTTACAACTCATAGTAACCATTTGTACAGAACAATGAAACCCTGCCCAGAGCTGCATCATCCTCACAATTATTAAATTTGAGCCCATTGTTGTAGTTACTGTGTAAATCAATTTCACTCTTTTTTGCTGACCCTCTACTAAACATGATGTCCTTCTCCAGAGATTGGTCCCACTTGACAACATGTCAGAAGTATGAGAGACAAAGTCTCTCCATCCTCATTTAAAAGAAGCATTCTGGTTGTACTTCCTCCAAGGCAGATTTGTTTGCTCATCTGGTAGTCCATGGAATATTCAATATTATTTGCAATGCCATAATTTAAAATCATCAATTCTTTTTCTGTATTCCTTATTCACTGTCCAGCTTTCAAATGCATGCAAAGTGAAAATATCATGGCTTGGGTCTGGCATATCATAGTCCTCAAAGTGACCTCGTTGCCCTTTAACACTTTAAAGAGATCTTTTGCAGCAGATTTGCCCAATGCAAATTTGATTTCTTGACTGCTGCTTTCATGAGCATTGATTATGGATCCAATTAAAATGAAATTCTTGACATCTTCAATATTTTCTCCATTAATGAATATAGGAAAATTGTAAGTCATCAATAATGGAATGAGATGCATAAACATTTATATACTAGACAACAGTGAGCTGAAGTGAACTGGTAGTGGTCATTTTGATTTATTATGTCAGGAATATCACATTTAAGAGGAATAGTGTCGCATTCATCATCAAAAAGAACATTCCAAGACCTACCTTGAAGAACAGTGCTGGCAGTGATAGGATAATATTTACACACTTACATGGAAGATCAGTTATACAGACAATATTCAAACTCATGCACCAACCACTAAACTCAGTGATGAAGATATTGAAGAATTCAACTTCTTCAGTCTGTATTTCATTAAGCATGATAATTATTGGAATGTTAAATTGGAAACAAAGAGGAAGGATCTGTAGTTATAAAATATGGCCTTGGTGTTAGAGACAAAGTTGGAGATCACATGATATAATTTTGCTAGACCAATGACTTTTTATTGCAAATACCTTCCCCCCACCAAAAAAAAAAAAAAAAAAAAAAATGGTGATCATACACCTAGACCTCATCAGATGGGATACACAGGAATTAAAAACACAATATTATCAGCCAGAACAAGACCAGGAGCTGCCTGTGGAACAGTCATCCAACTTGCATTGCAACTGTGGAACAGCTGGTCCTATGCAAGTTCACATTGAAGCTGAAGAAACTCAGAACAAGTCCATGAGAGCTAAAATACTACCTTGAGCATATCCCATCTGAATTTAGAGACCATCTCAAGAACAGATTCAACACATTGGACACTAATGAACAAAGATTAAATGTGTTGTGGAATAACATCAAGAACATAATACATAAAGAAAGGAAATGATCATTTAAATGACAGGAAAGAAAGGAAACACCAAAGCAGACGTCAGCAGACTCTGAAATTTGCTCTTGAATATAGAGTAGTTAAAGCAAAGGAAAGAAATGATGAAGTAAAAATAGCTCAAGAAGACAAAGTAAAGTCTTATAATGAAATGTGCAAAAAACCTGGAGTTAGAAAGCAAAAAAGTAAGAACACTTTCAGCATTTCTCAAGCTGGAAGAACTAGAGAAAAAGATTCAACTTAGGTTGCAGTATTGAAAGATTCTAAAGGCACAATATTGAATGATGCCGTCAAAATCAGGGGAAAAAAAGGAAAGAATACACAGTCACTGTACCAAAAACAACTGGTGGACATTCCATTTCAAGAAGAAATAAATTATTAGGCATCTATGGTTTTGAAGGAAGAAGGCCAAGGTGTATTGAAGGCATTGCTTAAAAATCAAGGCTCCAAGAACCGATGGAATCTAAATTGAAATCTTTCAATAAACTCATGCAGCATTTGAAGCACTCACTAGTCTATACCAAGAAATTTGGAAGACAGCTCCCAGGAAAACTGACTGGGAGAGATCCATATTTATGCCCACTGCAAAGAAAGGTGACCCAACAGAATGTGGAAATTAAAAAATAATATCATTAATATCAAGAAAGAAGGAAAAGGTCAAAATGGATGTCAGAGGAGACTCTGAAACTTGCTCTCCAGTGTAGAGAAGCTAAAGCAAATGGAAGAATCGAAGAGGTCCAAGAGCTGAACAGAACATTTCAAAGATCAGCTCGAGAAGATAAAACCAAATGTTATAATAAAATATGCAAAGATTTAGAGTTAGAAAACCAAAAGGGAAGAACACGGTCAGCATTTCTCAAGCTGGGGGAACTGAAGAAAAAA
>NW_006408569.1:4824534-4826289 GCF_000296735.1 Chrysochloris asiatica | reverse complement strand
CAATAGCCTCAAATGGATGCGAAAGCTGGACAGTGAATAAGGAAGATCGTAGAAGAATTGTTGCCTTTGAGTTGTGGTGTTGGAGGAGAATGCTGAAAGTGCCATGGACTGCCAAAAGAACCAATAGATCTGTTTTGGAAGAAGTGCAGCCAGAATGCTCCTTGGAGGCCAGGATGGCCAAACTTCCTCTCTCATACTTTGGACATACTGTCAGGAGGGACCAGTCACTGGAGAAGGATGTCATTTTTGGTAAGGTGGAGGGCCAGAGAAAAAGAGGAAGACCCCTAACGAGATGGATTGGCCAGGTGGCATCATTGATGGCGTCAAGTGTGGCAGCAGTAGTGAGGTTGGCCCAGGAACTCATAGCATGGGGTTGCTATGAGTCAGTTCCGACTCAATGGCACCTGACAACAAACAACATCATTAATATCACATATATGTAAAATTTTTCTGAAGATAATTCAAAGATAGTTGCAGCAGTACATCAACAGGTTGATTCCAGAAATCCAAGTTGGATTCAAAAAAGGATGCAGAAAGAAGGGAAATATTGCTGATTTCAGATGTATATTGGATGAAGGCAGATTATAAGAAGGTTTATTTGTGTTTTATTGACTATGTAAAGGCATTTGACTGTGTGGATCATAACAAATTATGGATAAAACTTCAAAAAAATAGGAATTCCAGAACACTTTATTGTGCTCATTCAGAACAGAACAAGTGCTTTTAAATCAGTAAAGATGTGCATTAAGGTCGTATTCTTTCACCATACCTATTCAGTCTGTATGCTCAGCAAATAATCCAAAATGCTGACCTGTGTTGAAGAACCCGGAGTCAGGATTAGAGGAAGGATCATAAACAGTCTGTAATATGTAGATGACACAACCTTGCTTGCTGAAAATGAAGAGTACTTGAGGCACATACTGATGAAGATCAAAGAATACAGCCTTCAGTATGGATTACAACTCAATATGAAGAAAATAATAATCCTCACAGCTGGACCAACAGATAATGTGATAGAGAATGGAAAGAGATAATTCTCCTTATAGCCATGCCTGTTAGATTTTAGCAGAGGTCTTGACTCACCATAGGAAAGCAGTAAGTATTTTCTGAATGAATGTAAAATTGGACAGGGAGCAGGCTGGGTGATGTAAGAGAGTGACAGAGAAAGAATACATGAGTGGTGGCAGAGGGAATATTTAACTGAAATAAATTCAACATTTGTTGATCTCTTATTGCCTGCCATGAACTGAGAAAATAAAAGCTTGAGGTACAATGTTGAGTCAAGAATAGCTCTAGTAGGCTGGTGATTGTATTCAAGAGCAGCATCAGAAGACAGTCACTGTTCTCAGGTATCCACAGTGTTTGGATGGCCTTCAGAAGTCCTTACTCTGTCTATTTCTGATGTACTTTTGTGTCTCTGTCCCTACTCTATGCTAGACACTAGAAAAAACAACAAACATGTTTTAGTATCAGTTATTGTCACACTAAACTGGGAAGAAAATTCAGTTGGAATTTCAGGCACTCATATAAAGTATGTATTTCAACCCTCACCAGGACCCTGAAACATCCCTATTTTAGATATTAAAATATCTGAGACTCGTTGTCAGGTGCCATCGAGTCGGAACCGACTCATAGTGACCCCATGCACAGCAGAATGAAACAATGTCTGATCCTGGGCCAACCTCACTACCGCTGCCACACTTGAGTCCATCGATGCTGCCACTTGGCCAATCCATCCCGTTGGGGGTCTTCTTA
>NW_006408569.1:4807390-4822909 GCF_000296735.1 Chrysochloris asiatica | reverse complement strand
TCTGTTCAGCTCTTGGACCTCCTCATTTCTTCCATTTGCTTTATCATCTCTATGCTAGAGAGCAAGTTTCAGTGTCTCTTCTGACATCCATTTTGGCCTTTTCCTTCTTTCTTGTTTTCTTAATGACTTTTTGCTTTCTTCATGTATGATGTTCTTGATGTCTTCCCACAAATCTCTGGTCTTTGGTCTTTAGTGTTTAATGTATCAAATCTGTTCTTCAGACGGTCTCTAAATTCAGGTGGGATACAGTCAAGGTCCTATTTTGCTCTAGTGGACTTGTTTTCATTTTCTTCAGCTTCAGTTTGAATTTGCTTATGAGTAATTGATGGTCTGTCCCTGGCCTTGTTTTTATCGTCTCTTTCTGCAGATTTACTCAATTTGATTTCTGTGTATTCTATCTGGTAAAGTCCATGTTTATAATCGTCTGTTAAGCTGTCTAAAGAAGGTATTTGAAATGAATAAATCATTGATTTTGCAGAATTTTATCATGTGAGCTCCAACATAATTTCTATCACCAAGGCCATATTTTCCAACTACTGATCCTACCTTTTTGCTCCCAACCTTTGCATTCTAATCACCAGTAATGATCAATACATCTTGATTGCATTTTGATCAATTTCAGATTGACAAAGTTGATAGAATTCTTCTATTTCTTCCTCACTGACTTTAGTGGTTGGTGCATAAATTTCAATAATAGTAGTATTAACTGGTCTTCCCTGTAGGCGCATGGATATTATCCTATCACAGACAGCATTGTACCTCATGACTGATCTGGATATGTTCTTTTTGACAATGAATACAACACCATTCCTCTTCAATTTGTCATTTCTGGCATAGTAAACCATGTGGTTGTCAGATTCAGAATGGCCAATACCAGTCCATTTAAGCTCACTAATGCCTAAGATATTGATATTTATGCATTCCATTTCATTTTTGACAACTACTAATTTTCGCAGATTCATACTTCGTACATTCTAAGTTCCAATTTTCAATGGATGTTTACAGCTGTTTCTCTTCATTTTGAATTGTGCCCCATCAGCAAATGAAGGTCCTGCAGGCTTTTCTTCCATGCACTTTACTCTATTCACGTCATCATGGTCAACTCTACTCTGAGGAGGTAGCTCTTACCCAGTCGCATTTTGAGTACCTTCCAACCTGAGGGGCTCATTTTCTTGCGCTATATCTGACTATGTTTCTCTGCTATTCATAAGGTTTTCAGTGACTAAATATTCAGAAGTGGTACATGTTATGGATTAAAGTTCATTTTGTGCATGTGGTGGTTTAATTTTCCCAGCATTATTTTTTGAAATGATTATCTTTTATTATCACCTTGTTGAAAATTAATTTTATCATATGTGTGTTTTATCTTTTCTAGATTTTTTCGACTCCTGTTGTGGCACTGTACAATAAGTACTGGTCTGCAAACCACAAGGATGATGGTTCAAACCCATCAGCTGCTCCTCAAACCCTATACAGGGTCGCTATCAGTTGGAACCAACTCAATGGCACTTAACAACACCATGATGTCCCATTCATCTATTTGTCTACTGTTCTGTTAATTGCACAATAGTGTTAGCTCTTATCTTTTTTTTCCTTCCAGATTTTTTTGGCTATTCAAGTAAATATGGCCCAATATAAATTAAAAATAGGTCTTTAGAGATTGAAATGGCTTTTATTTAGAGAAGAGGTGATTATCCCCACTATTGTCCGTTTAACAGCCCAATTTGGCACCTATGGTAAAGTACTTTAACCTTAATACCATTAAGGCCAATATATGTGTTACTAATTGCTGATGTGACAAATTCCCACAAATGTAGTGGCTTAAAACATCACAAATGTATTATCTTTCATCTCTTTAGGTAAGAAAATTGACTCAGGTCTCATTGGGATAAAATAAATATGTTGACAGGGATGCGTTGTTTTCTGGAGGCACTAGGGGAGAATCTGTGTCTTGCCTTTTCCAGCTTCTAGAGGGTGCAAATATTCCTTGGCTCATGACTTTCTTCTATCTTCAAAGCTTGAAATGGCCATTTGATTTCTTCTAAAGTTGCATCAGACTGCAAAGCAGTTTGAACTATATGGTCGGTGGTTCAAGATCACCAGTCACTCCTTGGAAACCCTACATAGGATTGCTATGGGTCAAAACCGACTCGACGGCAGTTAACAACAACAACAAAGTTGCATCAGTCTGAAATGACTCTTCCACTTTTAAGGACCCTTGTGGTTACATTTTTGTTCTGCTAGATAATCCAGAATTATCTCATTTTAAGATCATCTAATTTGTTGCTGTTGTTAAGTGTAGTCAAGTCTGTTCCACTTCATAGTGTCACTGTGTAGGGTTTCCAATGAGTGACTGGTGAGCTTGAACCACTGACCTTGTGGTTTGCAGTCCAGTACTGATCTTACAGTGCCACACCAGGAATCCAAGATCATCTGATTGGGAATCTTAATTTCAATTTCAACCTTAATTGTCTTTTCTTATATAATATAATGTATTCACAGGTTCTGTGGATTAGAACATGAACATCTTTGTTGTTGCTAAGTGTTATTGAGCCGGTTTTGGTTAGCAGTCCAGTACTTATCCTACAGAGCCACACCAGGACGCCATGGACATGTTTGTTGTTGTTGTTAAGTGCCATTGAGCCAATTTTGGTTAGCAGTCTAGTGCTCATCCTACAAAGCCACACCAGGACCCATGTTGTTGTTGTTGTTAAATGCCATGGAGTCAGTTCCGACTCATAGCGGCCCTGGTTAAGGTTTCAGAGGGGCAGTTGGTGAGTTTGAATCGCCAGTCTTACAATTCAAACCAACCTTTTAGTCTGGTGCATTAGCCTACAGCACTACACCAGGACCCCATGGCCATCTTTGTTGTTGTTAGTGCCGTCGAG
This sequence comes from Chrysochloris asiatica, assembly GCF_000296735.1. Lineage (NCBI taxonomy): Eukaryota > Metazoa > Chordata > Mammalia > Afrosoricida > Chrysochloridae > Chrysochloris > Chrysochloris asiatica. The sequence continues at coordinate 4,820,021 of NW_006408569.1, read as the reverse complement.
TCAGTTCCTACCCATAGTGACCTGTGCAGGGTTTCCGAGGGTGTAAATCTTTATGGGAGTAGAAAGCCTCATCTTTCTCCTGCGGAATGGCTGGTAGTTTCAAACCGCTGACCTTAAGGTTTGCAGCCCAATTTGTAATCACTACGCTACCAGAACTCGGGCATTATTCTACCTGCAACATGATCATGATACATTTTACTTTGTATAAGTTTATGGATTCAACTTTCTAATATTTTGTGAAGACTCTGCATTTATGCATTACTAATAAAGTAAATTGCTCTATCATTTACTTTATTAGTAATACTCATGTCCAATTTTTATTTTGAATAATGGTAGTATAATAAAATATGTAGGACAATCCTTCCTATACTGACATTTTCTGGAAAACTTTATTCATTATTGAAGTAATTTCTTCTATAAATGTTTTTATGGTTTACAGAGCAAATTAGTTTTCCATTCAACAATTTATACACATATCATTTCATAGAATTTGTTGCAATTCTCTCACTGTAGCAGCATGCTTCCTGCTTCTTTCTGAGTTCCCAGATCCATTCGTCCTTACTGCTGACTGAACTTTGTTTCATTATGTTATTTCTTACTTAAATTCTTGGAAGAACCTGCCAGTGAACTTATTTGGGTCTGAAGTTTTGTTGCTGCTGCTGCTGTGCTCTTGTTTCTATTTGTTTGTTTGGAGGTTTTCTAACTATGGACTTTCTAACTATGAACTAGGAAGGAGTGAAGAACTATTTGTGAATATTCAGTCACTGAAAACCTTATGAGTAACAGAGAAACACTATCAGATATAGTGCTGGAAAATGAGTCCCTCAGGTTGGAAGGCACTCAAAATGTGACTGGGGAAGAGCTGCCTCCTCAAAGTAGAGTTGACCGTGATGATGCAAATATCATCATCCTGTGGGAGTAAAGCCTGCCGGACCTTCATTTGCTGATGGGGCACAACACAAAATGAAGACAAACAGCTGTAAACATCCATTGAAAATTGGAACATGGAATGTACAAAATGTGAATCTAGGGAAATTAGAAATTGTCAAAAATGGAATGGAATGCATAAATATCAATATCTTAGGCATTAGTGAGTTGAAATGGACTGGCATTGGCCATTTTGAATCTGACAACCACATGGTTTACTATGCTGGGAATGACAAATTGAAGAGGAATGATGTTGCATTCCTCGTCAAAAAGAACATACCCAGATTTGCTGTCTGTGACAGGATAACATCCATCCATCCATGCACCTACAGGGAAGATCAGTTAATACCACTATTATTCAAATTTACGCACCAAAAACTGAAGTCAGTGAGGATGAAATAGAAGAATTCTACCAACTTCTTCAATTTGAAATTGATCAAACATGCAATCAAGATGTATTTATCATTGCTGGTGAGCAAAGAGGAAGGATCAGTAATTGGAAAGTATGGCCTTGGTGACAGAAATGATGCTGGAGATCACATGATAGATTTCTGCAAGATCAATGATTTGTTCATTTCAAATACCTTCTTTAGACAGTATAAGATACAACTATACACATGGACCTCACCAGATGGAATACACAGAAATTAAATTGACTACATCTACGGAAAGAGATGATGGAAAAGCTGCATATCATCTGTCAAAACAAGGCCAGGGTCAGACTGTGGACAGACCATCAATTGCTCATATGCAAAATGAAACTGAAGCTGAAGAAAATGAAACCAAGTCCACAAGAGACAAAATATGACCTTGAATATATCCCACCTGAATTTAGAGACCATCTGAAGAACAGATTTGATACATTAAATACTAAAGACCGAAGACCAGAAGAGTTGTGGGATGACATCAGGAAAATCATACAGGAAGAAAGTAAAAAGTAATTAGGAAGACAAGAAAGAAGGAACAGTTCAAAATGGATGTCAGAAGAGACACTGAAACTTGCTCTCCAATGTAGAGATGCTAAAACAAATGGAAGAAATGAGAAGATCCAAGAGTTGAACAGAAAATTTCAAAGGTCAGCTCAAGAAGATAAAGCCAAATATTACAACAAAATGTGCAAAGATCTGGAATCAGAAAACCAAAAAGGAAGATTCACTGGTAAAGTTATTGAATGATGCAGAAATCATCAAAAGAAGTTGGAAGGAATACACAGAGTACCAAAAGGAAATGGTTTATGTTCAACTGTTTAAAGAGGTAGCATATGATCAAGAGCCAATGATACTGAAGGAGGAAGTCCAAGGTGCATTGAAGGAACTGGCAAAGAACAAGTTACCAAGAATTGATGGAATAAAAATTGAAATATTTCAAGAAAGTGAGGCAGCACACTCATCATCTATGCCAAGAAATTTGGAAGACAACTATCTAACCAACTTATTGGAAGAGATTTGTATTTGTGCCCATTCCAAAGAGAGGTGACCCAACGGAATGTGGAAATCATTGAACAATATCTTTGATATCCCACACAAGTAAAGTTTTACTAAAGATAATAAAGCAATGGCTGCAAACATACATTGACAGAGGTTCAAGCTGGGTTCAGAAGACGCTGTGGAACAAGGGATATCATTGCTGATGTCTGATGGATCTTGGCTGAAAGCAGAGAATATCAGAAAGATGTTTACTTGTGCTTTATTGACTACGGAAAGGCTTTTGATTGTGTGGATCATGACAAGCTATGGACAACATTGCAAAGTATCGGTATTCCAGAATACTTAATTGTGCTCATGGGGAATCTGTACATGGGCCAAGAGGCAGTTTCAAACAGAACGTAGGAACGCTGAATAGTTTAAAATTAAGAAAGGTGTGCGACAAGTTTGTATTCTTTCACCAAACTTATTCAACCTGTATGCTGAGCAAATAATACAAGAAGCTGGGTTATATGAAGAAAAATGTGGCATCACAATTGGAGGAAGACTCATTTACAACTTGCGATATGCAGATGATACAACCTTGATCGCTGAAAGTGAAGAGTTTATGAATATCAAAGAGCACAGCATTTGGTATGTATTGCATCTCAATGTAAAGTAAACAAAAATCCTCACCACTGGACCAATAAACATTCTTATCAATGGAGAAATGATTGAAGTTGTCAAGGACTTCATTCTTCTTGGATCAACTATCAACACTCATGGAAGCAGTAGTCAAGAAATCAAACAATGTATTGCATTAGGCAAGTCTGCTGCTCAAGACCTTTTTAAAGTGTTGAAGAATAAAGATGTCAGCTTGAGGACTAAGGTGCGCCTGACCCAAGCCATGATATTTTCAATAACCTCATATGGATTTAAAAGCTGTACAGTGAATAAGGAAGACTTAGAAGAACTGATGCTTTTGAGTTATGGTGTTGGAGGAGAATATTGAAAGTGCCGTGGGCTGCCAAAAGAACCAATAGATCTGTGTTGGAAGAAGTAAAGCTGGAGTGCTCCTTGGAGGCCAGGATGACCAAACTTTGTCTCTCATACTTTGGACATATTGTCAGGAGGGACCAGTTGCTAGAGAAGGATATCATGTTTGGCAAGGTGGAGGGTCAGAGAAAAGGAGGAATAACCCTAGAGAGATGGATTGGCACAGTGGAAGCATCAATGGGTTCAAGCGTGATATTAATTGTGAGTTTGGCCCAGGATCGGGCAGCATTTTGTTCTGTTGTGCATAGAGTCATTGTGAGTCAGTACCGATTCGATGGCACCTAACGACAACAACAACTATGGACTTTAGGAGTTCTGGTGTGGTGCTGTATACCTTGTATACCACAAGTTCATGGTATAGCTTATATATTTTCCGTCAACTTGCATATTGTGCTGTGGTGGCTTGAGTTGCTGTGATTCTGAGGGCTATGACACCGGTATTTTAAATAACCAGCAGGGTCACCCATGGTGGACAGGTTTCAGATGAGCTTCCAGACAAAGACAGACTAGGAAGAAAGAGTGTCAAACTACTTACGAATTGCTAGTCACTGGAAACCTTATGAATAGCACAGCCAGAGTGTTCCTTAGAGGCCACGATGGCTAAACTTCGTCTCTCATACTTCGGATATATTGTCAGGAGGGAACAGTCGCTGGAGAAGTATATCATGCTTGGTAAGATGGAGGGTCAGAGAAAAAGAGGAAGCTCCCCAACAAGATGGATTGGCCAGGTGGCAACATTGATGGACTCAAGTGTGGCAGCGATGGTGAGGTTGGCCCAGGATTAAACATTGTTTCGTTCTGCTGTGCATGGGGTCGCTATGAGTCAGTTCCGACTCGATGGCACCTGATGACAACAACAACAGCATTTTCACTTACCAATGTTTATATATGCATGCCCAGGCAAGTAAGTTAAAAAGTATTGCTACAAAATCATAGAAAAATTATTAAACAAAAACATTAAAATGTGAAGCTATTGTTCCTCACCATATCCTCCATCAGTTTTCACATTCTTGGGGGACTCAAATTATGCTCCTGTTCAATGTTCTTTGAGTTTGGGAAACAATTAGTCTGAATAAGCAAGGTCAGGATTTTGGGACGGATGGAGTAAGGCTTTCCAATAAAATTCTCCTAGGATAGCCCTTGCTACTCTCGAAGAATGGAAAAATACTTTTCCGTGTAAGTTACCTGGCCATTTTCTTACCAATGCAGATATCAATTTCTTTAAAACTTTCGAAGAAGTCCTCATGATCATCCTTTGTCCTTCAAGAAAATCTATCAAGTTTACCGCTTTGAAATCCCATCCCACAAAACACAAAATAGTCGCCCTAACCTTCTTAATTGATGTTGCTCCCTTGATTTTAACTGGCCTAGCAGATCCTGTATGAAATCATTGTTTTGATTTGATCTTTTTGTTGAAGGCACCTTAATGAGGCTAAGTCAAATGTATTACTGAGACAACTTGTCTGTAGCCTTCCACTGCTCACAGAAACAAGCTTAAACACTTAAAAATAATAATAATAATAATAATACGCCACTGCATGTATGCAACACTTACTCTTTTAGTGGGCTTCTTATAAACTGCACATAGTTGAACCTTGTTTTTACATGTAATCTGACAATATGTGCCTTTTTTGTTTAGACCACTTACATTTAATTGAATTATTGATATAGTTGCATTTACATTTATCTCTTGCTATGTGTTCTCTAATGGATTCCTAGTGTGGCTGGACCCCAAGGTCAGTTTGAATTGAAAGGTCAGGCGTTCAAACTCACCAACTGCTCCTCAAAAACCCTATACAGAGTCACTATGAGTTGGAACCAACTCAAGGGCACTTAATAACAATAACAACATATGTTTTATATTCTGCACTTTGCTAATTTTTTCTCTTGTTCTATTTGTGTTTCCATTTAATGTTTGTGGTTCCATTTAATTCTACTATTAACTTATGTATACCTCATTTCAAATTTTGTTCAGTGGTTTTCCTAGGGTTTATATTGTTGTTGTTGTTAACTGTCATCCAGTCAGTTCTGATTCATAGCCACCCTGTATAGAGATTCCGAGGAGCAGCTGGTGGGTTTGAACAGCAGACCTTGTGGTTTGCTGTCCAGTGATGATTCTACAGTGCCACACCAGGAGTCCGGAGTATACACTGTTTGTGTTTACTCCATTAAAGTCCAACTTCAAGTAATATTATACAACTTCACATATAGTATAAGAACCTTACATAAATGAAATTCTAATTTCTCCTTCACATGTTGTGCTATTATTGTCATATGTTTTACTTACACATGTTATAAACCTCACAGTACATTGCTATTTTTATCTTGAAACTGTAAATTGTCTTTTAACTGATTAAAACTGGGACTACTCAGAGTATGAACACTACCATTCACATCTGCTTAGGCATAGTTAGGGATGGCCTTCTCTGAGTCCATCCCTGAGAGATCATAGGAGCACATACACTTGGGAGGGAGGACACTTTGGTTCTGGCTCAGTATATCTAAAGCTGAGAAAGAACCTGTAACAAGTAAATACCTCCATGCTGTGGATCTTAGCGCTACCCATTGAAAGGCTGAATGTCAACAACCTCTAAGGTCCTTTCCATTATGACATTCTATGATTTCTTCAAGTCTCTTTCACCAGCTAATGAGAAGACTGAATGGATGTCTTCTCTGAGAACTGGAGTCCTTGTCATTCCATTTGCCTAGAGATTTGAAAAGGCAGATAATGGGCTTTTAATAAATGTACTATGGACCAGGCACTCTTACATAGTACATTATTAATGCAATAATAATACATAATCTGAAGAAATTTTGGAAGGATAAAAGGAATGTATATGTGAAGTACCCAAATACAATGCTTGGCCCCTTTCCACCCAGCTCACCACCCTTTGAAATGATTAAACTGAAACTCAGAGGGCTTAAGTAAATTCTCAAAGTTACAAAGGTTTTCAGCTCTAGAGTCCAAGTGTATCCTGCCTCTGAACTTTAAAGTCTGCAGTCATTTCTTGAATGAACTTGTTCTATTAGCAGAGACATTTTGAAGGGTTTTCCTGGAGGTCTACTAATCTTTGATCTAGTTTCCCTTTGTGATCCAAGGTGGGTATGTTTGAGAGGTGGCTGCCCAAAGCTTCAGATGCAGCACAGATTGCCTTATGCAAAATTATAACTGGCCCCCTCATGGTTTGAACGTTCCATCTTGGCCTCATTAACATTAGACTCAGTTCTGATTGCCTCAGGACAATCCTCAGGTCACCCAGGCAAGAATTTCCTGGCATCCCTTTGTTTCAGTTCTATTCCCATGGTGCATGTATGGAAACATGGTCTTGTGAGGGCAAAAGTCAAAGGGACAACTTTTAAATAAAAGGAAAAGTAGATTTACTTGCTCATGATTGAATTCAGAAAAGCATATCCATAACTAGCAGAATATTAAGAATTAAAGCAAAGGCGAAGGATATGGCAGTAGTTACATCCAGAGAAGAGAATGACCAATGACCCTAGGGAAAGAAAGACATGAGCTTTCCCACTCAGAGGTATGGCCATTGGCCTATGTATTAGTAGGGTTAAATGGATATATTGCTGAAGTAAATGGCAAAGGACCGATCTTGGAGACAACTCCATGGCTTGAAAATAATCTTTTTATGAGATCCATCAAGTCCATTCACTCTACTTATTTAGCAGAAAGGGCCTTGGAATTCTATCTCTAGTAGTGGAGATCATTTTGCATAGAGCTCATCATACTCTGGTCTGTTACCCATTATGCACATACAACAAACCTGAATTTGGAGTTGTTGCTAAGTGCCACTGACTCATAGCAACCCTGTACAGTGTTTCCAAAGAGCAGCTGGCGACTTTGAACAAACCGTCATCGACTGTGGTTCAAACCAACCTGTGGTCCAGTGTTTTCCTATAGTGCCACACCAGGACTCCATCCTGAATTACAATTACATTAATATATGTTTAGTATGATATTAAGCAGGGAGTTCAGAAATGTTTTTGCATGAAGGAGCCTACTAGATTTGGTGATTTCTTGTGGTTCCTTTCACCTTCAGAGTGACCAACATTAAGCATTTCTTTTTCTTTCTAGTAGGCTACATAGGTCATCTCACCTAATAGATCCCATGTGTAGAAACCAACACTTTGGTCTTTCTATTCATGACAAAGATGACATCCAATATAATACATTGCTTTGCATACAGAGAGACATAATTTGCCTTCAGAAGTAGCACAGTATTCTGTAAAAATATAAAGTGCATGTAGACTTTGAAGATGGGCAAACTTAACTTTGAATCCAGGTTTTACAATTTATTGGATCTATGATTTTGAACAAATCAGTTTAACCTTTTTGAGCCATGGTTTGTCATTTGTAAAACAGAGATACTTTCTATTTTATTTAGAATCCTGGTGTGGCACTGCAGAATAATGTGCAAGAGCAGCAGTTCAAACCCACCAGTAGCTCCTTGGAAACCCTATACAGGGTTGCTATGAGTCACAACTGACTGTACGGCACTTAACAACAACAACATCTGTCTCCTTGGGGTGTTGTGAAGATTTACTGAGGTAACTTATGGAACGAATTTAGCACAGTGCCTGCCACAGAGTAGTATGTGCTGAATTCATATGTGTTGAATAAATGCATGAGTGAATATCACTGTCTTTCTTACCTTCTCTGCCTGTAAATTGTTGAAGTGCTATTAAAAAGGCTTTTACTAACTTTTAATTAATTATTTGGGAAGAATATGGATGTAGAATTGAGTCAACTTAGAACCTGCAATCTAACTTCACCTTCTATTAGCTGTGCTTTCTTAGTTAGTAGTTAAAAAATTGCCTGAGCCTTAACTTCCTTAGCAGAAATCTAGATTGTCAGGCCAAGTGTGCAGAGCTGTTGTGAAAATCAAAGGAAATAATGTATGTAATTGCATATAGCACAGGACCTGGAATGTCATTGTATGTGATTACTAGTGCTAGGTCCCTTTCTCTGTTTCCCTGTGGACACTTTCACATATGTGGGCTCATTTAAGTCTCAGAACAATGTTGTTGTTGTGAGATAAGTATTATCATCGTAATGAGATAATGTATGTGGATGAATCTAGTACAATATGATGCAGGTGGTCAATAAATGTTTGTTTCCTTCCTCTTCTTTTCCTTAATTAAGCCAATTATTATCCTTCCAACAAATGTGCTTTTGCATGTACCATGTGAATATTATAAAGAATGGGATGCTAATTGTATATTGTTATTAATTTGGAAAGCAGTCTGGACACCTGGTCTATAATCATAATTATGTTGATTTTAATAAAAGGACAAAAGATAACAGAGTTTCTAGATATAAAGAGCTTGCCTAATTCCTACTTATTATTCTGAGTAATCAACAATTTAATTTGATATTTCTAAATTTACCACTCACTAGAAGAATATTTTCATATAAATTATACTTTATATATTAATACCATATTTTCTTTAGCATGTCAAAATATTTATTGGTCACCATGAGAAATAATTTTGATCTTTTTGTAAAACTGGGAATTATTGGTTGGGGTTGAATACTCCTATTTTCAATCTAGCCTCTCACCTAGTCTCCTACCCTTCCCTCTAATCATCACTAATTGGTATGATACAATACTTTGGAGAGGGCCACAGAGCTGGTTATATTTGTGTTTGAGACAGAGAGCATCATGCTGAAATAAAATTTGATTTATGCTCAAAATCTGGATTAATTTACTCTGAATGGTCCTGTGCATTGAAAAATATTTTTCCTTATTTCATCATCTGCCTATTGAAGATAATATTACTACTTACCTGGAAGATTTTTTTTCAAGGATAAAATAAAGTAATTCATGAAAAATAAGTTAATCCATATAATGATTTTATCATAGAGTTTACCATGCAACAAGTGCTTAATAAATGTTAATACTACCACCACCTCTACTACTACAATTACAATGATGTAGCAAAACCATTGAAGAATGATTAAAGAATTGGCTGTTCTGACTTATGCTGTATACCAGATCTCTGAATGATGAAATAAGACCCTCCCTAATTTCAAGTGTCAGTTTTGAAAATTTCCCACATTCCTAAGTCCACATTTCTTGAGTTACTCTGGGATCATTATTGAATCTTAATCCACTGAGACTCTTTCAGGAACATAGGGGATCACTCATACCATTTGTGACCATTGTCCAGAGCTTCAGTTGTAGAAAGTCTAAGAAACTGTGCTGAATGTGATTTGAGTGCAGCTCTTTAAAATGTTGCAATTTGAATTGCGATTTCATCCTCTATTTTAATTTTTTTTTCTTTTTCTACTCAAAGCAGAAGATATTAAACATTCCTAGTTTTGTTGAGTCTCAACTAATCAGATTTTTGGAAAAATTATTTTCTAGAGAGCCTGTTACATAGAGAGATTTCTCTAGGTGCCATGTATATACGAGGAAGTAGGAAGAACAGAATACAAGTCAGATGATTAAAATATTTTTCTTTTGAAAATTGACCAGTTGTTTGGCTGCTCTGGAGACTAAATGAATCCAGGTAAATATTCTAAGTAACATATTGATAGTGCAGGTGGGAACAGTGATGTGTAGTCTGGAAATTTTCAATAAATTACAGACCAGTGTATGAACATGACTCTATTGTCAATAAAAGTGGTAGGTAAGGGAGTAGTGGGATCTTTTGTCCAATCCCTTCTCAAAAATCAATAATGAGTAGTTCAATTGTGTGAATGCAGAGTTGGACACCAAGGCTCTCTTATTGAACCTCCAAGACCTTAGAATTCTAGAATGCCTTACTTCAGCAATACTCCTCTTCCTTTCTCCCTCCTCCCCTTCCTTCCTTCATTATATTTCTTCCTTCCCAAACTATTTACTGAGTGTGCATTAGATGACCAAGTATAGTGCTAGTCATTGGGGCACCACATAATCAAGTCAATCATAGCTCCTGCTTTTAAGGAGTTAACAATTTATCATGTTTTAGGATAAATCTGACCTGATGGTAAGAAAAGTTGTGCTTTATATTATATATACAAATTCCTTGTGAATGAGTTTTATTCTTTTTCTTCAAGTTACAGTACTGCATATCTTAAAAAAGGGGGAGTATTTATAGACTGGAGTTGACCAATTTGAATTAATAGAGAACTGGAAGTAGGGTGGGATTGAAGGTATCAACTTCTTGCCTCTGATACAACCTCAAAATTTAAGTGGCTTGAGGTATCTCCTGCTTGCTCTGCTCACCTAAATTATAGAGAGGAGATGAGGTGTATATAATTAAAACAAACAAGCAAGCAAAAAAAAACCAAAAACCAAACCACCACCACCAACAAAAAAAACACATAATAACAAAGTAAAACAAAACACCAAATCAAACCTAACAAAAATCAGAACTAAAACAAACACAGAAAACTCTTCATTCTATTTGACCTCATGGGAAATTTCTTTATCTTTGAAGGACTTAGTCCATGTTTTAAGTCACTTGAAGTGGGGTTGAGGCTACAGTATTAATACCTAATAAGCAAATGTGAAGGTCAACTAATTTGTTGCATCTAAGAGAGAATTCAGGACCAGACTGCTTGATCTTCATCAGCCACCTTCCTTGGGGAGGGCAGGAAAGATTTATTTTAGCATCTCCTTACTGATACTGGCCCAAATAGCCATTGAGTGCCTTCAGGCCTCCCTACTTTGAAAAATTCCTTCCTGAAAGACTATAGGGGCAAAGCTGGGTATGACAGTATGGGCTGAGATCAGGCTTAGGATCCTGAGGCTCATCATACTAGAGCCATGGGATAGGACTTGAAAACTTGAGGCTGTTATGCTTAGGAAAAGCAAAACAACAAGAAAACTCTATGACAGAAGGCACAAAGTGAATGGCTTATAAGTTTTCAAGAGGAAGTTTAGTTTCAGAGGTTGTGGGGGAAGGTAGAATCTCTGTCTCACTGAGTGGTTTTCAACCTCACTAGACCAGGCTGGTGAAAAGAGATGGGGAGAAGACTCTTGTGGTTCACTAGAGAATAATTGTTATCAGGACTGATTACGATTGTTGCAAATGTAAAGGTAGAGTTTTGTAACAAAAACAGGGGAGTGGTTAATCTTTCAGTCCAGGAGCAGAGGACCCTGAGGACATAAAGGGAGAAGAGTGGACATGGAGTGTGGACCCCTATTCAGAGAAGCAGCAATACCAGAGATGGAGGCAGAGATGATGGCATGGAGAGACAGAGCAGCTGATGACTCTAGACACACGGAAAGAGAAAGGCTGTGTGCTGGCGGCCAGGATGCAGACTTGTAGAATGTGCCCTTTGGTTGTTTGAATGATTATATATTTTTGAGTGCTTGATGTACAGCCAAAAAATAAAATAAAACAAAACAAAACAAAATTAAAAAACCAGAAGGAATAGAAGCAAATATTGTTGAATGATGATGCATGCAGGGCATTGTAATCATTGCAATGAAACGAAATATGATCGGATGAGTGTAAAGCTTATGTTCTCCCATGTAAACCACCACTCAATTCACAATAAAAACTTAAAACAAAACAAAAACTCTATGACAGAGTTTCATCTGCTTATTTGTGAGTACGTCAAAAGGGTATTAAGGATTGACTAGTATTGGGAGTAAAAGAGCAAACCCAAATGTCTTCTTTCACTTTTATAGACTCAACAAATATCATTTCCATGTGTTAACAACCTCCAAAGGGGAAAGTAGTCATGAGTCAAATAAACAATAATGCTGAAGACAGAAGAGCAAGTCCACTAGTATTGTACTTTTCCTTTTATTTAAGAGCTTCTTAATGGATTGGTTTTGCTTTAGCTTAGCAAAAAGAAAATCTAGATGTGAACGTGCAATGGAACCATGATTTTTCCCTTCAATTATCTGAAAGGATGTGAAGTATAGAATCAGTGAGTAGACTAATGGTGAATGGATGGAATTGAAAATAATTTCGATTTTGATTTATTCCTGTTATTAGAGCTGTTCAACCATGGAATATATGATCTTGTAAACTAATCATAACAAAAGAATACTAATATCAATAACATTTTTGTTATGTTCAATGTATTTTGTACACTACTTTAACTTTAAAAAACATTGTCAACTGACCAACTTAGAGACCCACAAGCCCAGTCCAAAGCATCTCACTACAACCCAGTAACCCCTGCTGTGCTTCTGCCTCTTGATTGACATCCAAGGACAGAAATCCTGCCTTTGAGCCAGACTTAAGGGCCCTAGCACAAGGAGATTCCTATTTAACAGCAACCATGCAAC
>NW_006408569.1:4797253-4804290 GCF_000296735.1 Chrysochloris asiatica | reverse complement strand
ACCTGACAACAACAACAACAATAATTTCACATAACACTATAGATATCATTATCATTATTTTATAAATGAAGAAACTGAGGCCAAGAGAAGTTAAGAATATCACTCAAGATAACATAGCTAATATGGGCTAAACAGGAACTCAAACAAGTATCTTATCGGAGTGCTTAAGGAAGGATTTGCTTCTTCGGCTTTTCTCTGAGCATATAGAAGCTGTTTCCAGACTGGGAAGAATCAAATGGTGGGTGGCTCAGACTTCCGGTGAGACAAGAAGAATCAAATGATGGCTCAGGCTTCCAGTGAAGCAAGACATATTTACCAGGCCAGAGTCCAGTGTAGAAATACACTCTGCAAACCAATCTGGATGACAGTGAGCTATTTTGTTTATTGCCATTTCTATTTTAAGGTTGTGTTCTCTGATTTCAATGTGAAAATGTAGGTCTCAGCAAGAGGATGACATCAAGTACACCCTTTCCCTGCTCTTCACAGCTACAATCCCATTATTTCCTATGTGTATAAATACTGTTCATGGGAAAATTCTATTATCTTTTCATTCCATTCTTTCACAAAGTTTTTGAAGCCACCATGTATATGTCTGTGTATGCATATTGCTTTCCTGTGCCTGTGAACACACACAGGTTTCACAATTTGCCTACAGCCATAAAAGTTGCATTCAGTAAAAGAGCCAGGTTTTGCCCTTTCATGCATAGAAACAAACAACTGAATTAATTCATTTGATTGGCTTGTCCATTTTCCAAGTAGTTTTCTTGGCATTGGGGAAGACAACTCCTCTGTGAGTGCAGCCTGGAGATGTATGTGTGTGTGTGTGTGAGAGAGAGAGAGAGAGACAGACAGACAGAGAGACTGAGAGAGACAAAGAGAGACCACCCTATAGCATTGTTTTAAAACTGTTCCTTTTCTTTTAATACGTTTTTCAAAGTTCCGCCTGGTAATCGCGGATTGTATCTGGAGGCCCACTTGCTAAAAGCAGGTTGAGTCATAAACAGGTTGTAAGAGTCCAGGAGACCTGCAGCAATGACTAAGAGAGTCATTATTTGATAGAAAGGGAAAAAATAGGTATTGGTTTGAAAAGAAGGCTAGGGGAGCCTGAAGAACTTCTTGAACAGGGAGAAAAAAATAAAACAACACAAACCACTTGGAAGCTAGCTGGCAGAGCGAGTGGGGACTGGAGAAAACCAGTCTTGTATAGCAGGACTTGCTGCTGCATTTTAATCACAGCTCTATGTGACTGTTTTTTTTCCCCTCTTTCTGTTTTTCCATCAAATGAAAAAGGACAGAGAGGGGATTTTAGCAGGAATCTTGCTCTTCAAACTTTGTTCTCTACTCCTTTGCACAGTTTAAAATTGACATATAAAATTTTTCATAAGTTCAAATATATGCAAACAGTATTTTGTCACCCTGTAAATATTGAACATTTAAAATTGAATCTTCACACCACTCTTTTACCTTCTTCAGAGGATTTTAAGTGCTATAGTATTTTGATGCCTCCTTTCAGCTAATTAAAATATAAATGGACACATTCTCTGTCAGACACTTAACATCATTTCCTTTTTTTTTCTTGGACTTACATCTCTATAAAATTTCCCCACAGGATTATCATACACATTTTTATACCTGAAAATATTTTCTTGATCATTCCTATCATACACTTCAACAAAAATATACAATGCAATTTTAAACTAAAAAAAAAACTCCTATGAAGATAAATATCTAAAGTATTAGATAGATAGATAGACAGATAGATAGATAATAGATAGTATTTCCAAAATTACACAGCTAGTAAGCAACAACATGTTGTTTATAACTCGGGTCTAAACTCAAAGTTCAAGATATTGACCACTCTGCTTTGTGGTTTTCTGGATTCTCAAAGAAGAAAATTACTGGTGCTATAGTAAGATTCAAGATGCCTGAAAGGTAAGTTTTTCTCTTGTAAATTTGGAGAAGTATAATTGAGAAAGCAGAGGTGATAAAAGAGAACTGGACTGACTCTTCAACCTCAGGCATATTCACAGCAGATCAATTTTTAAAGAATAGACCATATATAAATTGGAAATTAAAAATTTCCTTATTGGTATACCTCCTTAGAAAGACATTGTGTAACTCCAGGGCAGGTTTTCTCAATCTTAGCATGATTAACATTTTGGGCCAGATAATTCTTTGTTGTAGGGCACTTTTCTGTGTATTTAAATGTTTAACTGCATAGTGTTCTCTACCTGCTCCACCCCCAGTTGTGCTCATCAGAAATGTCTCTAGACATTGTCAAATATTCCTTAGGAGATAAGATTGCTCTAAATTAAGAAACACTGATCTCGGGCTTTGCCTACTTCAGTTTGAGGATTGCTTATCTAACTTCTTAAGAATGTGAAAGCAGCCCAAATCAGCCAGAGGTATTATTTGTGTTTTAGTCATAAAAAGAGCAAATATGGACTTCTGATTTTGGAGGCGGCAGAGATAGCCAGGTAGGAAAGGCTCCATGGGGGAGGGATTGAAAATCCCAGAAAAGTTGTGTCCACAGAACAACACCAGAGCTCTGGATCTAGCATAAGGTCCAGGACATCAGGTTCCTGTACACACAAGTGGGAAAATCATGGTATAAAGGAAAATACTGCGATTTAGGAATCACCTGAGAAGGGACTCCTTCTGTGGCCACCCCCGCTGGGCAGAGTTCAGAGGGCAGGGCTATAGCCAGACTGGCACAGGAAACCTGTGTTAAAACGTTACAGTGACAATTTGCAAAAGGAGGTGTGGGGGGATTCTACACATTTGTTCCTCCTCTTCCCTGTCATGCCTTCTTTGCCCAGCCCAGACACGTTCAGGTGGGTGGGTGCACACCCCCCAAAAAGTGCCCACTGCTGAGGCCACAGTTTTCCCATGGCATGAGAGAAAGAGCTTGCCAGCTGCTTATGATGTCAGCCTCGGGGTTGCATACCTAAAAATAACTCATGCAGAACCCTTTACTCAGGCCTATCTAGCAAGAAAAAAGCAAGCTCGCCAGGCCTGACAGACAACCATAAGAACAATCTGTAAAACCCCAATATAAAAGGACACAACTATCTTGAGAATAATGCTGTGCACACACAGATACCTAACAGACCTTCAGAAACAAAAATAGTAATCTTTCTCCCATTAACATCTGAATATCTATCTACACACCTCTACAGTGGTGACTAGAGGAGGGGCCTGAGCGAGCGGATACCCTCACCCATTGCTGCAGGCTTCTATGGTGCATACATACTGCCTGTGTAGCAAGGTGACTGGGGAGTCGGCCACAGTTTTATTTATGTTTCAAGGTGGTGGTTTTTGTCTCTGCTTTTATATTGCTTCTGATATTGGTCCTTTTGATCACACATTTTTCCTGGAGGTGGGAGGTTTTCTCCCTACATTACCCAAGAAGAAACCACAATCATGGCCATATAGCCAAGCTACAAGCATATCCTATAATATTCCACCATTGAGACAAGAGCCAATAACAGCAGTTAAGCATTACATGTGAAAAGGGAAGTCTATTTCCTGATCATATCCACCAGAGACACCCAGTAAGCTTAATAACACAACAACAAACATCCATTTTAGCATTTAAAAACCCACATAACTACTGGAAATGACAAACAAAGCACAACAAAAGATCTCAAAACATGTCCCCAAACAGAAAAGAGTAACTGAGACAAATGAGCTGGAGATAGACAAAGGCTCCCTGGAAGAGGAAGAGCAGGTTTTGGATTTGCCAGAGAATGAATTCAGAAGACTGATATAGAAACAAATTCAAATGATCTGAAAAGACTTGGAGGAAAACAAGAGCAATCAAACAAGATTGATACAGCATTGGAAACAATTCAAAACCTGCAAAAAGAGGTCCAGATGATTAATAATAAAATATCAGAAATGGACAATACACTGAAAGAGGAAAGGAGCAGAATTGAAGAGATGGAAGCAAGAACTAGCGAGCTGGAAGACATAACTCTCAATAATGCTAAGATAGAAGAGCAGGCAGAAAAAAAATATTTAAATATCTGAAGAGCATCTAAGATTCATACTGGATAACATGAAGAGAAACAACTTAAGAATTATTGGCATTCCGGAACAGGAAGAATCAGAGAAGTTCACAGAGGAGATAGTTGAAGTGCTTATGGAAGAAAATTTCCCTAACATCTTGAAAGATGACAAGATAAACATTCAAGAACCTGAATGTACCCCAGGAAGGACAGACCACAATAGAAAGTCACTAAGACATATAAAAATCAGGCTCTCCAAAATCAAAGACAAGGAGAAAATCCTAAAAGCGGCCAGGGAAAAGATAAGTGTCACATACAAAAGGAAGCAAATCAGATTAAGCTTTGACTTCTCAGCAGAAACCATGCAGGCAAGAAGGCAATGGGGAGACAAATACAAAACCCTACAAGAAAAAAAACTGCAAACCAAGAATCACCTATCCAGCAAAACTGTCAATCAAATACGATGGTGCAATCAAAACTTTCCAGGATAAACAGAAGCTAAGAGATTTTGTCAAAGCCAATCTAGCACCTCAAAATATCCTAAAGGGAGTTCTTTGGACTGTAAACCAACTAGAACAGACAACAACCAGAGATTGACAGGCGTGGCAACACCCACTGAAATTCAGATGATGGATAACACAGTCCAGAACAGAACAAAACTACAACAATTAATTCAAAGGAGCTAGAAGGTCAACCAAAGATCAAAATAATATCAGTGTCAAAGAAGGGATAAATGTAGGAACAGTGATGCAGGTGGTGAAGATGTCAGGTAGATTAAAGGATACAATAGATTTTCTTCAATGTAGAGAAAAGTTAATAAGGTAACCCCAAAGAAAGTTAGTACTTTACAACTTACCATGATAATGAACTTCCAAGCAGGACAAGCAAACCTGAAAACTAAGAAGAAACCGAAAAAAAAAAAAATAGCACACACACACACACAAACAAATTCAGCATAAAAATGCATGCAGAACAAAGAAATGAACAGCACTACCAAAATCAATATAATGACAGCAATTAATTCATACCTATCGATAATTACGTTGAATGTCAATGGATTGGATGCACCAGTGAAGAGACAGAGAGTGGCAGATTGCATAAGAAAATAAGAACCTTCAATATGCTGCCTGCAAGAGACACATCTTACATACAAAGACAAAAACAGACTAAAAGTTAAAGGATGGAAAAAAATATACCACACTAACTACAGCAGTAAAGAAGCAAGAATGGCAATTCTAATCTCTGATAAAGTAAACTTTAAGACAAAAACTAGCATAAGAGATAAAGAAGGACACTATCTCATGTTCAAAAGGTCAATTGAGCAAGATGACAGAAACATAATATCTATACTCCCAATGAAAAAACACCAAGCTATATGAATCAAACCTTACTAGAATTGAAGAAAGAAATAGGTAAATTTACAATTATAATGGACAGTTATATTACGTCACTTTAAAAAAGGGACAGAACAACCATAAAGAAACTCAACAAAGTTATAGAGGAACTAAACAGCACAATCAACCAACTTGATCTCATAGATGTGTACAGACATTGAACCCAATAACAGCACAATATAGTTTCTTCTCCAGTGCACAAGGAACATTCTCCAGAATTGACCATGTGTTAGGTCACAAAGCAAGCCTCCATAAATTTACAAACATCAAAATAATACAAAGCATCTTTTCAGACCACAATGCTATAAAACTAGAATTCAACAACAAGAAGACTGAAGAAATAAAGGTGAATACATGGAAACTGAACAACACCCTTCTGAACAGTGACTGGGTAAAAGAAGAAATTGTACATGAATTCATAAACTTCCTAGAAACAAATGAGAATGAAAACACAACATACCAAAATCTATGGGACACGGCAAAAGTGGTGCTGAGAGGACAATTTATTGTGATAAATGCACACATTCAAACAAAAGAAAGAACAAAATTAACACATTAATACAGCATCTCCAACTATTAGAAACTGACCAACAGAGGGACCCTATAGTCACCAAAAGAAAAGAAATAATAAATATAAGAGCAGAAATGAATGAGAAGGAAAACAGAAAAAAACTGTAGAAAGAATCAACAGGACAAGAAGCTGGTTCTTTGAAAGGATTATTAAAATTGACAAACCATTGGCAACCCTAATAAAAGAAAAGAGGAAGAAGACACAAATAACTCGCGCGGGTGATGTCACAACTGAACCAAACGAAATCAAAAGGATAATAATAGAATACTATGAAGAGTTGTACTCCAACAAATTTGAAAACTTAGAAGAGATAGATGCAGTTTTAGAAAAACATGACCTACCAAAATGTACACAGAGTGAAGTAGAAAACTTGAATAGACAATGACAAAAGAAGAAGTTGATCAGGTCATCAAAAAAACCCCAACCAAAAGAAAGTCCAGGCCCAGATGGCTCCATGGGTGAGTTCTACCAAACATTCAGGGAAGAGTTGTCACCAATTCTACTTAAATTATTCCACAATATAGACAAGGATGGAAAATTTCCTAATACTTTTATGAAGCAAACATAACCCTCATACCAAAACCAGGGAAAGACACCACTAAGAAAGAAAACCACAGACCAGTATCCCTCATGAACATATATGCAAAAATTCTCAACAAAATCTCAGCCAACAGAATCGAGCACCACATCAAAAAAACAATACATCATGATCAAGTGGGTTTCTTAAAAGGGATGCAAGTATGGTTCAACAATAGGAAAACAATCAATGTAATACAGCACATAAATAAGAAAAAGGAAAAGAACCATATGATCATATCAATTGATGCAGAAAAGGCATTTGGCAAAATCCAACATCCATTCCTGATAAAAACACTCAACAAAGTAGGAATTGAAGGAAAACTCCTCAACATAATCAAGAGCATATATACAAAACCAACAGCCTACATCACTCTCAATGGAGAGAAACTGAAAGCCTTCCCTCTGTGAACAGGAACCAGACAAGGATGTCCTCTGTCACCACTCCTATTCAATATTGTTTAGGAAGTCTTAGCCAGAGCTATA
>NW_006408569.1:4751806-4787410 GCF_000296735.1 Chrysochloris asiatica | reverse complement strand
AGGGTCAGAGAAAAAGAGGAAGACCCCCAGTGAGATGGATCAGCCAGGTGGCATCATTGATGGCGTCAAGTGCGGCAGCGGTAGTGGGTTTGGCCCAGGATGGAACATTGTTTCATTCTGCTGTGCATGAGGTTGCTATGAGTCGGTTCCGACTTGATGGTACCTGACAACATAGAGGCAAGATGTGACTAGCTTTCAAGCTTTCAAGAGGGAGTGTAGCTCCAGACAAGGAGGGGGAAGGTAGAATCACCACTGAATGATTTCTAATCTGTTGGGACCGGGCTGTTGAAAGGAAATGGGGATAAGGCTCTTGTGGTACAATAGTGAATAATTGTCATCAGGACTGACTGTGAGGGTAGGAAATATAGAGGTAGATTTTTTTTTTTTTTGGCAAAAGGAGGAGAATGATTGATTTTGCAGCCCAGGAGTGGAGGTCCCTGGAACCATCAGCTGAGAAGAACAGAGAGCAGGACCCTAAGCAGAGAGGCAGTGATGGCAGGGATGGAGACAGATGGAGTGGCTGGGCTCAGGAAGGGAGAAGGGCTGTGTGCTGGTGGCCAGAGGGCGGGCCTGTGTGTTGTACCCTTTGGTTATTTAATGATGCATGGTGGGGATTGTAATCATTGCAATGAAATGTAAACCTCACAATAAAAACTTAAAAAAAAAAAAAAGGTCTATCTGAAAGGTTGTTGTTGTTGTTAGGTGCCATTGAATTGGTACCGACCCATAGTGACCTTATGCACAACAGAATGAAACACTGCCAGATCCTGGGCCAGCCTCACTATTGTTGCCATGCTTGAGTCCATCAATGCTTCCACTTGGCCAATTCATCTCATTGGGGGTCTTCTTTTTTTTTCTCTGACCCTCCACCTTACCAAACATGATATTCTTCTCTAGTGATTGGTCCCTCCTGACAATATGTCCAAAGTATGAGAGATGAAGTTTGGCCATCTTGGCCTCCATGGAGCACTCTGGCTTCCATGAACATCTGTTAGTAACCAGAACATGGAATGTACAAAGTATGAATCTAGGAAAGTTGGAAATCATAAAAAATGAAATGTAACACACAATGATTGATATCCTAATTATAAATGAACTGAAATGATCAGGTGTTGGCCATTTTGTATCAGATAATCATATGGTTTACTCTGCCAGGAATGACAAAGAGGCATGGTGTCTCATGTATAGTCACAGAGAACATTTTAAGATAATCCTACAAGGAAGACCAGTTAATACAAGTATTATTCAAATTTACTCACCTATCACTGAAGGAACTCTGGTAGAGTAGTGGTTACGAATGGGGCTGTAAACCGCAAGGTCAGCAGTTCGAAACTACCAGCTGCTCCGCGGGAGAAAGATGAGGCTTTCTGCTTCCATAAAGATTTACAGCCTCGGAAACCCTGTTCAGGGTCACTATGGGTTGGAACTGACTTGACAGCACTTAACAACAACAACAACATCACTGAAGGTAATGATGAAAAAACCGAAGGATTCTACCATCTTCTTCAGTCTGAAATTGAACAAACATGCAATCAAGATACATTGATAATTGCACTGACAATTACTGGTGATTGTAATGAAAAAGTTGGAAACAAAAAGGAAGGATCAGTATTTGGAAAATATGGCCTTAGTGATAGAAATGAAGTAGATCACATGATATAATTTAATACCAATGATTTCTTCCTTGCAAATATGTTTTTTCAAGTACATAAGCAATGACAGTACACATGGAAGTCACCAAATGGAATACTCAGGATTCAAATTGACTACATCTGTAAGAAAACACCATGGAGAAGCTCAGTATCCTCAACCAAAACAAGGCCAGGGGTCGACTAGAACAAACCATCAGTTGCTCATATGCAAGTTTAGGTTCAATTTGAAGTAAATTAAAACAAGTCTAAGAGAGCCAAAATGTGGCTGTCTACCCCTCCTGACTTTAGAGCCCATCTCAAGAACATAGAATACTAATGACTGAAGACCAGAGGAGTTGTGGTAAAGTATTAAGTACATCATACAAGGAGAAAACAAGAGGTCATTAAAAGACAGGAAAGAAAGAAAAGACCAAAATGAATGTCAGAAGAGACTCTGAAACTTTCTCTTAAATGTAGAGCAGCTAAAGTGAATAAAAGAAATGAGAAAGTAAAAGAGCTCAACAGAAAATTTCAAAGGGTAGCTCAGGAGACAAAGTTAAGTATTATAATGAAATATATAACAACCTGGAGTTAGAAAACTAAGTGGGAAAAACATGCTTACCATTTTTGAAGCTGAAAGAACTGAAGAAAAAATTCAAGGATTGACTTGAAATATTGAAGGATTCTATGGGCAAAATATTGAGCAATGTAGGAGAATCAAAAGAAGATGGAAGGAATACACAGAGTCACTGTACCAAAAGTAGTTGGTTGACATTCGACCATTTCAAGAGGTGGCATGTTCAATAACCTGTAGTATTGAAGGGAGAAGTCTAAGCCACACTGAAAGCACTGGTGAAAAACAAGACTCCAGGAATTGACTGAATACCATTTGAAATGTCTCAACAAACTGATACAGCACTGAAATACAGTGATACAGAATTCACTGGTTTATGCCAAGAAATTTGGAGGACATTTGTCTGGTCAATCGACTGCAAGAGATACATCTTTATGCCCAATCTAAAGAAAGATGACCCTACAGACTGTGGAAATCATTTAACTGTATCATTAATATCATATGATAGTAAAGTTTGGCTAAAGAAAATGAAAAAAAAAACAAAAAAACTGCAGCAATACATCGACAGGGAGCTGCCAGAAATTTAGGTTAGATTCAGAAGAGGATATGGAACAAAGGATATCACTGCTGACATCATATCAATCTTGGCTGAAAACTGAGAATACCAGGAAGATGTTTGCTTGTGCTTTATTGTAAAGGCATTTGACTTTGTGGATGACAACAAATTATGGATAAAATCACAAAGAACACTTAATTGTGCCCATGCAGAACCTGTGTGTAGACCAAGAGGCATCATTCAAACAGGACCAAGGAATACTGTGTGGTTTAAAATCAGGAAATGTGTGTGCCAGGGTAGTATCCTTTCACCATACTTACTCTGTCTGTATGCTGGGCAATTAATAAGAGAAGCTGGGTTCTATGAAGAAAAACGTGGCATCAGGATTGGAGGAAGGCTCATTAAGAACTGATGATATGCAGATGACACAAGCTTGCTTACTGAAAACAAAGAAGACTTGAAGCACATACTGGTGAAGATCAGACTACACACTTCAGTATGGATTACAACTCAATGTAAAGAAAACAAAAATTCTCACAACTGGACCAATAAACAACATCACAATAAACGGAAAATATAGACGTTTTCAAGGATTGCATTTCACTTGTATCTACAATCAATGCTTATGAAAATTGTTGTTAGGTGCCATCGAGTCAGTACTGACTCATAGCGAAACACTGCCCCATCCTGGGCCAACCTCACAATTGTGCCACGCTTGAGCCCATTGATGCTGCCACTGTGCCAATCCATCTCGCTGGGGGTCTTCCTCTTTTTCTCTGACCCACCATCCTACCAAATATGCGACTGGTCCCTCCTGACAATAAAAATCTGGCTTTGGAGATCATGTGTTTAACCGTTATACTAACTCATCAAAAAAGAGCAATAGTGAAATTGAATGAGAAGACATGCTATTTTCTCTTTCATTGCTAATGATGTGTATTGAAAGACTGGTTATTTGGACCACTACCTCCCTAATGTCAGCATAGCTGAATAACACATATCTCCCATCTAGAAGGCTGGCTTTGGAAACCCAAATTTAAAAAGTGATTTAAAAGACGATGGCATGTGTATCTTTTCTGTATGTACATGTGATTTTACCTGAATACCTAGATCCCGATCCAGAGGGATGTGCATTTGCATGCATATGTTTGCTTGTGTGTGTGTTTAGATGTTTTATGTAAATCTAACAGTTTTGAATGTCAGTTAATGAACTTTCCTCCAGAAACCTAAAATCCAGCTTTTTCATAGGACTAGATTTTAAAATAAGAAACTCTTATTCTGTTTTAGGGTTTTTACCTGCTTTTCCAGAATCAACTTTTTCTACAGAGGCTGCTATTCTGTTCTCTCAGGAATGTAGATATCAAACAAGTACGGATGGCCTAGTAATGCCAATGGAATAATTCTCTGTTTCAGTCCTGATAATTCAGCCCTATCGCATGCTCTGATCACAGAAGATTATAAATATGATTTAATATCTAGCCTGACATTTCTTGAGCTGTTTTAATATTTAAAAAATATATTCTTTGGGGATTTCTTTGGTCTAAAATAGCATGAAGGATTCCAAGCATGTGCTCTACCTGTTTGCTTTGAATGTGAATTTGGGAGTCTTGACTTGTTACTGAAGGAGACTGGTGGCACAGTGATTAAGAGCTTGACTTCTGCCAGAAAGGTCAGTGGTTAAAACCCACCAGCCAATTCACAGGAGAAAGTGGCAGTCAGTTTCTGTAATGATTTACAGCCTGTGGGTAGTTCTACTCTGTCTTATAGGGTTGCTATGAATCAGAATTGATTCAGTGCGGTTTTCTTTTGTCACCATAGGGCTGCATGCTGGGCTGTTTTCTTTGGAATATGTTTTCACTGAGCTGTTTCTTTTCCCATTTAATCTCCTTCATCCCACCATACCCTGACCAGATGTTAGGGATAGCTTGTGTTTGTAAAGCAGATTTTCTTTAGGTACATTTAACTGGATATGATGAGCACCATCACACAAAAAAATACCCTTATCAGCACAGATCTCTAACCACTGATGGTGGTGGTTGTGGTGGTTGGTGTGCCTTGGAATTGGTTCCAACTCATAACGACCCTGCATAGGGTTTCTGAGGCTGTAAAGCTTTACGGGAGCAGAAAGCCTCATCTTTCTCTCCTGGAACGGCTGATAGTTTCGAACTGCTGACCTTGAGGTTAGCAGCCCAACTCGTAACCACTGTGCTACCAGAGATCCTTGATAAAACTGGATTATGTGAGAAATATAAATGGGAGAGTGACCTGACACAGCATATGGAGAGGCTGACATTTCCTCTGGACATTATGACTTCTATGGGTCCAGAAAATATCACTATGATGGTGACTGAGTTTATCATACTAGGGTTCAGAGACTTCAAGAATTTGAGCCCTTTCTTCTTCCTGGCCACCATTTCAGGTAATCTCTTCTTTGTGATCCTGGTGAGCACTCAGCGGGAATTCCAGACCCTGGTGTATTTCTTTCTAGCAAACCTCTCATGCATGGAGGTCTGCTATACATCCAACATTGCACCCAGAATGCTGGTGGGCTTGTTGAGAGAGAAAAATGTAATCTCAATGGTAGGTTGTATTATGCAACTCTACTTCTTTGGGGCCTCGGGCAGCACTGAATGTTACCTTCTAGCAGTGATATCATATGACCCTTATACTACCCAACACTCATGTATGGGACTATGTGTGGGGGGCTAGTAATTGGTTCATGGGTCAGTGGATTCACAGTGGCAGCTGCATTCCAGGCTGCTATGGTGTCCAGCTTGACCTTCTGTGGTAACAATGAAATTGACCACTTCTTCTGTGACTTGAAACCTCTACAGAAGCTCTCCTGCTCAGATACCCATCTAGTCAACTCGGTCTGCACAACTCTAACAGCATTGGTAACTCTGGTCCCCTTTGGACTAACACTAGCATCCTATTGGAGGATTCTTTCCACAGTGTTGCATATGACTTCCATAACTGGTAGGAAGAAGGCATTCTCTACCTGCTTCTCTCACCTAGTTGTTGTGATTTTGTTTTTTGGGACTTGATCCTGGTGTATGCTGTGCCCTTGGCTGGCCAAGCACTGGCTCTCAACAAAATCTTCTCCTTGCTGTATATGGTTGTCACTCCCATGTGTAACCCTCTTATCCACAGCCTCAAAAACAAGGAAGTGAAGGAGGCCCTGAGAAAGCTAAGAAGTTGACCCTACAATGATGGACTTCATTCAGCTCACATAAGTTATGGCAGTCTGAAAATCAAGGCACTCCTCTACCTTCGGGGAACTCTCAGCATGATTAGAAGAAAAGCATAGGATAGGTAATAATTTATAACCCCAAATATTGGTTAATCCCCAAACCATCTATTGATTTGATTTTGGGGAAGAATTGGTACATTTGTTTTGGCCAAAGCCTCCTTGGAATGATCTAGTTTTATATTATGGGAGGTGAGAAGAAAATTTCCATTTGATTGAAGGGGAACCACTCTGGGATGGATAATAAATAATTACTGCATGGTGGTGGTGGTGTTTATGTGCTGTGGAGTCGGAACCGACTCACAGTGACCCTGTACAGGGTTTCTGAGGCTATAAATCTTTATGGGAGCAGAAAGCCTCATCTTTCTCCTGGAAAACAGCTGGTAGTTTTGAACTACTGGCCTTAATGTTCACAGCCCAATTCATAACGACTATGCTACCAGAGCTCCTAATTACTGCATATAACCCCCCAAAAATCTCAATCCTAGAGGGAATTACTTGGAAATATTTTGTTTCCTTTCTGTGTTGTTGTTTATTTAATAATTAAACTGGCAATTCCTGAGGTTGGAGGACTGATAACTGTCACCCCCATAAGAATAGGAGAGGCAAATTCCCTGAGTGAAGGGACAATGCTTCTTTTCTTCAGCACTCAGTTCTGATGACAAGATTGACTGTGTTAAGTGACTAATAACAACACCAAACCTCTACTTGGCCTGGTATTAAAAAATCTAAAGATGAAAACCCACTAGAAGACTAGTTTTGGAGAAATGTGCATTATATACTTGGGGCAATTGGTAAGATACATGGATTGCCTCAAGGCACTCTTTTATATGTTGAAATTCTCTAACATTTACAGCTACCCACACTGTGTTTTCATTTCTTTCTTTCCATTTCCCTCTCAGATCCTCCTTCTGCTATATATCTGAGCTTGTCTTGCTGGTATCCCTTGTGCTTTTGTTTTCTATTTTTCTATCTGTTACCACCTACATAACATTATTAACTGGTATATTCAAGCTACATATCAAGAGAAAAGGGAAACAAATAGATACTGCTATGAAAAGGGAGACAATACATTTATTCAACTAACATCATTTATTGTAAGCCCAATATTATCCTGGCATTGTGATAGGTGCTAAGACTAAGATAGTAAATAATGTAGATATAGCCTGTGGCTTCAGATATCTTACATTCTGGTATCCTTGGTGTTCAAATTGCTCAGAATTTGTTTTTACATTGTTTATAGAATATGTAGATATTGAAAGAACTGACTATAAAAAGAGAATTTGTATGCAAAATTCAAGTATTCTCAGTTATTTTAATTTTAAGAGTAATTGTATAATCAGAAGCAATCTACTGTAAAGATTTAACAAAGCCTTTAGTAGGAAATATGAGAAAACAAATGCTCAGAATGTGTTTGAATGCCCTACTTAGCTAAATTCACATAATTTTGTCCTTCAAGACTCAACTCATGTCCTGCCTTCCATTGAAACCCTCCCTGACTTTCCACTTACGTCATTTCTTCCATGTTGTTGTTGTTAGGTGCCATCGAGTTGGTACCAACCCATAACGACCTTATGCACAGCAGAACAAAACACTGCCCGATCCTGGGCCAACCTCACTACTGTTGCCACGCTTGAGTTCATTGATGACCAATCCATCTCGTTGAGGGTCTTCCTCTTTTTCTTTGACACTCCACCTTACCAAACATGATAACCTTCTCCAGCGACTGGTCCCTCCTGACTATATATCTGAAGTATGAGAGACGAAGTTTGGCCATCTTGGCCTCTAAGGAGCACTCTAGCTGCACTTCCTCCAAAATGGCACTTTCAATATTCTCCTCCAACACCACAACTCAAAAGCATGAATTCTTCTACTGTCTTCCTTATTCACTGTCCAGCTCTCGCATGCATATGAGGTTATTGAAAATACCATGGCTTGGGTCAGGCACACCTTAGTCCTCAAGTTGACATCTTTGCTCTTCAACACTTTAAAAAGGTCATGTGCAGCAGATTTCCCTAATGCAATATGTCGTTTGATCTCTTGACTGCTGCTTCCATGAGTGTTGATAGTTGATCCAAGAAGAATGAAGTCCTTAACAACTTCAATCTTTTCTCCATTGATAAGAATGTCATTTATTGGTCCGGTGTTGAGGATATTTGTTTTCCTTACATTGAGATGTAATCCATACTGAAGGCTGTGCTCTTTGATCTTCATCAGTAAATGTTTTAAGTCCTCTTCACTTTCACCAAGCAAGGTTGTATCATCTGCATATCACAGTTGTTGATGAGTCTTCCTCCAATCCTGATGCTATGTTTTTCTTCATAGACCCCAGCTTCTCGAATTGTTTGCACAGCATATAGGTTGAATACGTATGGTGAAAGAATACAACCTTGTCGCACACCTTTCTTAATTTTAAAACACTCAGTGTTCCCACGCTTTGTTTGAACAACTGTCTCTTGGTCCATGTACAGATTCCTCATGAGCACAATTAAGAGTTCCGGAATACTCATACTTTGCAGTATTTGTCCATAGCTTGCCATGATCCACACAATCAAACAGTCAATAAAGCACAAGTAAACATCTTTCTGATGTTCTCTGCTTTCAGCCAGGATCCATCAGATATAAGCAATGATATCCATCATTCCACAGCCTCTTCTAAATCCTGCTTGAACCTCTGGAAGTTCTCTGTCAATGTATGATTGTAGCCATTTCTGTATTACCTTTAGCAACATTTTGCTTGCGTGGGATGTCAAAGCAATTGTCCGATGATTTCCGCATTCCGTTGGGTCACTTTTCTTTGGAATGAGCACAAATATGGATCTCTTCCCATCAGTCGGCCAGATAGTTGTCTTCCAAATTTCTTGGCAGAGATGAGTGAGTGCCTCCTGTGCCACCACACTTTCTTGAAAGATTTCAATTTTTATTCCATCAATTCCTGGTGCCTTGTTCTTTGCCAATTCCTTCAATGCACCTTGGACTTTATCCTTCAGTATCATTGGCTCTTGATCATATGCTACCTCTTGAAATGTTTGAACACTAACCATTTCCTTTTGGTACAGTGACTCTGTGTATTCCTTCCATCTTCTCTTGATGCTTTCTGTATCATTCGAAATTGTGCCCAGAGAATCATTCAATAACAAAAGTTGAGGCTTGAATTTTTATCTTAACTTCCCCCAGCTTGAGAAATGCTGAGCATGTTCTTCCTTTTTGGTTTTCTGATTACAGATTTTTGCACATTTTGTTGTAATATTTGGATTTATCTTCTTGAGCTGATCTTTGAAATTTTCTGTTCAGCTCTTGGACCTCCTCATTTCTTCCATTTGCTTTAGCATCTCTACACTGGACAGCAAGTTTCAGTGTTTCTTCTGACATATACTTTGACCTTTTCCTTCCTTCTTGTCTTCTCAATGACTTTTTGCTCTCTTCAAGTATGTTGTTCTTGATGTCATCCCACAACTCTTCTGGTCTTCAGTCTTTAGTGTTTAATGTATCAAATCTGTTCTTCAAATGATCTCTAAATTCATGTGGGATATATTCAAGGTCATATTTTGGCTCTTGTGGACTTGTTTTCATTGTCTTCAACTTCAGTTTGAATTTGCATATGAGTAATTGATGGTCTGTTCCACAGTCTGCCCCTGGCCTTGTTTTCATTGATGATATGGAGTTTTTCCATCTTCTCTTTCTACAGATGTAGTCAATTCCATTTCTGTGTATTCCATCTGGTGAGGTCCATGTGTATAGTCCTCTCTTATGCTGTCTAAAGAAGGCATTTGAAATGAACAAATCATTGGTTTTGCAGAATTCTATCATGTGTTCTCCAGCATCATTTCTATCACCAAGGCCATATTTTCCAACTACTGATCATTCCTCTTTGCTCCCAACGTTTGCATTCCAATCACCAGTAATGATCAATGCATCTTGATTTCATGTTTGATCAATTTCAGATTGACCAAGTTGGTAGAATTCTTCTATTTCTTCCTCACTGGCTTTAGTGGTTCATGTGTAAACTTGAATAATAGAGGTATTAACTGGGCTTTCCTGTAGGCTCATGGATATTATCC
Organism: Chrysochloris asiatica; assembly: GCF_000296735.1. Taxonomy (NCBI): domain Eukaryota; kingdom Metazoa; phylum Chordata; class Mammalia; order Afrosoricida; family Chrysochloridae; genus Chrysochloris; species Chrysochloris asiatica. The sequence continues at coordinate 4,777,341 of NW_006408569.1, read as the reverse complement.
TATCACTGACACAGCATTGTACCTCATGACTGATCTGGGTATGATCTTTTTGACCATGAATGCAACACTATTCCTCTTCAATGTATCATTCCCGGCATAGTAAACCATGTGGTTGTCAGATTCAAAATGGCCAATACCAGTCCATTTCAGCTCACGAATGCCTAAGATATTGATGTTTATGTATTCCATTTCACGTTTGACAACTTCCAATTTTCCCAGATTCATACTTCGTACATTGCATGTTCCGATTTTCAAAGGATGTTTACAGCTGTTTCACTTCATGTGCCCCATCAGCAAATGAATGTCCCACGGGCTTTTCTCCCACAGGCTTTACTCCATTCGTGTCCTCACGGTCAACTCTACTTTGAGGGGGCAGCTCTTCCCCTGTCGCATTTTGAGTGCCTTCCAACCTGAGGGGTTCATTTCCCGGCACTATGTCTGACAATGTTTTTCTGCTATTCATAAGATTTTTAGTGACTAAAGATTCAGAAGTAGTTCATCGCTCTTTCTTCCTAGTCTGTGAAGCTCATCTGAAACCTATCCACCATGGGTGACCCTGCTGGTATTTAAAATACCGGTTGCATAGCTTTCAGAATCACAGCAACTCACATGCCACCAAAGTATGACAAACTGGCAGATTGGTGGCCATTTGGTTTTAAGTGGAAACTGTCACTTTAAATTTCAAGGAGATCTGTGCGCATGCATCGTAGAACCCTCCAAGTGTGGGGGTGGGGTGTCCATTCACTCAGGCATCCCCTCTAGTCACCAGAATGGAGAAGCGCAGACAGCGAGAGACCAATGAACAAATACCAAAAAAAGAATGTCCACACCTGTATCTCTGCGGTTCTGTCAGGCTTTCATGGCTGTTTTGATTCTTCCCACACTTGGTCTCTGCCAAGATGGCCGGCTCCAGGAGTAGCTGAGCATCTTGAATTAGAAAGCAATGGATTTCTTGATTCTGCTACAAATTCCCCTAGCTGTAATTCTTCTAATCTTCTAAATATTCTTTTATATGTGGTGTGGTGTTCTAGCACCATCCCTTGAGCCCGCTTGGTCCGGTATTCTGTGTTGTTGGTGATGGAGCTCCTCACTGCAAGTCTACCCGATGCACCATCTTATATACTTAGATAATTGTTCCTTGGAAGAGTACATTATTCCTCTTCATTTGGCATGTAGCATGAGCTGTTCTGCTCTTTCTATGTTTATCCTTGTATACTATCATCACAGAAAAATGGAAAAGTTTTCAATGGCAGAAACAGCAAGTCATTTCTATCTGTACCTTTGTGTATCTAGCATAATGTCCTACACACAGTCCATATTTAACATCTGATATCACAGGATAAAACACAATCTCCTCAGCATAAAAATCAAGACCTTCCATGACCTTGCTCTTTTTTCCTCCTCCAATGTCATCTCCCAATAGGTTCCATTTCACAATTTAAGATATCACAACTGCATATCATTACTCATGCTCTTTGCCTGGAAAATCCTGCCTATATTGGTTTTGTTTTTAAAGTTTTTATTGTGAATTATGTGATAGTTTACATGGGAGAACATTAGTTTTACATTCATCCTATCTAATTTCATTTCATTGCAATGATTACAATTCCCTGCATGCATCATTAACCAGCCAAAGAGTACACCCCACAAGCCTGCCCCCTGGTCATCAACACACAGACACTCTCCCTCCCAGAGTCCAGAGTCCCCAGCCACTCCATCTCTCCATGTCATCGTCTCTACCTCCATCTCTGGTGTTGCTGCTTCTCTGTATAGGGTCCTGCACTCCGCTCTTCTCCCTTGATGGTCCCAAGGTCCTCCACTCCTGGACTGCAAGATCAGCCACTCCCCTCCTTTTGTTACAAAATGTCTACATTTACATTTGCAACACTCACAATCAGTCCTGATAGCAATTATTTACTATTGAACCACAAGTACTAACCTCATTTCCTTTGACCAGACCCATCCAGACTGGTTGGAAACCACTCAGTGAACATTCTACCTTCCCTCGTATCCTCTTAAATTAGTCTCCCTCATGAAAGCTTGTAAGTCAGTCACTTTTTGACTTTTTAGTCCCCTCCATTTTGGGTAGCCAATTTCTAAGTTGCCCATCCCTGTCAACCCTGTCTACTGAGAGGGTGGGAATGACCCTCACTATAAATATTTGTTCCTTCTTTTGAGTTACTACATCCACAAGCAGATTACTCTTTTTTTCCTCTTCTTTCTTCTAGTCAAGTTCTGATCATCCAGCCGTTGAAGCCAGGTCAAGTGGATACTATTTGCAAGTATGGGTGTTCTTGTGCATCTCCCCTCACTTCATATCAGCTGGATGCTTCACTTTCTGCTCTTTTCCTCTATGGCCATGTCACTGTCTTTAGACCTAGGAGTCCCCAGCTCTTGCCATACTGCTGGCCAACCAGGTCTCAACCTGGGTTCACAGGAGCCTATTGAATGTGGTCAGACTTAGCTCACAACTTCATTGCTGTTTTCCTCCCAATTCCCTTATCAGTGACCAATGTGCTCAGCAGCAAGATCACATGACTGCTCATGTATTCCCCTTGAGTCTTGGAAGGGGGTTTGCCCTGAGAAGGCCTGACCATGTGCCTTGATGGCTCCTGGGCAAACGACTTGTTTGTTCTTGTAGTAGTCCTTCAGACTGCCTTTATTATTTTTTATATTTCCTGCTGGTCTTTCTTTCAAGAAATATCTTCTGTTTCTTCTATGTGTTCCAGGCTGGTCTGCTTGTCCTTTCAGTGGAAATTTCCCACCTCAAAATGTTCTGGATGAGAATCAGGATTCCACCTATGGTTTTATGCAATATAAAAGCTTCACAGGAATCCTCCTTCACTGGGCAAGTTCTAGCCCCATTTTAGGTATTCCAATCATTTATAGGCTGAAGATGGACTTATAAGCTTTCTATGGTGATGTTTCTGGCTATTCCTTTCTGTCCCCCTCAAGAGTCAATTTTACAATAGTAGGAAAGGAAAACCAAGATTCAAAAGACAACCAAGTATCTTAACATTATTTCCCCTCTTTTACCCATTCATACCATGCCTTAATCCCTGTATCCCAGAGTCCTGTTGTTCCAAGGTTATGCATAAATCATTATTTACCTCTGCCTCACTTAGCCCATGCAAACCTGTCTAATTGGTCTCCCCTCTGCTTTGTTCTTCCATTCCTCTTCCCCTTCTAGTGTATTTTCCCCCACAGCACCCAAATTATCCTGTGACTATTCCTTACCTTGTGCTCTACCTTCCCTTCCCTCCACTCACCCCACCCCATATACTCTAATAACCAGCAAATAAATTTTTTCCCCTTTTAGTATGGGTGTTTTTTCTTAATCTTTTTACAATAATGTTCCTATGCACTATTTCTCCTTTTGTGACTGACTAATTTCATTCAGCATAATGTCCTCACAGTTCATCTATGTTATGCGGGGGCTTGCAGCTTCCTTGTTATTCTTTTGTGGTAGCATATTATTCCATTGTGTGTATGTACCAACAATATGTGATAGCATATTATTCTATTGTGTGTATGTACCAACATTTGTTTATCCATTCTTCAGCTGATGGGCACTTAGGCTGTCTCCATCTTTTTGCTGTTGTAAATAGTGCTTCTACGAACATTGGTGTGCATATATCTACTCGTGTTATGGCTCGTATTTCTTGTGGATAAATGCTAAGTAGAGGAATTGCTAGATCATAAGGTATCTTTATTTCCAGCCTTCTAAGGAAGTGCCATATTGCTTTCCAGAGTGGTTGGACCATTTTGCAATCCCACCAGCAATGTAGGAGGGTCTCAGTCTCTCCACATCCTCTCCAGCATTTATTGTCCTCTACTTTTTTTTATCTTTGCTCTTATTGCTGGTGTGAGATGATATCTCATTGTTATTTTGATTTGCATCTCTCTAATGGCTAGTGATCGTTGACATTTCTTCCTACGTTTGTTGACTGCCCGGATCTACTCCTTGATGAAGTGTCTGCTCATGTCCTGTGCCTATTTTTTAATTGGGTTATTTGTCTTTGTCTTGTAGAGGTGTTGTAGTTTCCTACATATTTTAGAAATGAGTCCCTTTTCTGATAGTCATTACAAAATATTTTTTCCCATTCTGTGGGCTCCCTTTTTACTCTTTTGGTGAAATCTTTTGATGCACATGTTTTTAATTTTTAATATGTCCCAATCATCTATTTTGTCCACTTTTGTTTGTGTACTTTTCAAAATGTTTGGTAGTCTGTGTATGCCCTGTATTAGAGCCCTCACATTTGTCCCTGTTCTTTCATTGATGGTCTTTAAAATTCTGGGATCACATTTAGGTCTTTAATCCATGCTGTTTTGGTTTTTATATAAAGCGTGAGGCAAAGCTCTTGTTTCAATCTTTTGCATATCGCTTTCCAGTTGTGCCAGCACCATCTGCTGAAGAGACTATCTCTTCCCCATGCAATATGCTTAGTCACTTTGTCGAAAATCAGTTGGCTACATGTAGATGGGTTAATTTCTGGATTCTCAATTCTGTTCCATTGATCAATGTATCTTTCTTTCATTGTACCAGTACCAGGCTGTTTTGACCACTGTAGCCGTATAGTAAATTTTGAAGTCAGGGAGTTAGAGACTTCCAACCTTGTTCTTCTTGTTAAGCAGTGCTTTGCTTATCCTGGGTCTCTTTCCATTCCATATAAAGTTTGTATTGATTTTTCCATCTCTTTGAAGAATGTCCTTGGAATCTGGATTGGGATTGCAATTGCTTTGGGCAATATTGACATGTTCACAATGTTGAGTCTTCCTATCCAGGAGCATGGTTATAGTCTTCCAGTTTTGCAAGTCTCTTTTGGTTTCTTGTAGTGTCCTTTGCTTCTCTGGTTACATTTCTTCCTAAATATTTCATCCTTTGGGCAGCTATTATAAATGATATTGCTTTCCTAATGTCCTTTTCAATGCTGTCATTGTTACTATAGAGGAATCCAACTGATTTTTGTATGTTAATCTTATACCTTGCCACTTTGCTGTATCTGCCAATGAGGTCTAGTAGCATTTTTACTGAGTCTTTGGGGTTTTCTATGTATAGGATCATATCATCTGCAAATAGAGAGAGTTTTACTTCCTCTTTGCCAATCTGGATACCTTTAATTTCCCTATATTGCCATGTAGTTCTCACTAAGACTTTCAGCACAATATTGAATAGGAGTGGTGACAAAGAGCATCCTTGTCTGGTTCCTCTTCACAAGGGGAAGGCTTTCAGTTTCTCTTCTTGAGAGTAATGTAGGCGGTTTTGTATATATGCTCTTAATTATCCTGAGGAATTTCCCTTCAATTCTTACTTTGTTGAGTGTTTTAATTAGGAATAGATGTTGGATTTTGTCAGACTCCTTTTCTGCATCAAGTGGTATGATCATGTGGTTCTTTTATTTTTTTTTTCATATTTATATGGTGGATTACATTGATTGTTTTTCTGATGTTGAACTATCCTTGTATTCTTGATATGAATCCTACTTGGTCATGATATATTATATATATGCTGGATTCTGTTGGCTAGGATTTTGTTGAGAATTTTTGCATCTATGTTCATGAGGGATATTGGTCTATAATTTTCTTTCTTAGTGACGTCCTTCCCTGGTTTTGGTATAAGGGTTATGCTTGCTTCATAAAATGTATGAGGAAGTTTTCTATCCTCCTCTATCTTCTGGAATAATTTGAGTAGAATTGGTGACAGTTCTTCCCTGAATGTTGTATAGAACTCACCCATGATGCCATCTGGACCTGGTCTTCTTTTTATTGGGAGTTTTAAAATTATCTTATCAATTTCTTCTTTTGTTATGGGTTTGTTCAAGTCTTCTACTTCATTCCGTGTAAGTTTAGGTAGGTCATGTTTTTTTAACAATGTATCTATCTGTTCTAGGTTTTCAAATTTGGTTGAGTACAAATCTTCATAGTATTCTGTTATTATCCTTATGATTTCCTTTTGTTCTGTTTTGAGATCACCCATGTGGTTTCTAATGCGTGTTATTTGTGTCTTCTCCCTCTTTTCTTTTGTTAGGTTTGCCAACGGTCTGTCAATTTTGTTAATCCTTTCAAAGAACCAACTTCTTGTCCTGTTGATTCTTTCTACAGTTTTTCTGTTTTCTATCTCATTTATTTCTGCTCTAACCTTTATTATTTCTTTTATTTTGGTGGTTGTAGGTTCCCTCTGTTGGTCTGTTTCTAGTTGTTGTAGATGCTGTGTTAATGTGTTAATTTTGGTTCTTTCTTCTTTTTGGATGTGCACATTTATTGCAATAGATTTTCCTTTCAGAACCGCTTTCATTGTGTCCCTAAAACTTTGGTATGCTGTGTTTTCATTCTCATTTGTTTCTAGGAACTTTGCGAGTTCACATTTAATTTCTTCTATTATCCAGTTGCTTTTCAGCAGGGTGTTATTCAGTTTCCATGTATTCAACTTTATTTTCTTGGTGTTGTTGTTGTTGATTTCTAGTTTTATAGCATTGTGGTCTGAAAAGATGCTTTGTAGCATTTTGATGTTTGTAAATTTATGGAGGCTTGCTTTGTGACCTAACACATGGTCAATTCTGGAGAATGTTCCTTGTACACTCGAAAAGAATGTGTATTATGCTGTTGTTGGGTTGTATGCTCTGTACACATCTATGAGTTCAAATTGGTTGATTGTGCTATTTAGTTCCCTCTAACTTTCTTTCTGGTTGTTCTTCCCTTTTGGAAAGTGGCATATTAAAATCTCTCACTATAATTGTAGATTTGTCTATTTCTTTCTTCAATTCTAGTAGGATTTTCTTTATATATCGTGATGCTCTTTCATTGGCAGCGTAAATACTTATTATGGTTATTCATCTTGCTCAATTGTCCCTTTAATCATGAGATAGTGTCTTTCTATATCTCTTATGGTGGTTTTGCCTAAAATTTATTTTATCCAAGATTAGTATTGCCACTCCTGGTCATTTTTTATTGCAATTAGCCTGGTAAATTTTTTCCATCCTTTAACTTTTAGCCCGTTTTTTTCTTTGTGTGTAAGATGTGTCTCTTGCAGGCAGCATATTGAAGGGTTTTGTTTTCTTATCCATTCTGCCACTCTCTGTCTCTTCACTGGTGCATTCAATCTACTGATATTCAGTGTAATTATCAATAGGTATGAATTAATTGCTGTCATTATGTTAATTTTTGTGTCATTGTTCATTCCTTTGTTCTGTATTCTTTCTTGTGCTGAGTTCAGCTTTTTGTGCTATTTCTTGTCAGTTTTCTTCTTAGTTTCAATGTTTCCTTGTTCTGACTGGATCTCCATTTTCATGGTAAGTTGTGTAGTATTAATTTGGGGGGGTGGTTAGCCTGTAGTCTATTAACTTTTCGCTGCATTTAAGATAGTCTATTGTATCCTGCAATCTACATGACCTCCTCACCACCTGAATCTCTGTTCCTATGTTTTTCCCTTCTTTGACATTGTTGATATTTTTATCTTTGATTGACCTCACAGGTCCTCTGAATTCGTTGTTGTAATTTTGTTCTGCTCTGAATTCTTCTATCTGTCGATTGAGTTCTGTGGGGATGTTGTCATGTTTGCCAATCTCTGGTTGTTGTCTGCTCTTGTTGGTTTACAGTCCAAAGAACTCCCTTTAGGATATTTTGAAGTGAATGATTGGCTTTGACAAAATCTCTTAACTTCTGTTTATCCTGGAATATTTTGATTGCACCATTGTATTTAACTGACAGTTTTGCTGGATAGATGATTCTTGGTTGGCAGTTATTTTCTTTTAGGGTTTTATATATGTCCCCCCATTGCCTTCTTGCCTGCATGGTGTCTGCTGAGAAGTCAGAGCTTAAGCTGGTTTGCTTGATTTTGTAGGTAACACTTCTCTTTTCCCTGGCTGCTTTTAGGATTTTATCCTTAGCTTTGATTTTGGAGAGCTTGATTATGATATGTCTCGGTGATTTTCTTTTGGAGTCTATCCTTCCTGGGGTTCGTTCATCTTCTTGAATGTTTATCTGCTCTTCCTTCAAGTTGTTAGAGAAATTTTCTTCCAGTAGTTCCTCAACTATCTCCTCTGTGGACCTCTGTGATTCATCCTATTCTGCAGTGCCTCTTCATGTTACCCACCATGAATCTTAGACTCTCTTCTGATTTTTTTTTTCTCTTTTTTTCTTCTTGCTCTTGTATCTTAGCAGTATTGAGAGATTTGTCTTCCAGCTTACTGGTTCTGGTTTTCATCTCTTCAATTCTACTCCTTTGCCCTTTCAGTGTGTTGTCCATTTCTGATATTTTATTATTAATCATCTGGAACTCTTTTTGCAGGTTTTGAATTGTTTCAAATGCTATATCTATCTTATTTGATTGCTCTTGTAGCACTTTCTTGACTTCTTCCTTATTTTTCTCAAACCCTCTGTGGAGCATTTGAATTTGTCTCCATATCAACCTTCTAATGTCCTACTCAGGCAGATCCAAAGCCTGCTCTTGTTCTAGTGGGATGTCTATGCCTGCCTCCATCTTATTTGTCTCAGTTACTCTTTTCTGTTTTTGGACATGTGCTGAGAACTTTTGTTGACTTTTCTTGAACATTTTCAGTAGGTAGGTGAGTTTTTAATGATTAAATGAATGTAGCTGTGTTGTTAAGTTTACTGAGTGTCGCCTGGTGCATGTGACCTAGAGATAGGCTTCCCTTTTCACATGTAATGCCTAGCAGCTGGTCGTGGCTCCTGTCCAGATGGTGGGATATTATGGGGTATGCTTGTAGCTTGAGTATATGGACATGATTGCTGTCTCTTCTTGGGTAACATAGGGGGAGAAAGCTCCCACCCCCAGAAAAAAGTGAGACCAAAAATAGAAACAATATAAAAGCAGAGACAAAAGCCACCACTCAAAGACAAGAATAGGACCACAGCCTACTGTCCAGTAGCCTTTGCTGAGCAGGTCAGTGTGCATGCACTATAGAAACCTCCAGTGGTGTGTGGGGATGTCCACTTGCTCAGGCCCCTCCCCTAGTCACTGCCGTGGAGGTGTGCAGATAGATATTGCAAAATGAATGGAAGAAATATTGTCCCCTAATTTTTATCTCTAAGGGTCAGGTAGGTATCTGTGTCTGCACAACATAATTCTCAAAATAACTGCATGCTTGTATATAATAGTTGGCATTGTCTCTTGCCTTTTATATTGAGGTTTCACAAGTTGCACATAAGTTTTAGCCATATGATCAAACCTGCTTTTTTTCTTGCTAGGTAAATCAGGTATAAAGGGTCCTGCCCAGGTCAACTTTAGGACTGGGTCCCAGAGTCAGATGTCATAAGAAGCCGCCAAAGGATCAGTCTGTGGGATCAATGGGGCTCCTTCCAGTGACCACCTCCCTGTGCCATGGGAAAATTGTGGGTGCTGGACCCTTTTAGGGGTGTGTTCCCACCTACCTGAAGGTGTCCAGGCTGGGCAGTGAGGGTGCGGCAGGGGAGAGAAGGATGGAAAGGTATATAGTCTGTCATACCTCTTTTTCCAGAAGCTTTGGTTTTTTTTGTGCTGTGTCACTCACTGTACCAGCCAGGCTGTGGCCCCAACCCTCTGATTTCCGCCCAGGGTGAGGGGTTGCTGGGAATGTCCTGTATCCGGATTGATTTCCGCAATCACTGATTTTGCTTTTCACAGTCAGATTTATACACTGGTGGACACAGGAACCTGGTACCTGGCACCTTGTATGGTACCTGGCACCTTGTACAAGATCCAAAATTCTGGGGCTCCCATATTTGTTTTTCACCTGGCTAATAATTTTTTATCCTTTAATACTCAAATCCATCATCATCCTCTCCAGGAAGTTGTGCTTGACTGTCTGGTGCCATCCAATATATTGAACCAAGTGATGCTCTCCTCTGTCTCCATGTAAGACATTGTGGACCAGGGTTTAAGTAGTTATCACATAATCTGGTGGTTTTCCACTGTATCTTCAGAGCCTAGAAAAATGGTGGTGGTGTGTCGTGGAGTGGTTCCTACTCATAGCAACCCTACATAGGGTTTCCAGGCTGTAAATCTTTATGGCAGCAGAAAGCCTCATCTTTCATTCAGAACAACTGGTAGTTTCAAACTGCTGACCTTGAGGTTAGCAGCCCAACTTGTAACCACTACACTACCAGAGCTCCTTTGACATAGAATAGGCATTCAATATTTTTTGAATGAATGACTAAATGGCTACGTCTTCTTCCCTTACCAGACTATGGTTATTTCTTTGGCTGTTGTTGTTGTTGTTATTATTAGGTGCCATCGAGTCAGTACTGAATCATAGCAATCCTATGCACAAGAGAATGAAACACTGCCCAATACTGTGACAACCTCACAATCACTGCTGCGCCCGAGCCCATTTTTACTGCCACTGTGCCAGTCCATCTCATTTTCTCTGTCCCTCTACTTTACCAAACACAATATCTTTCTCCAGGGACTAGTCTGAAGTATGAGAGATGAAGTCTGGCCATCCTGGCTTCCAAGGATCACTATGGCTATATGTCTTCCAACAAAAGATCTGTTTGTTCTTTTGGTAGACCATGGTTCTTTTCATATTCTCCTGTGATATCATAACTCAAATGCATCAATTCTTCTATGGTCTTCCTAATTCACTGTCTAACTTTCACATGCATAAGAGGTTATTGAAAGTGCCATGAGGAATTTCAAAGAAGAAGGATTAGTTTTTAGAAAATGTGATGTTGGTTGTACTTGGTTATACTCACTCACCACAATATTGTCCATATCTAGTCATGATCCACACAATTGCAAGCCTTTGCATAGTCAATAAAGCACAAGTAAATATCTTTCTGGAATTCTCTGTTTTCAGCCATCTAACATCAGCAATGATATCCCTCATTCCACATCCTCTTCTGAATCCTACTTGAACCTCTGGAAGTTTTCTGTTAATGTACAGTTGCAGCAGTTTTTGTATTATCTTTAGCAAAATTTTGCTTGCATGGGACATTAATGATATTGTCTGATGATTTCTGCATTCCATTGGGTTACCTCTCTTTGGAATGGTCACAGATATCTATATCTTCAAGTCAGTTGACCAGGTAGCTGTCTTCTAAATTTCTTGGCATAGACAAGTGATTGCCTCTGTGCTGCATCAATTTGTTGGAAGATTTCAATTTGTATTCAATCAATTTGTAGTGCCTTGTTCTTTTCCAATGCCTTCAATGCATCATGGACCTCTTCCTTAAGTATCATTGGCTCTTGATCATATACTATCTTTTGAAATGTTTGAATATTGACCATTTCTTTTTGGTACAGCTACTCTGTGTATTCCTTCCATCTTCTTTGATGCATTCTGCATTATTCAATAGTTTGTCTATAGAATCCTTCAATATTTCAAGTTGAGGCTTGAATTTTTTCTTCAGTTCCCTCAGCTTGAGACATGCTGAGGATATTCTTCCCTTTTGGTTTTCTAACCCCAGGTCTTTGTATATTTGAATCTGTCTTCTCGAGCTGACCTTTGAAATTTTCTATTCAGCACTTTTACTTACTCATTTCTTCAATTTGCTTTAGCATCTCTATGCTGGAAAGCAAGTTTAAGAATATCTTCTGACATCCATTTTGTTTTTGCCTCTTTAGTGTCTTTTTAATAACTTTTGGCTTTAAATATATATATGAAGAAAGGAGCCCCTATACTGGGCCCTATTCAGTGGCAACTTCTTGTTCCATAAAGTTAAGGAAGACTTTGAGGCAATAAAATTTGTTTGGAAAAATCTAGATGTATTTGCTTTGTATGTTGTGATGGACAGAAGGGATGAAGTGAAGTGTGAAGGCCCCTCACACCCTCCATCTCGCCTCAGACTATGTCCTGGGGTGGAGAAAGTGCCACTCTCATTCCTGATTCTTGGGATTGTTGATGGCCACATAGTGATAGAGAACGACCAGCAAGAAGAGAAACATGCCCAGCATGTTGGCAAAAATGGCGAGTTGCATGTCCGTGATTATCCTCATTAGCCAAGCTGGACTCCGACGCTCGCTGCGCACAAGTTCGAGGTAGGCGACTTGGACTGGAACTTTATAGCACCACCTCAGTGCTAGTATGATATTCTTGATGTCATCCCACAACTCTTCTGGTTTTTGGTCTTTAGTGGCTAAATGCATCAAACCAGTTCTTCAGATGATCTCTAAATTCAGGTGGGATATGTTCAAGGTCATTTTTTGGCTTGCATAGGCTTGTTTTAATTTTCTTCAGCTTCAGCCTGGACTTGCAGATGAGCAATTGATGATCTGTTCCACATTTTGCCCTTGGCCTTGTTCTGGCTGATTGTATGGAGCTTTTCCATCATCTCTTTTCACAGATGTAGTCGATTTGATTTGTGTGTATTCCATCTGGTGAGGTCCATGTGTATAATTGTCATTTATGTTGTTTTAAAAAAGGTATTTGCAATGAAGAAGTCATTGATCTTGCAAAATTCTATCATGCAATCTCCACCATTGTTTCTGTCATCAAGGCCATATTTTCCAACTACTGACCCTTGTTCTTTGTTTCCAACCTTTGCATTCCGATCACCAGTAATTGTCAATACACCTTGATTACATGTTTGATTAATTTCAGACTGAAGAAGTCAGTAGAATTCTTCAATTTCATCATTACTAGTTTTAGTGGTTGCCACATAAATTTGAATAATACTGGTATTTACTGGTCTTCTTTGTAGGCATATGAATATTATCCTATCACAGATAGTATTGTACTTCAAGATAGATCTCAATATGTTCTTTTTGATGATGAATGCAATGTCATTCCTCTTTAATTTGTCATTCTTGGCCTAGTAAACCATATAATTGTTAGATTCAGAATGGCCAATACCAGTTCATTTCAGGTCAGTAATGCCTAGGATATTGATGTTTATGCATTCCATTTCATTTTTGAAAATTTTCAATTTTCCTAGATTCATACTTCGTACATTCCATGTTCCAAGTATTAATAGATATTTATAGCTGTTTCTCTTTATTTTGAGTTGTGCCCCATCTGTAGATGAAGGCCCTGAGGGCTTTACTTCATTCACATCATCACAGTCAACTTTACTTTGAGGAGACAGCTCTTCTCCAGTCACATTTTGAGTGCCTTCTAACCCAAGGGGCTTATTTTCCAGCACTATATCTGACAATATTCTGGTGCGCTTCATCATGTTTCAATATTCAATATTTTGGTGCTGACAGTGTTCCACTGCTATTCATAAAGTTTTCAGTGACTAAATATTAGGAAGTAGTCCATCTCCCCCTTTTTCCTAGTCTGTCTTCATCTGGAAACTCAGCTGAAACCTCTCCATTATGGTTGACCCTGCTGGTATTTAAAATACTCGTGGCATAGCTTCTAGAATCACATCAACATGCAAACCACCACAGTATAACAAACAGACAAGTAGTGGTCTTTGGCTACTAAGAAGGTATATAACCAGAATATCTAAATTTTATTGGATTCGTAGTATCAGAGAAAGCTTCTATGAGAATGTGACATTTGAACAGGGACTTGAAGCACAAAAAATCCAGACCAAAAAAAAAAAAAAAAAAAAAAAGGCCTGTAGAGGGGAGGATTTCAACAGAGGGATTAGTTAGCAACAAAGCCATTAAGTGGTAAAGATCTTGGAGAGTTTGAGGAACACAGAAAATAGTAGAGTGGTTGAATATACTGACTGAAGGAGAAAGTGTCATAAATGGTGCTTGGAAGGTAAATAGAAACCAGATACCGCAGGGTATCACTGGATTTTATTATAAGTAAGTTTGAAACACTTTGGTTTTCAGTGGAGTAATAGGATCCATTTAATATTTTAAAAGCACTGTAACTGCTATGTGGAGAATGACTTTTGGGAAGAATGGAAGGCTATTGAATATTGGAAAATCAGTGTGGACACTATTACAATGTTACTGGTAAGAGATGATGGTAGTGTGAACCAGGACAGTCATATCAGATAGTGAGAAATGAATTGATGTAGAAATACCCAGAGGTACAATTGAATGAATTTGGTGATGGATTGTAGAGAGAGGAATCATTAATAACTTTCATACTATTTTCATGAATTGAATCTGTACTTGTGCCACTCACTGAGATGGCAGAACCCTGGAATAGGGCCAGGTTTGAGAAGAGATGAAGAAACGATGAGATAGCTTTTGTGTAAAAGGATTCTTATATGCCAGCAGATGTTAAGTAGATAGTTACATACATCCTGGTTTGGAACTCAGAAGAGCTGTCTGGGTTGAAAAAATATAAATTTAGAAGCCATCAGCATGTTGGTGGTATTTAAAATCATGGAAATGGGGGAAATCATGTAGAGAAACATTTCAGAGGAAGAAGAGAAGAAAGTTCAGAATAGAGCCCTGGGAATTCCATCATTTAGCGTTCATATAGATGAAAAATACCCAGCAGATGAGACTGAGGAGGGTATATAGATTGGTAGGAGGAAAGCCATGAGTGTGTAGGATCCTGCAAGTAGAGGAAAGAGAGTATTTCAAGGAGGAGAGCCTGGTGAACTATTCTAAAGGCTACTGACAGGAGAATAGGAGAAAGACAGTATTCCACAGTATCTGGTAACATGCAGAACATTGATGACTTCAGTAAGGCACTTTTGGTAGAGTGATCAACACAGAAACCATATTGGAGTAATTTTAGGAGTATATAGATAAAAGTGAGAAAGAGAAGACACCATGCACAGATAATTCCTTGGAGGAGTCTGTTTCTGAATTGATAAAGGCTTGGTGAGAGCTTGACCAGGGAGCTTAATGGAAGTTATTTGTTTCCACAATGCATATTAAGAGAAAATATTTGAATATTGTTAGAAAGAACGATTCATTAGAGAGGAAGAAGTTGAAAATGTAAGAGACAGGAGAAATATGGTGGTGTATTATCCCTTAGAAAGCAGGAGGGTCGATGGTCCAGAGCACATATGAAGAGGATGGCTTCTGATCAAAGAAATGACACTTCTTTTACTGTGGTAAATATTTACTGAGTATTTACCATGTATTTAGATCGGCAGTTCAAGCCCACCAACTGCTCCTCGGAAACCCTATACAAGTTCGCTATGAGTCGGAGTCAACTCAACTGCACTTAACAACAACAACTACTATGTTTTTGGTTTTGTATAAAGCACTAGGGATACAGCACTGAATAAATTATGGCCCCTGCCCTCATAGTCTGGTGGGAAAGACAGACAAATAAACAATTACAATTAGGTTGATTAGTGCTATGATAAGTACAGGGTCCTATGGAAGCACTAGAGAAAGGTGTTCAAACCAATCTGAAATAAAGGTTAAGTGAAAGAAAGGCCTTCACAGAGGAGGTGTTGTCTGAGTTGAATCAAGATAAATAAGTAGAATTCCATGGGTGTGTCCTGCGGAGGACTTTCTGTATAAAGTAATAATCATCTGAAACGACTTATATGCTACAAGTAACTTAATGTTGCTGGATGCAATGTGTGTATGAGCAATAGTGGTTAGAACTGAGACTTGTGAGGCTGAAGCCAATTCATGAAGGACTTTTTATTCCAAGCCAAGAAACATCCCTTCCCCTCTGTATTCACCTGATAACTTAGGGTTTCCAGAAAGCCTTCTCTTGCATCTATTGTGGCACTTTTCACACAAAATTGTAAACATGAAATTAATTGTTGGTCTCCTTAACTATGCTTTAACCTCTTTGAGAGCAGAGGCTATATCCTGTTTACTGAGATATGCCCAGTGTCTGGTGAATATTTACCATGTAATTGTTGTTGTTGTTGTTAAGTGGCGTTGAGTGGGTTCCAACTGATAGCGATCACTTGTAGGGTTTCTGAGGAGTGGCTAGTGGGTTTGAACTGCCGACCTTGTGGTTAGCGGTCCAGTGATTATCCTACAGTGCCACATCAGTATTCTTGCCATATAATAGGCCTTCAATAATAATAATTTAAAAATTTGGTATGGCTTCCTCTTCCTCCTAGCTGGTCCCTATCCATATACCCAACTGGTCCTGCTATGGCCACTTTCACCCAGAATCCACAGTTCCAGAAATTGCAGCAATGGTACCACAAGCACAACTCCAAGCTCATCCTTTTCACCTCTGACAAGGAACACTTCAGCCATTTCATCTTGACCTTTAACACCAACCAAGGGCAGATTCTGCAAGATTACTCCAAGAAACTTGTGATGGAGGAAGTGATGCAGATGTTGGTGGACCTGGCCAAGTCTGGGGGTATGGAAGCTGCCCAGGATCACATGTTCAATGGCGAGAAGATCAACTTCAATGGCAAGAATCTGCCATTGGTTCATGTGGCCCTGCCTGCAGAACCAGTCAAACATACCTATTCTGGTGGATGGCAAGGATGTGATGCTAGAAGTCAGCAGGATACTGGACAAGATGAAGTCTTTCTGTCAGCGTGTCTGAAGTGGTAAATGGAAGGGCTAGACAGGTAAGCCCATTAGGGATGTTGTCAACTTAGGCATTGGTGGTTGTGTCCTGGGACCCCTAATGGTGGCTGAAGTCCTTTAGTCATACTCTTTAGGTGGTCCCCGTGTCTATTTGTCTCCAACATTGATGGGACCCATATTACCAAAACCCTTGCCTCCCTGAACCCCGAGTCCTCCCTGTTCATCATTGCCTCTAAGAACTTTACCATCACAATGCAGAGACAGCGAAGGAGTGGTTCCTCATGTCAGCAAATGATCCTTCTGCGGTTGCAAAGCACTTTGTTTCTCTGTCTACCAATATGACCAAGTGAAGGAGTTTAGAACTGACCCTCAAAACATGTTTGAGTTCTGGGATTGAGTAGGAGGATGATACTTGCTGTGGTCAGTCATTGAACTCTCCATTGCCCTGCACTTGGGTTTTGACAACTTTGAACAGCTGCTCTCCGGGGCTTACTAGATGGATCAGCACTTCCATACCAAGCCTCTGGAGAAGAACTCCAGGTCTTGCTGTCTCTTCTGGATATCTGGAACATCAATTGCTTTGGGTGTTAAACACCAGCCATGCTGCCCTATGACCAGTATTTGCACCACTTTGCTACCTACTTCCAACAGGGTGACATGGAGTCCAATGGGAAGTATATCACCAAGTCTGGCACCCGTGTGGAATATCAGATAGGCCCCATCTTGTGAGGAAAGCCAAGGTCCAGTGGCCAGCATGCCTTCTACCACCTTAGCCACCAAGTTACCAGAATAATACCCTGTCACTTCCTCACCCCAGTCCAGTCCCAGAATCTTATATGGAAGGGATTGTATCACAAGATACTCTGGCCAACTTCTTAGCCCAGACTGAGGCCCTGATGAAGGGGAAAACAATGGAAGAGGCCAGAAAAGAGTGACCGGCCAGGGGAAAGAGTCCAGAGGACTTAGGGAAGCTGTTGCAGTACAAGGTCTTTGAAGGAAATCACCCAACCAATTCCATTGTGTTCACCAAACTCATGCCATTCATTCTTGGAGCCTTGATTGCCATGTTTGAGCACAAGATCTTCGTTCAGGGCATCATCGGGGACATCAACAGCTTTGACCAGTGGGGAGTGGAGCTGGGGAAGCAGCTGGCTAGGAAGACTGAACCTGAGCTGGATGGCAACAAACACCTCAGTGACCTCTTGTGATTCTTCCACCAATGGACTGAACAACTTCATCAAGCAACAGCAAGCATGAGGTCAGAAACCAATAAACACATGCTCAGCAGAAAAAAAAAAAAAAAAAAAAAAAAGGTTTGTTTTTTAGGACAGTATTGGAACCTCCTGGCTGTCTTGAATTCATACTTTAGGATACTTCAGATTTTGCATTTACTCTTCTCTTCCCTTACTTCCTCTCACTAATGACCCAGTACTCTCCACATTTGGTTCTCATTTCATTTCTCCACTTGGTTTTCCCTTTGGACCAGGCTCCTGGGAACTTCAGGTGTTCTTTCCCTCTGCCCAAAAGCAGCAGTCTCCACTTCAGACAGCCTCTCTTGCATCCAGGTTCCTGTTGTCCCTAAGGGATCCTGGTTCACACCATGCAAAGCCTTACAGTCCAACCTTGTCACCTTGCTCCTGCCCCTGGTTCTGCCAGGACCAGTGCTTAACTTAGCCTAAGCAGGGTCATTAGGTCAGTTTCAAGGAATTAGTTCTGGCCAGAATGGGCCAAAGAACAGGTGGCAGCTCTGGCAAACAGATGTAGTTGAGGCTACAGAATAGGGCAATGGAGTTGTTGGGCTCAACAGGTGGGCAGGGTCAGATAATTCAAGCAATCTCCAACTGAGCTAAATCTGACCCATGGTATCGCATGAAAGAAAGCAAAACAGAGCAGTAGAACAGGAAGAAAGATGGTCAAGGCAAGATGATGGGCATAAACCATGTATCTGCACTGAATTTATTTTTTATATGTACATCCCTTCACATCTTCCCATTTCTACACTCATAAGCACACCTCAACATGAGCATGTATGTATGCGTGCACATACGTACATACATATCTCAAATACACAAAATGCTGACTCAGACCTATATTCACATTGGCAGAACCTAGTGTGACATGCTTTGGTTGGCGGATATTGTGACACCTGCTTGCATTGGCAGGGAGGAGGTGTTCTATGCAAGCGTGTGTTCCAAATAATAGAAGCATCTGTGGTTGCAACCAAGTCCTTTTCTTTGTTAATTATTTCAAATGATAGCTTTCTGTCTTCTTATACCAAGTGAATTAAATAACAGCTTAACTATTTCTGGATGAGTCCAGGCCATCCTTATAGACACTGATTATTAGGTTGTGCTGAGCTACAGAATGTCTTTGACTCTCCACTAAATAACTTTAGTGCAAATACCCTGTTCACACAGAAACACATTTTATCTATTAATGAGTATGTTTGTGTGTGTATACTTCCTTACACACTCACAATCCTTCATGCAAATGTCTCCATACAAGATGTTCTGTTGTTGTTAAGTGCCATCGAGTCAGTTCCAACCCATAGTGACCCTTTATATAGTTTCTGAGGAGTGGCTGGTGAGCTTGAACTGCCGACTTCACAGTTCAAACAGCTTTGCAATCTGACGAATTAACCCACAGCACCACACGAGGACTCATCAAGATGTACTAACAGATCATAATTGTATAGCTCCATATACAGTCCAGTTATTTACAATTAACTTATGCAATCGCTGCAGTTAGGTGTATACTTCCATGTTGTTGTTGTTGTTGTTGTTAAGTACCTTCGAGTCTGTTCCGACCCATAGCGACCCTGTACAGGGTTTCCGAGGCTGTAAATCTTTACGGGAGCAGAAAGCCTTCCATACATACGCACAATCCTTCATGTAAATGTCTCCATACAAGATGTAATAACAGATCATAATTGTATAGCTCTATATACAATCTAGTTATTTACAACCAACTTACGCAATCTCTGCAGTTAGGTATATAGTGTTTCCCTTTCTTTTAGCCAATACCCTGCTTCTTTTTACCATTGTTATTCATTCCTTTGCACACTGATTGTTGGGAGTGAGGAGTAAGTTTCTCATTCGCTTTGGAGCTGATGATTTTAATTGGTTGCACCTGATGTAGTTAAAGAAGGCATTTTAACTACAAAGAACTTCACTGAGAGATGGGCACAGGGGGAATTATTAAAAGTAAGTACATAACAGCTCCTTGGGAGGCCATTATATCATGTTTCTTCCCTCCCTAGCTGCCCCTCCCCAGAGGGCCATCACAGGCATGTTTATTAATGGTAACAAGGTGAGAAAAAATTCCCTGACTTCATTAGAAACCTGGAAAAACAACTTTTTCTTGCCAATACTTTTTCTTATTAGAACATATTTCTTCTAGGAGGTGCTATGGCAAAATGACTTGCCCCAAACATCCTTTTTTTCTAAAGAGCAGACTTAATGAACCCCCTGGAGCTTCATGGTCCATCCCTAAAGAGTATTTCCATATACACATGCATACATACATACACACAACAAAGGTCACCTAATTAACTCAAAGTTGGATGTAACAAGACTGGTGATATTCACATATGTGCTACTTGTGGTATTCACAAATATTTGACAAGCATTTGTTTTATATGCATAAACGGCTCATCACAAATTCTTACCTGTTTATTGAAGCCAGGCTAGCAGAACCTAATATGATATACCTTGGTTGACAGACACCACAACCCCTGATCTGCTTGGCACTTTCCAGGGAGAAGATATTTATGTTTGCAAATGCATTTCCCAAATAATAGAAGTTTCCCTTGAAATGGCCCTTTCATTGTCATTATTTCAAATGGATAGTTCTCTGCCTTTTGATTACAAGCAAACTGCAAGACAAGCATTAGACTGCTAACCACAAGGTCAACAATTCAAACCCACCAGCCACTCCTCAGAAACCCTATACAGGGTCGCTATGAGTCAGAACCAACTCAGTGGCACTTGACGACAACCACAAACTTGACATAGTTTGATCTTTTCAACCTGATTCCATGTCATCTTTAAGACACTAAGCATTGGGTTGGGCTGGGGTATAGGGTTGTCTTTAGGAGTTATATTGAGGTGTAGCAACCTGTTTAATCCTCCACTAAATGGTCCCAGGCTATCTTTTACTTTTTTTTTTTTTTTTTAAAGAAGTATTCTGTCTTTTTTTAAAAGTCTATACTTGCTGATAACATTGTGTATGCCTCCAGTAGTCCTCTAACATTTGCTATTCTACCCTAGGCTCCAAAACCAAGCTGAGTTACAATTTTGTATAAAGGAGGATTGAGGACCTTAGGGATTTTCTGCAAGTACTCTGTAGGAGTTCTGGTGCATAGATTTTTGTATCATCTATTTTAGCTGCTCTAAGGTTTATAAGGTTCATTCTTAGTTTTAAGATCAGTGAGTACTAGACAATTGTGGTTTTCAGGAAGGAAACCTTCAAAACAGTGATCTATCATTGTAGTTAAGGTTAATAAAATTTGACTTCACTCAAACTTTTGGCTAAGACCCAGTGTAGTATCATGGAGCCCAGGTGGCATAGTTGGTACATATTGGGATGCTAAAGGAAAGTTCAGCAGTTCTAATCCACCAGCCCCTCTTCAGTAGAAAGATGAGGCTTTCTGCTCCTGTAAAGATTTAGAGCCTTGGAAATCCTATATAGGGTTGCTGTGTGAAAGAACTGACTCAATGGCACACCACAGCAGTTCAGAATGTGTGAATGTCATATTAATGAATTACGCTTTGGAGTTTACCATTTCGTCAACTGCAAAAAAAATATTTGGTTAAATAATACCTTAAACAAAATTACAACTGCAATAAAAGCTTCATTTGCATATGAAACATTGTTGTTGTTAGGTGCTGCTGCCCAGTCTCATTGTGACCTTATGCAGAATGGAATACTACCTAGTCCTACACCAACCTCACAATGATTGCTATGCTTGAGCCCATTGCTGCTCCCACTGTGGCAATCCATCTCATTGGGGATCTTTCTCTTTTTTGCTGACTCTCCACTTTACCTAGCATGGTCTTTCTCCAGGAACTGGTCCATCCTGATAATATGTCGAAAGTATGAGAGTTAAGGAGCATTCTAGTTGTATTTCTTCCAATATAGACTTGTTTGTTCTTCTAGCAGTTCATGATACTTTTATTATTTTACTTTTAAAGGTTTTATTGTGAATTGAGTGATAGTTTTCATGACAGAGCATCAGTTTTGCACTCATCCTATCGTGTTTTGTTTCATTGCAATTATCATAATCTCTTCCATGGATCATCATTTAACAGTATTTGCTTCTATTCCCTGTATGCTTTTTTTTTTTTTTTTTTTTTTTTTGATGTACACAAAAACATTCAGGAATATATAATCATTTAAACAACCAAAGGGCACCTTCCTCAAGCCAGCCTCCTGGCTGCCAGCACATAGTCTTTCCTCTTTTCATGAATCTAGAGTCCTCAACTGCTCTATTTCTCCATGGCATCATCTCTGCTTCCATCTCTGGTGTCACTGTTTCTCTGGTTAGGGTCACATGTTCTGCTCAAGCTGTTTTCTCTTGGTCCTAGAGTCCTCTGTTCCTGGAATGTAAGATTAACTACTCCTCACTATTGAATCAAAAGAATCCTATCCCCATTTCCTTTCACCAGATCCATCTAGATGAAAACTATTCAGTATGGATTTTACCTTCCCCCGCATACTCTGAAACTTAAGTCCCTCCTGAAAACTTGTAAGCCAACCACTTCATGCCTTTATGTTGTTGTTAAGTGTCATTGAGTCGGTTCCTACCCATAGTGACCCTGTATAGGGTTTCTGAGGAGCAGCTGATGAGCATGAACCACCAACCTTGCAGTTCAAATGACTTTGCATGCAGTCTGGCACATTGACCCACAGCACCATACCAAGACATTTTAGGTAGCCAATGTTTAAGTTGCCTGTATACCGAGGAGATATGCTTGGATCCTTCATGATACTTTTAATATTCTCCTCCAATACCATAAATCAACTGCATCAATTCTTCTACTGTCTTTCTTATTCATTGTCTACATGCCTGTGATATTATTAAAAATACCATGGCTTGGGGTCAGGTGCAAACTAGTATCCTTGAGCTTTTTTTTTTTTTTTTTTAAGTTTTTATTGTGAATTGAGTGATAGTTTACATGGGAGAACATAAGCTTTACACTCATCCTATTGTATTTCATTTCATTGCAATGATTACAATCCCCTCCATGCATCATCACTCAAAAGCATTTGCTTCCATTTCCTTTATTTTTGATTTTTGGATGTACACTGAAGCACTCAGGAATATATAATCATTCAAACAACCAAAGGGTACACCCCCCAAGCCTGCCTCCCAGCCGTCAGCACATGGCCCCTCTCCATCCCTGAGTCCAGAGTCTCCAGATGCTCCATCTCGCCACGCCATTGTCTCTGCCTCCATCTGTAGTGTCACTGCTTCTCTGGATAGGGTCCCACACTCCACTCTTCTCCCTTGATGGTCCCAGGGACTTCCACTCCTGGACTGCAAGATCAATCACTCCCCTTCTTTTGTTACAAAATGTCTACCTTTACATTTGCAACCATCATAATCAGTCCTTATAACAACTATTTGCTATTGAACCACAAGAGTATTGAACATTTTAAAGAGGTCTTATGCAGCAGATTTGCCTAATGAAACACATCATTTAATTTCTTGCCTGTTGCTTGCATAAGTGTTGATGATTGATTCAAGGAGAATAAAGTCATCAATAACTTCAATCTTTTCTCAATTTATCATGATATTATTTATTGGTCTTGTGGAGAGGATTTTTGTTTTCTTTATATTGAAGTGCAAACCATACCAAAGGAAGTGATTTTTGATCTTCATCTGTAATTATTTTAAGTCCTTTTCGCTTTCAGCAAACAAGGTTGTATCACCTGCATATCACCGGTTGTTAGTGATCTTCTTCCAACCCTGATATCATGTTCTTCTTCATATAATTGAGCATCCCATATTATTTGCCAGCATACAGATTGAATAAGTATGGTGAAAAAATACAACCCTGGCACAGACTTTTCCTGATTTAAACCATTCAGTGTCCCCTTATTCTGTTTGAATGACTACCTCTTAGTTTTTGTACAAGTTCCTCATGAGCACAAATAAGTGTTCCAGAATACTTGTTCTCCTCAATGTTGTCCATAGCTTGCCCCACACAATCTAAAGCTTTTGTGTAGTCAATAAAGCACAGGTAAACATCTTTCTGGTATTCACTGCTTTTAGCCAAAATCCATCTATCATCGGCAATGATATTGCTCATTCCATATCCTCCTCTGAATCTGCCTTGAAATTCTGACAGTTCCCTGTCAATATATTGTTTCAGCGTTCAGAAAAAAAAAAAACAAAAAAAAACTTGCATGTGACATTAAAGATATTATCTGATGATCTCTGCATTTTGTTGGGTCCCCTCTCTTTGGAATGGGCATAATATGATTCTCTTCCAATCAGTTGGCCAGAGAGCTGTCTTCCAAATTTCTTGGCATAGATGAATGAATGCCATTGGCATAGCTTCCAGAATCACTGAAACACATAAGCTACCACAGTATGAAAAATGCCACACAAGTGGTGGATATGAAATCTAGAAGTACTTACTCATTTATGACTATAGATCCCATAAAGTATATACTTGTAAGTATAGTTCACTGCAAATATTTGGAACTATCAATAACAAACAATAATACTTCAATTAATAAATCCATTGAGAACAAAATACATCTGGACAAAGTTAGCCTGAGTACTTAAAGGATTATGGAAGCTTTCAGTCCTTGGTTATAAGTAATGGCAGCTTAAGAAGGGAGAGAAAAAAGACTATCTTTGTAAGAAGGATTCAGGACTTAGATGCCTTCAGTTCAGGATTAAATGCATGTGGTAGCATGTACTAAGAAAATAGAAATATATCCCACAAGACTGAGAACTCTAGAACAGCAATCTCTCCTTAGAGGATTGCAAGAATGAACTATTGTTTCTGACATCACTCTGTGAAGGAAGTTTTTGAGCAAAAATAATTAGTTAATAGTGGTGCTACTTTATACCTTTGAAAAACACTCCAGTTTTCAACCAACTTAGATTAACACCCTTGTCAATTAATAGTAACAGATTTAAAGAAAATACATGAAATTAGAAAATCAAAGGGAAGATCATGCTCAGTATTACTTAAGCTGAAAGAACTGAACAAAAAATTCAAGCTTCAACTTGCAATATTGAAGGGTGCTATGGGCAAAATATGACAAATTGAAGAGGAATGGTTTTGCATTCATCGTCAAAAAGAACATATCCAGATCAGTCATAAGGTTCACTGCTGTCTGTGATAGGATAATATCCATGCGCCTAAAGGGAAGCCCCGTTAATATGACTATTATTCAAATTTACGCACCAGCCACTAAAGCCAGTGAGGATGAAATAGAAGAATTCTACCAACTTCTTCCATCTGAAATCTATCAAACATGCAATCAAGATGTACTCATCATTACTGCTGATTGGAATGCAAAGGTTGGGCGCACAAAGGAAGGATCACTAGTTGGAAAATCTGGCTTTGGTGATTGAAATGATGCTGGAGAACGCATGATAGAATTCTGCAACATCAATGATTTGTTCATTTCAAATACCTTCTTGAGACATCATAAGAGACGACTATACACATGGAACTCACCAGACGGAATACACAGAAATCAAACTGACTACGCTTGTGGAAAGAGACGATGGAAAAGCTCCATATCATCAGTGAAAACAAGGCCAGGGGCAGACTGTGAAACAGACCATCAATTACTCATATTCAAATTCAAACAGAAGCTGAAGTACCTGAAAACAAGTTCATGAGAGCCAAAATATGACCTTGACTACATCCCACCTGAATTTAGAGATCATCTGAAGAACAGATTTGATCCATTAAACACTAAAGATGAAGACCAGAACGTCATACATGAAGAAAGCAAAAAATAATTGAGAAGATAAGAAAGAATGAAAAGGTCAGAATAGATGTCAGAAGAGACACTGAAACTTGCTTTCCAGCATACAGATGTTAAAACAAATGGAAGAAATGAGGAGGTCCAAGAGCTGAACAGAAAATTTCAAAGATCAGCTCGAGAAGATAAAGCCAAGTATTACAACAAAATGTGCAAAGATCTGTAATCAGAAAAGCAAAAAGGAAGAACATACTCAGCATTT
>NW_006408569.1:4749732-4750292 GCF_000296735.1 Chrysochloris asiatica | reverse complement strand
GTAGTGAGGTTGGCCCAGGATTGGACAGTGTTTCGTTCTGCTGTGCATAAGGTCGTCATGGGTCGGTACTGACTCAATGGCACATAACAACAACAACAACAACAACAACAACAACATGGGAAAATACTGTATGATGCTGGAGGTATCAAAAGAATATGGAAAATGGTTCAATGTTAGAAAAACAATCAATGTAATCCACCATATAAATTTTAAAAAGGAAAAGAACCACATTATCTTACTGATTGATGCAGAAAAGGCATTTGACAAAATCCAATGTACATTCCTGATAAAACACTCAACAAAGTCGGAATTGAAGGGGAATTCCTCAACATAGTTAATAGCATATATACAAAACCAACAGCCACCATCACTCTCAATGGAGAGAAACTGAAAACCTTCCCCTTGCGAACAGGAACCAGAAAAGGATGCCCTTTGTCACCATTGCTATTCAATATTGTTTTGGAAATCCTAGCCAGAGCTATAAGGCAAGATAGGGAAATTAAAGGCATCCAAATTGGCAAAGAGGAAGTAAAACTCTCTCTATTTGAAGATGCTATGAC
>NW_006408569.1:4715395-4749218 GCF_000296735.1 Chrysochloris asiatica | reverse complement strand
TGGTACAATGAAAGATACATAGATCAATGGAACAGAACTGAGAATCCAGAAATTAACCCATCCATGTACAGCCAACCGATCTTTGACAAAGGGCCAAAGTACTTTGAATGGGGAGGAGATAGTCCTTTCAACAGATGGTGGTGTTAGCAAAACTGGAAATTGATATGCAAAAGAATGAAATAAGATTTTTATTTCACACCGTACAAAAAACCCAACTCAACATAGATTAAAGACCTAAATGTAAATCCCAGAATTACAAGGGTCATCAATGAAAAGATAGGGACAAATTTAAGGGCTCTAATACAGGGCACACATAGACTATCAAGCATTGAGAGAATTGTGCAAACAAAAGATGACAAAATAGATGATTGGGACATACTAAAAATTAAAAACCGATGTTCATCAAAAACGTCACCAAAAAAGTAAAAAGGGAGCCCACAGAATGGGAAAAAAATCTTTTTCAATGACATATCAGACAAGGGATTAATTTCTAAAATCTATCTTGTTGTTATGTGCCGTGGAGTTGGTTCTGACTCATAGCGACCCTATACAGGGTTTCCGAGGCTATAAATCTTTATGGGAGCAGAAAGCCTTATCTTCCTCCCACAGAACAGCTGGTACTTTTGAACTGCTGACCTTAAGATTCACAGCCCTATTCGTAACCACTACGCTACTAGAGCTCTTGCAGAGATGCAAATCCAAACAACAATGAGATACCATCTCACACCAGCAATAATAGCGAAGTTCAGAAAAGCAGAGGACAATAATGCTGGCGGGATATGGAGAGACTGGGACCCTCCTACACTGCTGGTGGGAATGTAAAATGGTTCAACCACTGTGGAAAATGGTATGGCACTTCCTCAAAAAGTTGGAAATAGAAATATTTTATGATCCAGCAATTCCTCTACTTGGTACCCAGAACACAAGTAGATATATGAACACCAATGTTTATCACAGCACTATTCACAATAGCAAAAATATGGAGACAGCCTAAGTGCCCATCAATGGAAGAATGGATAAACAAACTTTGGTACATACACACAATGGAATACTATGCTACCTTGAAAAATAACAATGAAGCTGCAAATAACCACATAATACGGATGAACCTTGTGGACATTATACTTAGTGAAATTAGTTTGTCAAAAAAGGACAAATATTGTATAAGACCATTATTTTTAAAGCTTAAGAAAAGATACCCATACTAAAAGAAAAGAACATTATTTCTTAGTTAACAGGGGTGGGAGAGAGGAGACAGTAGAATGCAGGTTAGGAGATAGTCACATCATAATTCAGGTATTGAGGAGGGTAAGATACAAGGAAAGGGAGGGAAATTCACAAAAAGAGGAAGGGGAATGGAAAAACAAGGTAGATAGAGGACCACTGAGGCAGGTTTGCACAGGCTAAATGAGACAGAGTTAAATAGTGATGTATGCTCAACCTTGGAACAACATTACTCTGGGATACAGGGATCAAGGCATAGCCTGAATGGGTAAGAGGGAAAATAATGTTAAGATACTTGACTGTTTTATGGATATTGGTTTCCCTTGCCTACTATTGTAAAATGGACACTTGAGTGTGATAGAAAGGAATATCGGGAAACATGATTATAGAAAGCTTGTAAGCCCGTCTTCAGCCTGTAACTGATTAGAATACCTAAAAGGGATTCTAGAACTTGTTCAGTTAAACAGGTTTCTTGTGGAGGCTTTGTAGTGTGTAGGACCTTAGGTGGAATCTTGAGACCCATCCAAGACCTCTGTGGTGGGACATTTACACTTGAAAGGTCATGCAGACCAGCCAGGGACAGCTAGAGTAATAAAAGATGCTTCTTGAATGAAAGACCAGCAGGGAAAACAAAACAAAAACAAACAGGGCAGTCTGTTTTACTATTACAAGAACAAGCAAGCTGTTCGAAGCAAGCAAATCAAAGCAAGCAATCAAGTCCCTTCAGGACAAACCCCCCTCCAAGACTGAAACTCAAAGGGAACACAGGAGCAGGCATGTAAGCTTGCTGGTGACCACATTGGTCTACTGGTGAGTGGAAGTGGGGGAAAGACAGCAACGAAGATATGGGCTGAGTCTGTCCATGTTCCATAGACTCCTGTCGACCTTGAGATGAGAGAGAGAAGAGGAATTGCTGTTTGGTATGAAGTTTGGGGAGACTTGGGAATTCCTGAGCCCATGGATAATAACCTAGCCATGGAGAGCTAGAACTGAGCTCTCATAAAGTGGAGGGAGACACACAAGAACGCCCAATCTTGCAGTCTGTACCCCTTTAATGACTTGATGATCAGAACTCAACTAGAGGAAGATAAAGAAATTTGATAAATGAAGCAACTGTAAATTGCTACAATTTGATGACCTTGATCTATACTTATGCATGTAGTAGCTGAAAATACCAACTGAGAGGGAATGAGTCAAGGATCAAATCTATCCCCTCTGTATACAGGGTTGATAGAAGTGAGCAACTTAAACATTGGTTATCTAAAATGGGCGGATGGGCTATAAAGGCACAAAATGGCTGTCTTACAAGTTTTCATGAGGGACTTAAGTTTCAGAGTGTTTGGAGAAAGCTAGAATCCCCACTGAATAATTTTCTTCTTGTCTAGATGGGTCTGGTGAAAGGAGATGGGGCTAGTTGCAATTGTCACAACATGTAAAAGTTGTATAACAGAAAGGCAGAAGTTGTCACAAAGGTAGAAGTTGTGTAACAAAAAGGGGCAGTAGTTAATCATGCATTCAAGGAACAGAGGACCCTAGGACCATCAAGAGGGAGAGCATGAGTTAAGCATGGGCCCCTATCCAGAGAAACAGCGACACCAGAGATGGAGGCAAACGTGGTGACATGGAGAGATTGAGCAGCTGAGGACTCTAGACTCATGGAACAAGAAAGACAGGATGTGGGCTTGTAGAATATGCCCTTTGGTATTTTAAATGATTATATATTCCTGCATGTTTTTGTGTACAAAAGAAAATACCAAAAACAAAACAAAAACACCAGAGGGAATAGAAGTAAATACTGTTAATTGATGATGCATGGAGGGGATTGTAATCATTGCAATTAAACAAACTTCGATAGGTTGAGTGCAAAACTGATGTTCTCCCATGTAAACTATTATTCAATTCACAATAAAAGCTTTAAAAACATATGGGAAGAATACACAGTCACTGTACCCAAAAGAAAGGGTTGGTGTTCAGTCATTTCAAGAGATAACATATGCTCGAGAGCCAAATCCAAGATTCACTAAAGGCATTGGAAAAGAACAAGAAACTGGGAATTGATGGAATATAAATTAAAATCTTTTGACAAACTGATGCAGCTCTCGGGGAAGTCACTCATCTATGCCAAGAAATTTGAAAGACAACTATCTGACCAACTGATAGGAAGAGATACATATTTGTCCCCATTTCAAAGAGAGGTAATCCAATGGAATGTGGAAATCATCAGATGATATTTTTAATATCACATTCCATTAAAATTTTTCTAAAGATAATTTAAAAATGGCTCTGACAATTGCCAGAGATCTGTCAAAGTTTCAAATCAGAATCAGAAGAGGAAGTGGAATGAGGGATATCATTGCTGACATCAGATGGATCTTAGCTGAAAGCAGAGAATACTAGAAAGATGTTTACCTGTGCTTTGTTGACTATTCAAAAACTTTTGACTGTGTGGAGCATGAGAAGCTACAGTCAACATTACTGAGAATGAGTATTCTGAAAAACTTACTTGTGCTTATGAGGAACCTATATATAGACCAAGAGGCAGTTGTTTGAATAGAACAAGCATTCTGAATGGTGTAAAATTAGGAAAGGTGTGTGACAGGACTATATTCTTTCACCATACATATTCAATCTGTGTGCTGAGCAAATAACCTGAGAAGCTGGATTATGTGAAGAAGAACGTGACATCAGAATTGGAGGATGACTCATAAACAACCTGTGATATGCAGATGATGCAACCTTGCTTGCTGAAAGTGAAGAGGACTTAATATGTTTACTGATGAAGATCAAAGACCACAGCCAACAGTATGGGTTGCACCTCAATGTAAAGAAAACAAAAATCCTCACCACTGGACCAATAAATAACATCATGATACATAGAGAAAAGATTGAAGTTGTCAAATAATTCATTTTGCTTTGATTCACTGTCAGCACTTATGGAAATAGCAGTCAAGAAATCAAATGGTGTATTTCATTAGGCAAATCTGCTGCACAAATCCTCTTTAAAATGTTCAAAAACATAAATGTCTGTCTCAGGACTAAGGTGTGCCAGATCCAAGCCATGGTATCTTCAATAGCTTCATATGCATGTGAAAGTTGGACAATGAGTAAGGAAGACTGTAGGAAAATTGGTGCATCTGAATTGGAGAAGAATGTGAAAAGTGTCATGGACTGTTAGAAGAACAAACAAATCTCTGTAGTAATAAGTACAGTCAGAATGTTCCATAGAAGTCATGATGGCCAGATTTCATCTCTCATGCTTCAAACATATAATCAAGAAGGACCAGCCCCTGCAGAAGGGCATCATGCTTGGTAAAGTGGAAGGTCAGTGTCAAAGAGGAAGACCTCAACAAGATGGATTGACACAGTAGCAGTAGTAATGAACTCAAGTTTAACAAAGATTGTGAGGATGGTGCCCTATGGGCAGCATTTTGTTCTGTTGTGCCTAAGGTTGCTTTGATTTGAAACTGACTTGATGACACCCAACAACAACAACAATTTAAAAAGCTAATATTTACTTAGTGCTCAATATACTATGTATCATGGTAAGTGTTTTACATGAGTTGTTTCATTTAAGTCTTATGAACCTTACAGGATGTATATAATTTCCATTGTACAGATTAAAAAACTGTGGCTCACTCACTTGTGAGTTAGTGAATGGTGGAGTTTCAAATCCAGTTTTAATTTCAGATTCGGGTAACCTCACTACTATCATATGATGTAATTACGATAGAAGTTGGAGTCTACAAATATCCTGAAGAGCTATAATGGGTACATGTCAGCAACTAAGTCAAGACTCAGACTGAGAGTTCCTCTACGTACACCATCCAGCCTCTGTGATAATAAACTTTTCAGCTAGATCTGACAGGGAGGATGATTACAAAATACATGGATAAAGAACAGGGTGGTTGTTGTTAAGTGCTGTCAAGTTGGTTCTGACCCACAGTAACCTTGTATAGGGTTTCTGAGGAGCAGCTGGTGAGCTTAAACCACTTACCATGTGGTTCAAACCGACCTTGCAATCCAGCACATTAATCCACAGCACCGCACCAGCACTCCAAAGAATAAGGTAAGTGCTCTAATTTCTAAAATAGCCATCCTTGAGGCTACATCTACTCAGACCAAAGGGATGATGCTACTCATTGTTTGGAACTGTGACCAAGGCCAAACTGGTAAAAATGCTTTAACTTTCAGGAACAAAACTTCTAAAGTCAGCCAATTAGTCTTGTATTAGCTGGCATTGGTGGTAAAGTAAATATTATTTTCACATCACTGCAAAAACAAGGTGTGGTGCTGTAAGACTGTTAATGGCAAGGTCAGCACTTTAACCCCACTAGTCACTCCTCAGAAGAAAGATGAGGCTTTCTATTCCTGTAAAGGATATTCTATACAGGGTTGCTATGAGTTGGAATCAACTCAATGACAGTCAGTGTGTGTGTGTGAGTTTCTATAGAGTCAGGAGACCTGGTTGTGCAGTGGTTAAGTGCCTGGCTGCTAACTGAAAGGTCACCAATTTGACCCACCAGCCACTACAGGGAAAAAGATGTGACAATCTGCTTCTATAAATATTTACTCTTGGAAACCCTATTGGAGCAGTTCTACTCTGTATTATAGGGTGAATATGAGTCTGAATCAACAGCAGTAGGTTTTTGAAATTATTGTTTAGAGCAAAGGATCAATATAAATTATTATGTGAAATGAATTTGCATGTGAGATGCTTTATGTATTAAGAGATGCTTATAGGGGAATGAATAATGTGAAGAGCAAACATTGGGACTGCTATGAAAGGTTTAGGCAAGGTGTCTATGATGATGCATCAATTGGTCATCTAATCATCCACAGAACTGATGGAAATATTGAAAAGGTCAAAGATTTGCCTCATTAAATGTCTTAATGCCTTGAAACTGCAAGAATGATAGTTGAAGAATCCAATTTGGATGAAGAAGCTGACTTGTTCTGATGGAAATCCTAAACACAAACAGAGTTTCTGTAAAGATGTCAATGCATTTTGAGTGATGAATGAAAACAGGGAAAACTTGACATTTGTTTTGAACTTTCAAGGGATGCTGGACAAAACAAGGTGTTCTTAATCAGAATAGTAACCAGGGTAGAAAATGTTTTTCCCAGTATGACCAAGGGACAAGCATACTAGAATCTTCACAAGCAAACTTCAACATGACAGAGATATAAGGAAAATGACAAAAAACAAAACCCAAACTCATTGCCTTTGAGTCACTTCTGACTCACAGCTACCTTATAGAACAGTGTAGAACTGTAGAGCTTCCAAGACTATAATCTTTACAGTAGCCAACTGTCACATCTTTCTCCTACAGAGTGGCTGGTGGGCTCAAACTACTGACCTTACAATTAGCAGCCAAATGCTTAACAACTGCACTATCAAGCCTCTTTACAGAAGCAAGAATGGGTGTAAAACTCAATCACAAATTATTACAATGGAGTTATATTACTTTGCTAACAATGATAATGTTGTCTACACAGAATTCACCTCAGAAAAGCAGTCAGTCAGGTTGATAGTATAGATAATCTGAAGCACTAAAGAGATTCAGTTGTTGGCTTTTTTGTCAGAATAATGCTGTGATGTGGACAATTGTAATTTTAGTTTTGTCTGTGGCTACTTTGGGATTCAGTTCTATCTTAGGCTTTTGGAACAATTATAGCCTTACAACAGAGAAATAATTATAAATTCAGTGTTTTTCTGACTTTATAATCTCATAACATTACTTAGTGTCTTATTACTAGATTTCCTGTTTTTTACCTCCATCACTTATGTTTCAGTTTGTCATACTATGGTGGCTTGAATGTTGCTACGATACTGGATGCTATGCCACTGGTATTTTAGATACCAGTAGAGTACACCGATGGTAGACAGATTAAGATGAGCTTCTAGACTAAAACAGACAAGAAAGGAGAGATGGACTACTTATG
The DNA here is from genome assembly GCF_000296735.1 of Chrysochloris asiatica. Classification (NCBI taxonomy): domain Eukaryota; kingdom Metazoa; phylum Chordata; class Mammalia; order Afrosoricida; family Chrysochloridae; genus Chrysochloris; species Chrysochloris asiatica. The sequence continues at coordinate 4,742,051 of NW_006408569.1, read as the reverse complement.
AATGTTTAGCCACTGAAAACCTTAAGAATAGCAGTGGAATGCTGTCAGATTATTATTGTTGTTGTTAGGTGCCCTTGAGTGGGTGCTGACTCATAGTGACATTATTATGCATAGCAAAACAAAACACTGCCCGATCCTGGGCGAACCTCATTATTGTTGCCTCACTTGAGCCCATTAATGCTACTACTTGGCCAATCCGTCTCTTGGGGGACTTCCTATTTTTCTCTGACACTCCACCTTACCAAACATGATATCCTTCTCCAGTGATTGGTCCCTCCTGACAACATATGCGAAGTGTGAGAGAGGAAGTTTGGCCATAGTGGCCTCCAGGGAGCACTCTGGCTTCATTTCTTCCAACACAGATCTGTTGGTTCTATGAGCAGCCCATGGCACTTTCAATATTCTCCTCCAACACCACAACTAAAAAACAACAATTCTTCTATGGTCTTCCTTATTTACTGTCCAACTTTCACATGCATATGGGGTTATTGAAAATACCATGGCTTGGGTCAGGCACACCTTAGTCCTCAAGCTGACATCTTTGCTTGTCAACACTTTAAAAAGGTCTTGTGCAGCAGATTTGCCTAATGCAATATGTCGTTTGATTTCTTGACTGCTGCTTCCGTGAGTTTTGATAGTTGATCCAAGAAGAATGAAGTCCTTGACAACTTCGATTTTTCTCCATTGATAAGAATGTTGTTTATTGGTCCAATGGTGAGGATTTTTGTTTTCTTTACATTGAGATGCAATCCATTCTGAAGGCTGTGGTCTTTGATCTTCATCAGTAAATGTTTTAAGTCCTCTTCACTTTCAACAAGCAAGGTTGTATCATCTGCATTTCGCAGGTTGTTAATGAGTCTTCCTCCTATCCTGATGCCACATTTTTCTTCATATAACCCAGCTTCTCAGATTATTTGCTCAGCATATAGGTTAAATAAGTATGGTGAAAGAATACAACCCTGTCGTACACCTTTCTATCTGTTTTTGCCTTGACCTCCACTATTGCCCCTACCAGCTCTTTGGTCATCTATTTGATCTTGCCCTGCTATTCTGACTGATATTCAGATCCTGGATATCCTTGTTGTGGACCAAGGGCTTGGATAACTCTTAATGGTTTGTAACTGTAAAGAAGTATGAGCACTGGTGGTTCAGTGATAGTATTCTCATCTTCTAGGTGGGAGACCTGGATTTAATTCCCAGCTAATGCATCTCATGTGCAGCCACCACATACTTGTCAGTAGAATGAGACTTAATGTGTTGCTATGATGCTGGAAAGCTTCCAGGCTCAGATGAACGAGGAAGAAAGGTTTAGTAATCTACTTCTGAAAATCAGACAATGAAAAGTGTCCAATCCCAAAGCAATCGTGAGAATGATGCAAGACCAGGCAGCATTTTGGTTTTGTTTGTGCATGGGTTCCTATGAGTAGGGGTCCCACTTGATGGCAGATGTGATGTAGTAAATTGTTTAATATGTCTTTTCATAGTCTTAGTCTTTGTAACTCCCACAACGTGACTCTTTTCCTGATGGGTCTAAGTAGGTAAAGGTGGAAGAAGGTACTGGTAGGATGACATGATTCAGCTGTGGATGTTAACAAAGTTCATTGAAATTGTAGAAACTTGAATCTCTAGCATGGGTATAAAATGAACCATCTCAGAAGCAAGAAGGGAGATCTCACTACTATCAAGAAGAAAGTGTTAGGAGTGGAGCAAATTATTTGTACCCTTAAGATCCTTGTGCTTTGAACCTCCTCAGCACAGGAACAGCAAACTGTAAGAATAGAGAAGTGGCAGAGGAACTGCAGCAGCAGAACCAAGAACCAGAGCACAAGACAGAACAGTGGCCTTCTCAGCCCATGGTGACTTTTTCAGCAGTACTGCTTGTAAAGTAGGGTGCCTCCAAGTACTTAAGTGGAGTATCTAGGTTTTCTGACCCATGGAGTTAGAACCAAGTGCCTTCAGGCTGAGGTTTATGATCCACTCTACACAGCCTTCTGGTGTGCACTGTAGACATTGATCAGCAGCTGACTGAAACAACTGTGCCCTGATCATTTTCTGACCTTGTATTGTAAACTGTTAACTTCCATAATAAATACCTTAACTGTGAGTATTGTCCTTGAGTTCTATGTGGTCATTGCAATGGATTATTGAACTCAACTGAGAGGGTTGTGGGAGGATGGTTGATGTCACCATTTATTTTTGCAGTCTGGTGGTCAGAAGTGAGATTTGTTGCAATCACTCCAGACTCATGAAAGCATGGTGTTTGTAAGAGAAAAGATGAAGGAACATGGAAAGTAAAATTGTTGAACTTGATGGTTGTTAACTGTCATTGTTGAAAGGAATGTAAGAGATGTTATGCTGCAACCAAGGGGAGAAAACCTGCTACTGGAGTTACCTGGGGAAAAATCATTTGGATGTCATGTTTACAGAGACATGACAGGCTTGTTAGTCCATCTTCAGCCTATATTTGTTTGGATATGTAAAAGAGGTGTTAGGAATTGTCCAGAAGAAATATGCTGTTTGTTTTAAGCCTTTGCAGAACGAGGGACTTAGGTGGCAAATCTGAGCCCAACTCAGAACTTCTGGGAGAATAGGAGAATTACTTGTGAAGAAAAGACTTGCAGATAGGAAAATGACCGGCATTTTGAATTTCAGGCAAGCAATTTGAATTGGATGTATCAAGGCAGAAAAAGTCTTGTAATTCAAGAACACCCAAAATTGCAGATAGTGCCCATTTGACATAGCCTTGATGGCTTAACAATCAGAACTCGACTAGATAAAGATAAAAAAGAAAATAATTTTTAGTAAAAGAAACAAGGGTAAATTGCTACAATTTGATGAACTTGACCTATACTCATGGAGGTAGTAACTCTATATACCAACAGAGAGGAAAGAAGTCTTCACAGCAAGTATTAATGCTATCCCCTCAGTACACAGGGTAGATAAGGATGGGCAACTTAGACATTGGCTACCTAAAATGAGGGGGTGATAAAGGCACAAAATGACTGGCTTACAAGGTTTCATGGGTGAGTTTAGTTTAATAGTGTGTGGGGGGAAAAAGATTCCCCACTGAATAATTTTCATCTTGTCTAGATGGGTCTAATTTAAATACATGGGGATAAGATTCTTATGATTCAATAGTAATTGTTATCATGACTAATTGTGACTGTCACAATTGTAAATGTAGGAGTTTTGTAACAAAAATGGGGGAGTAGTTAATGTTTCAGTCCAGAAACAGAGGACCCTAGGACCATCAAGGAAGAAGAGCACAAGCAGAATGAAAGAACTTATCCAGAGAAGCAGCAACACTAGAGATGGAGGTAGAGATGAGGACATGGAGAGAGGGAGCAGCTGAGGACTCTAGATTCATGGGAAGAGAGGGACCAAGAAATGGCGGCCAGAGGCAGACTTGCAGAATATGTCCTTTGGTGGTGTAAATTATTATATATACCAGAGTGTTTTTGTTTGTTTGTTTGTTTATTTTAAAGAGCTAAAGTGAAAGAGAGAAATACTGTTAATTGATGGTACATGTTGTTGTTAAGTGCCGTCGAGTCTGTTCCGACCCATAGTGACCCTGTATAGGGTCTCCAAGGAGCAGCTGGTGAGCTTGAACTGCCAACCTTGCAGTTCATACAGGTTGGCAGTCTGGCACATTAACCCACAGCACCACACCAGGACTCCGATAGTACATGGAGGAGATTATAATCATTGTAATTAAATAAGGTGTGTGATTTATTGAATGTAAAACTGATGATCTGCCCTGTAAACTTTCATTCACTCCATAATGAAAACCTTTAAAAAAATTTAAAAAGTCTATGTCCATCAGAGAAAACACATTTCTCCAAGTCACCTGGTATGCTTTCTGGTGATTACCTAGGTCCACTTGATGAGTGGAAGTTGGAAGAATGAAACAATGAAGAAATGGGTTGAGAGAAAAGAGGAAGGGCTCTTGGTCTGAAGTTTAGGGAGTTACGTGGACTCCTGATCCTACTGGTAGTGACCTAGTCTATTGGGACTAGGGCTGAGAGAGAAGGGGCCAGCTGGTCTGGAGTGCTTAGAGGTGTGTGTGGACTCCTAAGCTTGCTGCTGGTCACCATTTGATGGCTAGAACTGAATTGACCAGAACCCAAGCAATTGAAGAAAGAGATAGTATTAACTGCAGCATTTGAACCAAGAACCAGAGCATGAGACACAGTAGATAAAAACAACTGTTAAAAAAAGGGGGGAAATAAGATAAATAATCCAACGTATTTGCATGGTAACACTCAGTTTTGCCTCCAATGGTATTTATTGGACAAGCTCAAAAGAACTTTTGGCCATTTATAGAATGTAAATCCATCATCAAAAGATGAATGTTAACCTCAGTTGAGGAGATACAAAATAATCTATCTAAGAATATAAAGAAAATACTTTTTAAAAAGTTCCAGTGATTTTGTTATTTTACTTTAAGCATCAGTGGAATAAGTGTGCAGTTTTCAAGGGGACTTTTGTGATGGAAACAACTCTCATTTAGATATTTAAGTTCTGATTGGCTTGCCACATGATCACTCCTAATTACTTTAGTACTACTGTGAAGCACTGTTTGATATCAGTTTCATTAAACCCAAATCTTCATAAGCAAGAAAAGTATTGAGACACAATACTGTATCCCTACATTCTTCATTCATATTTACTCCTGCAATGATCTTGCAACACATAGGCGTTAAGAATAAGAAAGGAATTTGAGGAGTCTATTGAGATTCAGAATAGTATGAAACAGAGACTGGATTAAACTTTAAAAGTCTTAGAGTCCCCTGCCAGGATGTCCTGAATATAGTTTGCCCTTATTTTTGGTGTGTACTATAATTACCTTCTGAACCCAATTCTATCTGGTTGGGTTGCTGATACTTGCTTAACTCTTAGTGGTACCCCTCTTGTAAGGATGTGGACTCTGTTTCTAGGTCCTCCATCTGGAGTTCTACTTCCACACGCACGGATCTGGAATACCATTATAGTCTTTTACCTGAATATGCGTAGCACTACTGTTCTGAGAGCCATAAAGTCTTCCCCACTTTCCAGATTGTATAGAAATTCTAGCATAGATGGGCCTCTGATGTTGAGACAGGTACTGCTGGCAATTTTCCCTTAGGCCAAGCCTACAGCCCATTTCCTCTCTTCTTATCATAGATTTGCCCATTCCAGATTTCCGTTCCCTCTTTCTTGAATAGCCAGTGAGGTACCAGCAAGCCATCTGGGCAAAGCAGTGGAGATTATAGTACTAATTGAAACTGGAGTTTTTCTAATCTAGTATGACAATTTGTACTTATCAGGTTAATGGGGATAATTTCTCTTTGACTTGTACAGAGACATGAAAATTTAATCTGATTTGCCATTAATTACTCTGTCCAATAATTAACATAATGTTTCACTAAACAGAAAATGTATTCACTTTTCAGAAGGAAATGTATCAACTAAAGCACAATAATAGCAAAGTGTTGTCTGTGTTCAGCATGGAAGCTGTACTACCACTATGAGCAGGACATGCAGTTTGATTTGTTTCTCAGCAGTAGGGATGGTCTTCCTGAGCTTTAACTCTCCTCCAGTTCCCTCAGGGGAATTACATGCATTTGTGAGATGATTGGCATAGGATACAGAAGTTGACTGTGGTTTGGGAAACAGAGTGAAACCAATTCGCCCACAAGATTAACAACCACATCTTGAGTGAGAGCAACATAATGCTTTATCAAATAAACGAAATTACTTTAAATGACTTTTTAATTCTTTTATTAATAAGTCTTTGAGTAATTGTTCAGTGTTAAGTGTGTGCTTGGTACTGGGTTGTCTTCAGACAACACAGAAACAGATTCTACCTTTGTAGAATTTACAGTCCAGATAAAGGAGAGATTGAAACTCATCCAGATAAGTATTTAATTACAATTGTGAGAAATTTATAAAGAATAAGTCGGGGTGCTCTGATAGCATATCATAAGAGGTTTGGATGGGATCCAAATAATTACCAAGGTGAAAAGTGGGGTAGAGGAAGTGAGGAATAAAGACATTGTGAGGAAAAAGTGGGCCACATTAGTAGGTTTGAGAAACTTAAAGATAAGAGAACTTAAAGAGGAAGTTCAGAGAGCAAGAAAGAGACAAAAGATAAGACTGAAAATTTAGTCAAGAGTTAGATCTTTATAGGTAGGTCATGGATAAACTGTGTGCTTGTTGTTTTTAGGTGCCACCGAGTCAGTATCAACCCATAACGACCTTATGCACAGAAGAATGAAACATGGCCCGATTCTGGGCCAACCTCAATACTGTTGCCACACTTGAGTACATTGATGCTTCAAGTTGGCTAATCCATCTCATTGGGGGTCTTCCTCTTTTTCTATGACCCTCCACCTTACCAAACATGATATCCTCCTCCAGTGATTGGTCTCTCCTGACAATATGTCCAAAGTATGAGAGATGAAGTTCGGCCATCTTGGCCTCCAGGGAGCACTCTGGCTGCACTTCTAACATGGATCTATTGGTTCTTTTGGCAGCCCATGTCACCTTTAATACTCTCCTTCAACACCATAACTCAAAAGCATAAATTCTTCTATGGTCTTCCTTATTCACTGTCCAGCTTTTGCATGCATATGAGGTTACTAAAAATACCATGGCTTGGGTCAGGCGTACCTTAGTCCTCAAGCTGACATCTTTGCTCTTCAACACTTTAAAAAGGTCTTGAGTAGCACATTTGCCTAATGCAATACGTTGTCTGATCTCTTGACTGCTGCTTCCATGTGTGTTGATAGTTGATCCAAGATGAATGAAGTCCTTGGCAACTTCAACCTTTTCTCCATTGATAAGAATGTTGTTTATTGGTCCAGTGGTGAGGATTTTTGTTTTCTTTACATTGAGATGTAATCCATACCAGAGGCTGTGGTCTTTGATCTTCATCAGTAAATGTTTTAAGTCCTCTTCACTTTCAGCAAGCAAGGTTGTATCATCTTCATATCCCAGGTTGTTAATGAGTCTTCTATAAATGGGCTATATGACCTTGGTATTGTGACAGGTAATATTGGATCACTTTTGTGGGACATTTGGACTTTATCCTCATAACAGTGGGAAGGTTTAAAAGTTTAGTTTATTGTAGACAAGTAGATATTTGAAAATTTCCAATAAATAAACAAACCCCTCAGCCCTCCTCAGGAACTTGTAGGTGTTTTTTTTGTTTTGTTTTAAGACATGTATGTATGGAGCAGATGAAGCATTTGCACTCTGCATCTGCACAGAAGGTGAGGCAGAACCCTTGAGAGCTGCAAAGTAATTATATTTCTACTCTGGATCTCTGTGTTAACCACAAGGAGTGTGTTCTGCAGGATCTATTTCATAATTGAGGGTAATTACAAGAAGTTAAAACTAGATTAGAGACAATTAAACCCTATACAACAGGGAGCTCTGTGGGTGGCTGGGAAAACAGCAGGAAGAACCAGTGAAGAGTTCCCCAAACTGCTTGGCATTCTTTGACTTATATGGTAGTGATGGAAGTTTGGGTTTGTTTGAGGGGGAGGGTTGTCTGTGTTCCTTGTGTCTCTTCATAGTTGGAGCAGGAGGATAGGTAAAATGAGGTCAAGGTTATCTTTTACCTCAGTTGAAAATGTTTCCTAGATCAGAAACCAGTATGGAAGTAAAGAAAGAGCAAGGTGAGTGAGAGTTATTCTTAAATTCAACTGGAAAAAATCTTATTTGAGCAAGTATTATTTTTGTACCATTTTGAAACTAGATACTAAGGAAGAAACATGACAATCATGATTTTTGTCCTCAAGGAACTTCTTAGTCTAGTTAAGACGATGACGCATTTCACACTCTTTATTCACCAAATATCCATTGCTTTGATTAGTCATTGATTCATTTCATCAAGAAATAATGTAGCATCTACTCTGTGCAGAGCAACATTCTAGGGGACATTAAGAGCAGTAAGGATGATATTATTACAGTTTGCAAGGGGCTTGATTAACTGTTAAAGTAAGTGGAATGGTTGATAGCGGCTCTAGGAATATATAGATGGTCCTGATCTAGTAATTTATAGATGGTTCTGATCTGTGGAGAGACACATGATCTAAGAAATAACAGAAGGCAAAGTATAGCAGCTGGAATATTCATGAACCCTGAGGAGAGGCACAGTGAAGGGCACTGCTAGGCAGGAGCTCAGGTGTCATGATGTTGTTGTTGTTATGTGCCTTGGAGTCGGTTCTGACTCATAGTGACCCTGTACAGAGTTTCCAAGGCTGTAAATCTTTACGGAAGCAGAAAGCCTCATCTGTCTCCCATGGAACAGCTGATAGTTTTGAACTGCTTACCTTGAGATTAGCAACTTTATTCGTAACCACTACGCTACCAGAGCTCCTTCAGGTATCATGATAGGAAGTACTAAAGAAAGAAAGGTGGATAGGTACAGTAAGTGTGCATGTAGGTGCTCTTAATCTTAATCTTACCATGTAGGGAGTAATCTGGAGCTCCCAGGGCATTTGACTATAGCACCTGAGGGAGGGCCCCTTCTCTACTGACCATTTCTCTGGAATGAGGGAGTAGTAGTACCCCAAGTACTTAGCCTAAGACTGGCCTCCTTCAGAGAAGCCAAGGCTGCTCTAAGAAAAGACCTTCCCTAGGGATAGTGAATGGAGTCCTGGTGTGGCACTGTAGGATAAGCACTTGACCATAAAGTCTGTTTGAACTGCAAGGTCAGTGGTTCAAACTCATCAGCAGTTCCTCAAAAACCCTAAACAGGGTTGCCATGGGTCGGAATCGACTCAACAGCACATAACAACACGAAGGGATGGTGAGGGTATTAGGTCCTCTTAGCATATATCCACAGACTCATGAACCTCCTCACTGCCTTTTTAACATCATTGTTTCTCAGGCTGTACACAATGGGGTTGATCATGGGGGTGACTACAGTGTAGAGTAACGAGAAAATTTTGTTAAGGGCAGCAGTCTGGGTTGCTGTAGGAATGGCATACACTGTCCCCAGTGTTCCATAGTACAGAGTGACCACAATGAGGTGGGAGGAGCATGTGGAAAAGGCCCGTTGCTTTCCTGTGGCTGATGGAATCCTTACGACAGCAGCAACAATGCGGATATAGGAGGCTAAGGTGAGCAAGAAGGGCACCATGGTGGCAAAGGAGGCCAGGAAGAAAGTGGTTCTCTCTACTGTCCCGGGATCAGAACAAGTCAGCTTCAGCACAGGGGCCAGGTCACAGAAGAAGTGATCAATCTCATAAGCTGCGCAGAATGGCAGTTGGAAAGTCATGGTAACAGTGACCACAGGGGCTAGGAACCCACCCAGCCAAGACCCAGCTGCAAGTAGGATACATGTGTGGAGGTTCATGAGGGTTGAGTACCGGAGGGGACTGCAGATGGCAAGGTAGCGGTCATAAGACATGGCTGCCAGCAGAAAACATTCAGCAACTGCCATAGAACCAAAGAAGTAAAACTGGACGACACAGCCTGCAAAAGATATCACTTCAGGACCTGAGAGGAGGGTCTTCAGCATCTTGGGGGCAATGGAGGTAGTATACCAGATCTCAAGGAAGGAGAAATTGGACAGAAAGAAGTACATAGGGTTTTGGAGGCTGCGGTCAAAAGAAATGACTGTAAGGATGAGAATATTACCAAGCAAGGTCACTACATAGATTCCCAGAAATATACCAAAAAGGAAAAATTGTAACCCATGGAGACTCCCAAATCCCAGGAGGAGAAATTCTTTGATTGTGGTCAGATTACCCATATCTGTGAGAATCAGGCGTCAGATCTGAGAAAAAGAAAGAATATAGCCAATTGGAGAAAAAGCCATGCTACTGGAGGGGAACAATACTATCAGGAATGACACAGAGCAAATAGCTCAAAGACCCCGTCTCTTCTCTATAATTCATTTTCTGTTCTACTAGGTGTATATACCAAATAGAGTGGAATCCAAAACAGTGACCTGGGAGAATGAGCATAGAGGGTATCATCTTTGTTCTTTTCTACTCTTTCATTTGACATAAGTGGTGATGAGTCTACCTCTGGGTGGGAGAGTGGCTCATAGTGAGAAACAAGCACCTCCTAATGAGGGAATGTCCCAGAAGCTTTTGTAAACCTAATATTGTCTGGACTTCTGAAACTTGACCTTTTAGACTCAATAGAATTGTGAAGCCGAAATTCCAAAATAACATTGGAATCAGACTGCCCTATGTCCCATTTAACACTGAAATTAGGATGTGGTTCACCAGGAACACTACTGGAGGGAGGAGGGGAACTCAGAGCTATTGATCTACCTGTAAGAAAAATGAGAGTTTCTGCCAGGCTCAGGGGACATGTAGCTGATTGCTTCCATGGCATCAAATTCCTATGGAAATTGCGGGGAAATGTATGTAAAGTTATTCACTTGAAATGTTAGAGAAAAATAATGTTCCATCCTTCATAAATGAAAATGACATTCCTGACTCACAGGCAGTAGGATGTGCATTTAGACTTTTTCTTTTTTTCCCCAGCAGCGGGGATGGGTTCACAGTGAGTCATGGATGCGTACCCCCCTCCCCACAAGCTCCCCCCCCTCCCCAGCTTTGTGAGATAGCTGTCTGTCTCAGTGCCTGGACTGTAAGAGAATAAGAAATCAGTCTGTGCTGTGGTGTATGTTAGGGGTAAGTGTGAGGTCAGTGTTAGGGGCTAGGTTTAGTTGGTATTCTAGGCTGAACACCCAGTCTGTGCCCAGGTAAGGAAGCAAAGTCATAATGACAATATGTCCCTAAAATATTGCAGTTATGTTACAATTTTGTAAATAAAATCCTATTTTGAATCCACTCAACTGGCTATTCAAATGAGTCTTAATGAGGATGCTTCTGTGCAGGGAAAGAATTCCTCCATAATTTACCCTTTGTGCCAGTATGGATTGTTAATACACAAGGTTGAAAACAGGAAAGTCCATCTTTAATGGGAGTATCTAGGACTTTTAGGGTGCTAAGACAGTCCCCCCCTACACACATCACAAAGGTGGTTCTGAATATACTTAAGATGTATAAACAAAATCAATCAGCAACTAAGACTATGCCTTGGGGCAATAGCTGCCTCCTAATTGGGGGATTAAAATACAGTATCCCATTACCACTTTACCTTGTCTTCAGAACACTCAGCCTGTTCAGAACCAACATTAACATCCTTAGATTTTTATCATTCAATCCTAAATCTCATTCATTAATAATAGAATAAATTTGATTTTCTATTTTGGCCTACAGGTATGCTCTTTGGAGCTTCCAAATTCAAAAGCACACTAGCCTCTTCCTTTTTCTTTTTCTTTCTTTCCTTTTTTTTTTTTTGCAGTGAAGAGATTAATGTAAATGCAAAATTGTTGTTGTTGTTAAGTGCTGTTGAGTCCATTCCGACTTATAGCAACCCTGTATAGGGTTTCTGGGGAGCAGCTGGCAAGCTTGAACCGCCAACCTTGCAGTTCAAAATGACTTTGCAGTCTAGAGTCTTCTAATTAGAACTTTATACATCCATTTAATCATGTAATTTTGTATACCTACTATGTGTCATATTTTGCTTTAAGTAGGCATTGGGGGAGGGCATTGATAGTTTAGTAGTAGATCTTTATCTTTCCATCTGGGAGACCCTGGTTTGATTCTAAGCTAGTGCACTTCATGCAGTCTGTCAGTGGAGGCTTGTGGGTTGCAATGAGGCAGTACACATTTTAATGAAGCTTCTAAATGCATACAGACTAGGAAGAAAGGTCTGGAAATCTATTTCTGAAAGTCAGTCCATGAAAACACTGAATCATAAGGGTCTGATCCACAACCAATCATAGGGATCATTCAGGATTAGGTAGCATTTTGTTCTGTTGTGCCTGTGGATGCCATGACTTGGTGGCTGACCATAAAACATCTCACAACAGGCATTGTGGATAAAACCATGAACAAGAAAGACACAGCTCTAATGTTTCTAGAACTGATACCTAGTGATGGAGATAGATAATAAACATGACTTCATTCTTAATATTGTGATAAATGCAGTGGAGAAGAAACAGAGGTTCCTGATACAAAGGACAGCATATATCTACAGAAAGCCTAGTTTATGATGAGATAGCCAAAGATGATGTCTTTGATGAGGAAGCAATATTTAAGCACGAAGATGATGGCTATGGAATATCCAGTGCAAAGGTCTTGAGAGGCACAAGGATCTGGATGACTGAAAGAACTCAAGCAACAAAACAATCAGAGTTACTGGAAGGCATGAAGGTTAGATTGTAGAAATAGGCATGATCTGATTTACAGTTTGAAAAGTTCCCTTGGGCTTCCATGTGGAGAATGGACTGTAAAGGGCCGAGATGGAAAACAAGAACATTGGTAAGGAAGTTCAAGCAAGAGATGGTGGCTAAAATCAAGCTGGTGGCTAAAATCAAGCTGGAATGGAGCGAAGAAGATAAATTTTGGGGTTCTCTACTTAGTAAAGTTTACATGCCTTGATGTGCTTTTTTCCTTGCATATGACACTTTAATAAAATATTTTGTGTTTTTGTACTTAGTTGCAGTCCAGTCAGTTCCCAATTCATGCCAACCCCACGCACAAAGGAATGAAATGCTGCTCAGTCTGTATCATCCCCGTGATCAGTTGGGGATCCAACCATTGCAATCCATAAGATTTTCAGTGACTGACTTTCAGAAATAAATCACCAGGCCTTTCTTCATAATCTGTATTAGTTTGGATGCTCCACTGGAACATGTTCAGGATCATATACAACATGCAAGTCTCCAGTGACAGATGGTGACTGCACACGAGGTGCATAGGTTGGGAATCAAGCCTGGGTCTCCTGCATGGAAGGAGAGAATTTCACCACTGAATGATTATCCCCATTAAAAAGTTAATTTCACAAACAGACACTTATTGCAGATGAATTGCATTCAGAAAGACCATGAAGGAAAGGAATGAATTAAAGGACAAATCTCAGACTTTCTGCTTAAGCAACTGCATGGATGATCATGTCTTTTACTGAAATGGGGAAGACCAAGCGGGTAATTTAGTTCTGGGGAAATTGTTTCCCTTCACCTTCCCTTCCCTTGCTTCTTCTTTTTCTTTTCCCTTTCACTCCTTTCCTCCCACCCTCCCTCTCTCTTTCTCTTTCTTTGTCTTTCTATCAGTTCTGTCATGTATACTGCCATGAAGTCAATTCCAACTCAGAGAGACCCTGTATAGGGTTACTGAGGTTGTAAATCTTTACAGGAGCAGTAAGCCTCATCTGTCTCCCACTGAGTGGCTAGTGAGTTTGAACTGCTGACCTTGTGGTTAGAAGTGCAGTGTTTATCCTACAGCATCACATCAAATCCAGTGGGTTGAAATCCACTGCTGAGATGACAGGTTTAATCCTCATATGGGTCGATAACCTGGTAAAAGACAAAGCCCGAGCTTGGAGAGACATAGTTCTCCTTGAAGCCACAGAACAAACTCTGAAGCAAAAGTCTCACAAATTCTTGTCCTTGGTCTCAAACCATGAAAGAGAGTGAATGAATGGGTCAGTGCAACCTTTACTCACCCTTTATACATTTCTCAAACCCCAGGCTTAGCAACCACATATGAGGAGTATACTCTTTGCATATGAAGCACAAGAAAGCACAACTAAATGGGGACTATTATACCCATTTTGATGTCTGTCTCTAAAGCACCTTGATTAACAACAATCTAACTACCCAGTGTTTTCACTTACCTGAGATTTTAAAAACTTGTGTTTTGTCCTATTTTGCTTTTTGCATGAAAGAAACAGACAACAATGGATAGAGCTCAGTCAACAAAATAGTTTTCAAGGGATGTCCTAACGGATCTCTTTTCTATCTGTATTTATAGTTCTGACCAATCAGAATTAATGCTCAGAACAATGGCCAGAGGCTCTGAAAGATCTTCAATCAGTAAAGAGTGATTCAAGTACATCATTATACTTGATCTACTAAATTGGGCCAATGGACTCAGATATCATAACATATTTTTTTAAGCAATAACAATGGAAAACAGCTTAGTTCTTAACTTTCAGTTACTCAGAAAACTTAATTAGCCATATTCTCTCTACCCATTTCCCTTGGCATTCTCATAATCTGGACATTCCTATGTTATTATAATCACTCAAAGTTATTCATCAGCATATGTTTATTTTTTATGGACAATGTAGAATAAAACTCCCCAAATTCCACCTCTCTCCATTACCTTTGAGATGTTAACAGTTACAAATATGAAATCATAAATTTGAAAGTGTAGCACCATAAGTAATGGGTGAAAGACTAGCCATGGAAGCCATTGATATGAAAACCCCCTTGGTGTCCAAGGGAATGATTTTGTTATTTGTGTTTTTGTACCTTGAGACCTGGAGACAGACATTACTGAGATGCCTGAGACAGACATTATTGAAACCTGGAGACAGACTGGGAGATAAGCATTATAGAGACCCGGTGACAGGTATTTCTAATTCAACTAGATTCTTTGGTGCCAAATACTACCCTCCCCCACTATTCTTCTATAGCCTAAAGAAGACGTGTACAGTTTGTTAAGGAGAGCGATGATCTGATACTGCTCTTCAGGTATTTAATGTTCCTCCTCTCTTTCAACTCCATCTCTATCCATTAAAAGAAAGAAAGAAAGAAAGAAAATCAAATGACAAACACATAATATTGAAGTATGCTCATAGATCTTTATTCCCTACAAAGTGCAAATGGCAGATAAAGATCAGCAGCAGTAGCTGGTGAGTACAGGTCATCAAGGTACCCCGAGCTCACTATTTCGGTCATTTCTTGCTCCAAATATATGTCAATCTGGTCCTGAAAGTGATATCTGAGAGAGAGTATGCTGGTGAGCAGAAACAAATACCCTGAAACAGAGGCTTTGATAGAGCAAAGAGGAGAAGGAGTCCTTGACTAATACAATATTAGCACTTCCATCAGTAGAAAAAGTTGATTTTTTGTGTGTGGGGGTGAACTCTCTCTCAAAGTAGTGCTTTTCTTAAAATAATTTTAGTTTGTGCCATGCAGCAGGAAATTTTCTCAAAAAGTTTCTTTTTTCCATTGAGTATAAGTTGTGAGATATTGTAGACAGCTCACTTTTTAAAGCAATTACACATTGATATGAAAACCCCCTTGGTGTCCAAGGGAATGATTTTGTTATTTGTGTTTTTTTACCTTGAGACCTGGAGACAGACATTACTGAGATGCCTGAGACAGACATTATTGAAACCTGGAGACAGGCTGGGAGATAAGCATTATAGAGACCCGGTGACAGATATTTCTAATTCAACTAGATTCTTTGGTGCCAAATACTCCCCTCCCCCCTATTCTATTCCATTTGTCAACATGACAGACAATGAAACAGGCTTGGAAATATCTTGGGTCAAATGATATGGGATGTGTCATTATGTGACGTACCTAACCTAAATGTGAAGAATAGCAACAATTATCAAGGTAAATCATGCAAAGAATAATGAACTCATACTTTTGGTCCCAACTGTCTAGATATCTCATATAAAAATTTTGGTGCTCTAAATGGCATCAAGTGTGGCAGCGGTAGTGAGGTTGGCCCAGGATCGGACATTGTTTCGTTCTGCTGTGCATGGGGTCGCTATGAGTCGGTTCCGACTCGATGGCACCTGACAACAACAACAACAACTAATCTTGATAAATATCTAAGGTTCATTTTCTTGATGGTTACCAGGAGTGAAAAGGAGAAATTTTTGCTTAGGGAGTAGTGAGTTTATGTTAATGGTGGTGGAATCAATTAGAAAAGGATAGCAAGAATTGTTGCACCACTTTTTTGTTAATTGTTGCACAAATTATTTGAAGAATATGATCAAAGCAATTATACATGTATACATTATTGAATTAACGTATGTTTTGTCATGAATATCTTCATCACAATAAAAAAAAAATCTAAGTTCATTATTCACCCTACAAATATAGATTCTAATTATGGCTATTATTTTATAGTAAAATATTTGAAATTGATTGAATTTGGGGGGAAAAAATCAAGTCAATAAGCCATTCTAGGAAAAAAAATTGGCCTACACAGTGCCAAATTCCTTGTTTGACTAAGTTTACTTTTAGCTAGTTTTATGTTTCTAATTGGTTTCTTATGCTTACCTTGTCCTTTTAGTCAAGAAATAATTGCTGGATTTTATATGCTTGCTCCATTCCCTTACATTCATGAGAACTGAAATATTTAGATCCATTGTTTTAATGTAATCTGCTAATATTGTTATGATGCTAAGCATCTAAGTAGTGGGGACACTTATTTTCTTGTATCTTTCACTCTTTGTTCCGGTGTTTGGCTTTAACTATGGAGAAAACCCAAGCAGCCCTCCTACTTGATGTCATCTAATCTCTACCCTGTAGCTCTCAAGAGCTCTGTCTCCAGCCAACTTTTCTTCTGAAGCCTTCTGGTTCTACATTTATCTTCTTCCCTGATAGTGACAAATTTCTAGTTGGTGTGACACTGTAGGATAAGCATTTGACTACAATGTCCACATGAACCACAAAGTTGGCAGTTCAAGTCCACCAGTTGCTCCTTGCAAACCCATACAAGGTTGCTACGAGTCTGAAATAACTCGACAACAGTTAACAATAAATAGCAAATAAATGAAGCGGCATAAGTCACAGCAACTAGGGTTAATGGTATTTTGGTCTGTACTAATTAATTTATCATGTCACAGGCAAGTTATAAATTGTAGCATTTAGGAGCATGAGCTTTAGTGTCAGACCTTCATTTGAATTCTGGTTCCACCACATATTAAACGTGCGAATCTTGGCAAGTAATTTAACCTCTCAGTGTTTCTGATTTCTCAGCTGTAAAATAGAAAGTAAGTAAAATAATAGACCTACCTTATAGTGTTATTGTGAGCATCGATTAAGATGATCCATATGCAGTGTTAACAAGGTTTGTTGTTAGGTGCCATCGAGTCAGTACCGACCCATAGTGACCTTATGCACAGGAGAATGAAACACTGCCCGATCCTGGTGTTAACAAGGTACCCAGTGCTTAATCTCTTTCTTCTTTTATAATTTGTGTGCATGTGTACATACTATTAGTCTTTAATGGTGTCATTGTCTCAAAGCTAGGAGCAGTCTTATAATTCTTCTACTGTTGACCCCTGATTTTCTTCACACATCCAACACAAGAGGTGAGTTTCCAGTAGGATCTTGTTGTTGTTAAGTGCCATTGAGTTGGTTCTGACTCATAGCAACCCTGAATAGGAGTGGCTCGTGTGCTTAAACCACCGATCTTTTGGTTAACCATCCAACGCTTATCCTACTGCACCATACCAAGACTCTTAGTAAATGTTTTTTGGTACAACTATTTTCTCCCTTCCCAACTAAAATTTACAAGTGGTTTTTTTTGTTGTTGTTGTTGTTGCTACTATTGAAAGAAATCTAGATATATTTTTCTTACCTCTTATTGCCCTTGTACTCCTCAGAAGGGCTGGTCACTGGTCTGGATGCTTGGTTCATTCAAACAGTTCATCAGGATCTACCTTCGAGAGCATTCTCAGTCGAACTGCTGTTTTAAATGCCCAATATAATATCCTGCCTTAACTTCATCCCATTAGGGAGTCAGGTCCTGCCTGTTTGCACAATATGTTGTTCTCATGAAAATCAATTTCCCTTAAGCCTTTTCCCCAAGGGTAATATTTTTCCCCCTCCACTGGGAAAGTTAAATAAAATGGTAGAGTATACAAAGAGCATCCAGAATGTTTCTCCCTCAATAGATTTCTCATCATACCTTAAACACTGGAGTTTGTGAATTTAGAGAAACCAATTTTTACTCTGAAAGTCAAACTTATCTGTTATGTTGAACAAGGCCAGCTCTTGGCAGCACACGGGTATTGGGAAAGTATATCTGTAACTATATTTCCTCTCTCTTTCTTCATTCCATGTCTCCTTAGGAGAGCCTAGTTTTATACTGTCTCTTAGCCCTTTTCCCCTCTTTCTACCTCTAGTTTACTACTCCTAGGAGTTCCTTTCAAAATACTATTTTGCCTTTAATTTATAACTAAGTGTACAATAATTTATAAGAAGCACACTTTCATAAAGCTTGATATATACCTTTGGTAGAAATCTTTGCCCATAATTGTTGTTACTGTTGTTGCTGTTGCTAGGTGCCATCAAATTGGTACCAACTCATAGCGATCCTATGCACAACAGAATGAAACACTGCCTGGTCCTGCACCTACTTCACAGTTGTTGCTATGCTTGAGCCCATTGCTGCTGCTACTGTGCCTAATCATCTCGTTGGGGGTCTTCCTCTTTTTCTCTGACCCTCCATTTTACCAAGCATGTTGTTCTTCTCCAGGGACTGGTCCATCTTGATAATATGTCCAAAGAATGAGAGATGAAGTCTGGCCATCCTGGCTTCCAAGTAGCATTCTGGCTGTACTTCCTCTAACACAGAATTGTTTGTTCTTCTAGTAGCCCATGGTATTTTTAATATTCTTCTCCAACACCATAACTCAAATGCATCAGTTCTTCTACAGAATTGTCCAACTTTTACATACTATTAAAAAACCATGGCTTAAGTCAGGCACAACTTAGTCCTCAAACTGGTATCTTTGCTACTTTAAAGAGGTCTTGTGCAGACTAACGTAATGTGTTGTTTGATATCTTGACTGCTGCTTCTATGAGTGTTAATGATAGATCCAAGGGAAATGAATTCTTTGACAACTTCTATCTTTTCTCCATTTATCATGATGTTATTTATTGGTCCAGTGGTGAGGTTTTTTTTTTTTTTTTTTTTCTTTACATTGAGATACAATCTATACTGAAGTATGTGATCTTTGCTCTTCATCAGTAAATATTTTAAGTCCTCTTCACTTTCAGCAGCAAGGTTGTTTCATCTGCATATCACAGGTTGTTAATAAGTCTTCCTCTAATCCTCATGCCATGTTTTTCTTCATACAATTCAGCTTCTCAGAGTATTTGCTCAGCATACAGATTGAATAAGTATGGTGAAAGAACACAACCCTGGCACATACCTTTCCTAATTTTAAAACATTCGGTGTTCCCTTGTGCTGTTCTATCAACTGCCTCTTGGTTCATGCACAAGGTCATCATGAGCGCAACTATGTGTTATACTCATTCTCCGCAATGTTGTCCATAGTTTGTCATGATCCATATAGTTGAATGCCTTTAAGTAGCCAATAAATCACAGGTAAACATCTCTCTGGTATTTTCTGCTTTCAGCCAAGATCTATCTGATATCAGCTATGATATCCCTTATTTCATTTTCTCATCTGAATCCAACTTGAACCTCTGGCAGTTCTCTGTCAAAGTACTGTTATAGCCATTTTTAAATGATCTTTATTACAATTGTACTTGTATGTGATATTTCTAGGTGCCATAAAGTCAGTTCTGCCACTACATACTACAGAAAAAAATACATTGCCTAGTCATGTGCCATTCTCACATTCATTACTATGTTTGAGCCCATTTTTGCAGCCACTATGTCAATCAATCTCATTGAGGCCTGTTGTACCATGAGTTTACTTGATATGGCTTTTCTATCCAATGTCTTCTTAATTCCCACCAAGTGATTGGGTTGGACCTTGCAAATAAGATATACAGGATTCTAAGGCTGGGAATGGTTAGTTTTGCCATCCAACTAGGTTTAAAAGGCGCCATCTTAGAATCAGGAAGGACAATCCCAGGACCATCAAGAAAGAAGAGCATGAATGGAGTGTGAGATCCCTATCTAGAAAAGCAGTGACAGCTGAGGTGGTGGCAGAGGCATTGACATGGAGCTATAAGGTATCTAGACCAATGGACTGAGTAAAGCTATGTGCCTACAGGCTGGACGCTGGCTTGCAGCATGTGCCCTTTGGACATTTACAGACAGACTAAATGAGTTTGGTAACACTTGCTGGATCGGGGCATAGGCTGGGACCACAAGACTGCGAGGCCAAAGGCAAGAGTGAGGCATGACTGTAGTATGGCAGACTAGGCATTCCTGACTGGAAAACTGTTGCATTCTGATTTGTTTCTGAATTGTACCCTGTTCACTTCCTTAATGGAGTCCTGGTGTGGTTCTGTAGGATAAAGCACTGGACCACAAGGTCAGTGGTTCTAACCCACCAGCCACTCCTTGGAAACCTATTATAGGGTTGCTATGAGTTGGAACCAACTCAACTGAACTTAAAAACAACCACAACATTTCCTTAATAAACCTAATAATCATGAGTATTGTTATGAGTTCTGTGTGGCCATTACAATGGGTTATCAAATCCAGATGTGAAGCAAAGAGTGCTATGGGAGGGATGGTTGGTGTCAGGATAAAGATTGTAGGGTGGAGGCATGTCTGACCTCCAATGCATAGGAATCAGCCTTGAGTTGATTTTTAGTTTGATTCTCTTTCCACCTTGTGAAGCCAGAGGAAGTCAGACATAGCCCCCACTTGATTTTTGCAAGTATCTTCCTCTTTTTCACGGATTTTTCACTTTACCAAACATGATGTCCTTCTCCAGGGACTGGTCACTCCTGATAACATGTCTAAAGTAAATGATATGAAGTCTCACCATCCTCTCTTCTAAGGAGCATTTTGGCTGTACTTCTTTCTGGACAGATTTGTGAGTTCTTTTAGCAGTCCATGGTATATTCAATATTCTTCACCAGCACCATAATTCAATGGCTTCAATTCTTTCTTCTTCAATCTCCCTTATTCATTGTTCAGCTTTCACATGCATATGAAGTGAGTAAGGATAATCATGGCTTGGACCAAGTGCACCTTAATCTTCAAAGTGACATATTTGCTCTTTAACACTTTAAAGAGGTCATTTGCAATAGATTTGCCCAATGTAATACATAGTTTGATTTACGGACTGCTGCTTTCACAGCCATTGATTGTGGATTCAAGCAAAATGAAATCCTTGACAACTTCAATCTTTTTTCTTTTTATTATGATATTGCTTATTGGTCCAGTTGTGAGGATTTTTATTTTCTTTATGTCGAGTTGTAATCCATACTGAAGCCTGTTATCTTTGATCTTCATCAGTAAACCCTTCAAGTCCTCTTCACCATCAGCAAGCAAGGTTGTGTTATCTGCATATTGCAGGTTGATGATGAGTGTTCCTCCAATCCTAATGCTGTGTTCATCTTCATATAGTCCACCTTCTCAGATTATTTGCTCAGTACAGTGAAAGAGTGTAACCCTGATGCACACCTTTCCACAATAGGTACTCAATACTGGTCAACTAAATAATAAAATAAAAATCCTTAAATATAATTATTTCATCTTGAGTATGTTCAGTAAGGAATCAAGAGCTTAAAATCTTGTTTTCAAACTTCTATACACCTTCTCCCTACTATCCTCTGTTCAATACTCCTGGGGAACCCTTTCAAAATATTAGTCCTTTTGAGGTTTTGATTTGTAGTTCATTTCTTGAATTTGTGATCCTTTTAAATGAGGCACTGCAGTGCTTCATGATGGAACTAGCTTTGATTGAAAGAGTTTACTGAGCAAATTAATACTACAAACAAGGTTACAGGGGTCATGTTTAACTTCCTCCTGAGAACTTAGTACATCTAGTATAAATCAATATTGCTGATTACAAATGATGTCTGCCTATTCATTAAAACATTTTCTCAGGTCTTTGACAAATTATTTTAAGCTGTTAATTTAAGTTATTGAATATACTCAGAGGAAAATTACTGCATTTTAGATTCTCATTCTATTATTTAATCAGCAAATATTTACTGCATGTCTGCTATATGTGTCATAGCCCACTTTGGGCCCTTTAAAAAGTATACATACCCTCTAAGACTGAAACTCAAAGAGAACACATGAGCAGGCATTTATGTTTGCTGGCGACCACATTGGCCTATTGGTGAGTGGAAAAGGGGTAAAGGCAGCAATGAAGGAATGGGCTGAGTTCAACCACACTCCATAGACTCCCGTTGACCTGGAGATAACAGAAAAAAGAGGAAAGGCTGGTTGGTCCAAAGTGTGATGAGACCTGAGGACTCCTGAGCCCTTTGACAAGGACATAGCCACGGAGGGCTAGAGCTGAGAGGAAAGCATCCAGCTGATATGAGGTGAAGGGAGATGCACAAGAACACCCAACTTGCAGATAGTACCCATTTGACCTAGCCTCGATGTTTTGATAATCAGAACTCGACTAGAGGAAAATTGAACAAATAAAACAATTTTTGAAAAAGGAAAAGAGGGTAAATTGCTACAGTTTGATGAACTTGACCTGCACTCATGGATACAGTAGCTCAAAATACCAACAGAGAGGAAAGGAGTTTACACATCAAGTATCAATGCTATCCCATTTGTATACAGGGTACATAGGGACAGACAACTTAGACATTGGCTACCTAAATTGAGGGGGCAATAAAGGCATGAAGTGACTGGCTTACAAGTTTTCAAGGAGTTTAGTTTAAGAGTGTGCAGGGGAAGATAGAGTCCCCATTGAATAGTTTTCATCTTGTCTAGATGGGTCCGGTGAAAAGAGATGGGGATAAGATTTTTATGATTCAATAGTGGGTAATTGTTATCATGACTAATTGTGACTGCCACAATTGTAAATGTAGAAGTTTTGTAACAAAAATGGGGGAGTAGTTAAGCTTAGAGTCCAGAAACAGAGGACCCCAGGACCATCAAGGGAGAATAGCACAAGCAGAATGTGGGACCCTATCCAGAGAAGCAGTGACACACTAGATGGAGGCAGAGATGGGGACAAGGAGAGAGGGAGCATCTGCGGACTCTAGATTCATGGTAAAAGAGGGACTGAGAGCTGGTGGCCAGGAGTCAGGCTTGCAGAATGTGCCTTTGGTGGATTAAATTATTATATATGCCTGAGTGTTCTAAAAAAAAAAAGAGGTAAAATGAATAGAGAAAAATACTATTAACTGATGGTACATGGATTATAATCATGTACTGAAACAAATTATATGATTTGTTGAATGTAAAAATGATGATCTACCCTGCAAACTTTCACTCAATTCTCAATAAAAAAAACTTAAAAAAAAAAAAAAAAAAAAGGTATACATTTTTAACTTTTTAAAATGGCTCTAATTTTAAGTCTATTATGAGAGCTCTCTAATAAAAGCTATCCTGTAGCAAATTTTTAAACGTGAACAGTATTCTACAATATGACTACCTGTCTGGTTCCTAACTTCTCAGTTTTATAAATATAGATTTTTATGTAGTAGAGTGTGGTGCTGTAGGATCAGCACTGGGCTGAGGACCATGAAGTCAGTAGTTTAAACCAAACAACTGCTCCTCGGAAACCCTATACAGGGTAGCTATGAGTTGATGACACTAAAAACAGAGCTTATTAAAGTGAGCTACAGCTTTAAGTTAGGCGGCCTTCATTATCAATTATTTTAATCTGGTAATGTGAGACCCTGGAATACTGATGTGGTGCTGTAGGATAATCACTGGACTGCTAACCACAAGATTGGTGGTCCAAACCTACCAGCTGCTCCTTGGAAATCTTATATAGGGTCTCTATGAGTCAGAATTGACTTCAAGGCACTAAACAACAAATAATAGCAAAATGTGGGACCTTAGATTTTCTCTGGGTTTCAGACAGTATTAGCGAAACACCTATCAATACATCCCTAAAACAAATGCAAGGAGTACACATTCTTTATACTGTTTAGGGTGAACTCTTCCTCTAAGAAAGTCATTAGGAACAAGCCCTGGCTTCATTCTTTATCAAATGCATCATTGGAGAATTGAGTAGATGCATTCCCCCCTCCCCCAGGCCTTTCCAATATCTTTGTACCTTAGAGTAAAAATAAGGATTCAATCTGGGAGGTGATCACAAAATAGATGAGATAGACTGTAAGGTTCCTAGAGGTTATGCCCACACAGATGCTGGAGTTCAGAGAGGATGGAGAAAACATACTGTCTCAGTGGTGGTGGAAAATCACAGGATGGAGGTGACAATGTAGACATTTGATAAGCTTTGGGAATTTTGATTTGTTGATGTGGCACAGCTCTAAATAAGAAGCAGCAGCAATAATAATAATAATAATAATAATAATAAGCATGGATTGTGTAAAATATGAATCTAGGAAAATTGGAAGAATTAAAAAATGAAATTTAATACATAAAGATTGACCTCCTAGGAATTCATGAACTGGAATTGAGTGGTATTGGACTTTGTGAATCAGATAATTATGTGGTCTACTATACTAGGAGTGACAATTTGGTCTGCTATATTAGAAGTGACAATTTTAAGACTAATGGTGTCACATTCATCATCCAAAAGAACATTTCAAGACCTATCCTGAAGTATAACAATGTCAACGATAGGATAATATTCATATGCTGACAAGGAAGGTCAGTTAATAGAACTATTATACAGATTTACTCACCAATCACTAATGCCAAAGGTGAAAAAGTTGAAGAAGTCTACCAACTTCTTCAGTCTGAAATTTATCAAACATACAGTCAAGATGCATTGATATTTCCTGGTGATTGAAATGTGAAAGTAGGAGACAAAGAAAAAGATCAGTAGCTGGAAAATTTGGCCTTGGTGACAGACAACACTGGTGATCACATGATAGGATTTTGTAAGACCAACAACTTATTCATTGCAAATAACTTTTGTTAATATGTGCTTGGATTGGAGGAAGATTTGTAAACAACCTGTGACATGTCTCATTATCAGGAAGAACCAGTCTCTGGAAAAGGGCATAATGCTTACTAAAGTGGAGGATCAATGAAAAAGAGGAAAATCCTTAACAAGACAGATTAACATGATGGCAACAACAAAAGAAGGTAGAAGGAATACAGAGTCGCTGTACCAAAAAGAACTGGTGAAAATTGTTTCCAGAAATTCACAGAATACTAACTGAGATGTTTCAACAAACTTGCGCAACACTGAAGACGAAATGACTGGAAGACATCATATTTACGCCCATTCCAAAGAAACATGATCCTACAGAATGCAGAAATTACTGAATAATATAATTGATGTCACATGCAAGTAAAATCTTGCTGAAGATCATTCAAAAAATGTTTACAGCAGTGGATCAGAAATTCAAACTAGATTCAGAAGAGGATGTGGAACGAGGGATATCATTGAGACTATCAGATGGATCTTTGCTGAAAGCAAAGGATATTATAAAGATGTTTACCTGAGTTTTAGTGTCTATGCAAAATAAAGTCATTCATTCAACTGTGTGGATCATAGCAAATTATGGATAACATGTGGAACCTGTACACTGGGCAAATCTGCTATAAAAGAACTCTTTAAAGTGTTAAAGAGCAAAGATGTCACTTTTAGACTAAAGTGTACATGAGGCAAACCATTGTATGAAGATACGTAAGAAAGTATAAGATTAAGTTAAAATGTTGTGTTGTCAAATCAAAAGGTAATGCAATAAAATCTTAGAAACCTATATGAAACAAAACTATCAAAATGTGAAGTTATTATTTTTAATACATCCTCCATCTATGTCTATATACATTTCTGAAAGGTATTTCCTGTTCCCTGATGAAGAATGGCAGTTTTGACATCCTCAAGGAACTCAAATCATGCTCCTTTTAAATATTCTTTGAGTTTGAGGAACAAAAAGAAACTAGAAGGGAAAAGAACAGGGCTTTAGGGCTTTAGAGTGTATGGGGTAAGATTGCGCCCACAAAATTCTCATAGGACATCCTTACTACCTTCCAAGAATAAGTAGGTGTATTATCATGATGGAAAAAACAAACTAACAAAAAACCTCATTGCAATTTTCCTGGCCTTTTTTTTTTTTTTTTTTTAAATGCAGTTTTCTGTTTTCTTAAAACTTCTTTATCATAAGCCCCTGTGCTTGTTCTATATCCTTCAAGAAATTTATCAAGATTACCCCTTTGAAATCCAGTCTCCATAATCTTCTTTGCCTTGAATTTAACTGGCCCAGCAGATTCACTCGAATGCCACTGTTTTGACTGGACCTTGCTCTTTGGATCACATTGGTGAATCCAAGACTCATCTCTGGCTATGATTCATTCCTTAAAATCATCTTCATTAGCTTGTTGATTCTGACTCATGGAGACCCTTTATAAGGCTGCTGAGGCTTGGAATCCTTGCAGGAGCAGAAAGCCTCATCTTTCTCCCATAGAGCAGCTGGTGGACTCAAACCAGTGACTCTGTGGTTTGCAGTCCCATGCGTATGCTACAGAGCCACCATGCTCACCTTCATTAGCTTGTTGTTGTTAAGTCCATCAAGTTGGTTCTGACTCACAGTGACCATGTATAGGGTTTCTGAGGTAGATTTGAACTGCTGACCTTGTGAATCAAACCTACCTTGTGGTTGAGTGCTTAGTTTGGATCTTGCTTAAGGGGCTGAGGGAAAAATCAGATCTTTGAACTAGCTAATCTTTACAAAATGCTTTTGGCACCTATCAACATGAAAGCTTACTGAGACCAAGATATTTGCTTAAAAATGAAAATGCCAGGCCATATGAGATCACAACTCCAGTAACAAATTGCATCAATGGTAATTCTATAGTCTTCTTCCACCAGTTGCTGGACTTGAACCACAGTTTCTTCATTCCTTGGATCATCTTTGAAGTCTTCTCAACCTTCCTTAAGATGCTTGATAAATACTGTTGTTTTAGGTGACAAATAATTTCCATATTTTTGTTGCAAAAATTCAACGATTTGGGATGGTGGCCACTAGAGTTTTGTTAAAATTAAAAAAAAAAAA